>NC_067124.1:1743629-2343629 GCF_021347895.1 Acanthochromis polyacanthus | reverse complement strand
CATGACATTAATCAGACTATCTTGTACCATGTGTTCCATAAAAGCAGCCTGGATTCTGCGCAAATGAGTGTGATGGAAACAAATTACTATTTTTTCTGTTGATTAATTCATTATCGTTATTTTATTTCTATTTTACACCTATTTTACGTCACTGTTATTTTACTGATTGGTCAATTAATCATTTATTCTGCAAAGGGTTTGAAAAATGCTAAGAGATGCCTGACAAAATTCCCTAGATCCTAAACGACGTTTAACTCTTTTGTTTGTCAACTCTATTACCATCCGAAGAGATTTAACTTAGAGTAATGTAAAACAAAGAAAAGCAACAAATCTTCACACGTTAGAAGCATGTGAATGTTTGAAATATTCTTTTAATAAATCATTAGTTGGCTCTACACTTCAGTTGCACTAAAGGTATGCAAGAAAACATTCTGGTATGTTCTAGAAGAGTTTTCTGTCAGACTAGTGGTAAAACTCTTAGTCGAAACTGCACATAACCTGCAGCATGTAAACCAGTCAAATGAGTCTTTAACAACAAAGCAACAGCTAGATGTAAAGCACAGTCTTGAATACACATGGCTCTGACACTGATGCATGAGACACTTGATGGACTCGGAGTCAGGAGGATCTCATCTGGCCCACTTTTCCTCTTTGACCTTGCACATGGCCCTGCTGGTACACTTGGCACTCAGACAGTGTGTTCAGCTGAGACTCCGACTGGCCCTGTGCCACCCCCACAGGGCCTTGGAGCTGCGTGATATACTGCGTTGCTGTACAGCTGCCCAGAGCACTCATCAAATCATCCATAACATCCCGAGGAGAAGCCTGGCTGGGTTCCTCCTCTCTGCACTGAAAACTCATAGGCTTGGAGATAAACTGTGTGGTGGTGCACAGCAAACAATAATGTAGTTATGAAGACCTATTTTCTTTGAGAACTCCTCCACTCTCTAATTAAGCTGTAGTGTGACCAAAGAGGGGAAATTAAAGAATTCCCTCTGCGCTCATCTCACTACATGAGCGTCACTGCATGGAAATTATATAAGTTATTTTGTTCTACTTAAGCTAGAATGTTTGATGTGAGGGTTTCTGGTATTTTAGAGGTGATTAAAGAGGCCAATTAGTTAACTCACATTCATTATGCTCTTCTGAATCTTTGCAAATTACCCTGTTTGTGTGAGGTTGATAGTTCGTTATAGTTGAGTGTATACCATATCCTAAAGGGACACACTTGGTAATATCATTTGTGTGTGTGTGTGTTTACAGCACAACTTATATCATCAGCTTTCTTATTAATTCTCTAACATGATCAGATCAGCATTTAAGTGTGTAGTGCTAGTCAGGGAATCATTCAGTTTAATGACTGTAAAGCGGGGGAGTCTTGTTGTACAAGTACCTGTATTAAAAAGAAAACCTCCTGGTGTCAGCAGCTGCTAGCAAAAGCCCAGAGAGGGTCTTGTGCTTGAGGCTTTGTCATCATCTGGGAGGGGGCAAGAGGGAGCCAGTGTTAATCTCAGCAGTTTCCCATTTAGAGCCAGGTAGGCTGCAGCCTGATCCTGGGAAGAGGAACGCTTTCATTACGGAACAAACACGTCGGCCACTGGGGAGCTGCTGCTTTCCCCACTGTTAGCGACGGACAGAATTCACAAGCATTGTTACATAAGCAGAGCCGAAGGAGCACACTGGTGTGAGCATGTGGAATGGCTGTGTTTGCATGTACACACACGCACGCACGCACGCACGCACGCACGCACGCACGCACGCACGCACGCACGCACGCACGCACGCACGCACGCACGCGCACGCTTGTATGCATATTTTTCACACAATCACAATCTGCTGTTCTCTCCGAGAAGCGTCCTGTTTACAGTAGAAATCACTACAGTATGACACAAATGCAGCAGAGAGTTCACTCATGCGACACAAATGCACCTGCTGGCAAACACAAACAAGCTTTTCAGTGTGTGGTAATTGGGAGGCTTTATTGAAGATGGCTTGAGTTGGTTTTCTGCGCAGTGATGAACTCACATGGCATTTCTTGGAGTATCTATGGAGGATGGGTTGTAAATAGAAAACATACAGCACACATTGCGCCGCGCTTCACGTGCTTTCTGCTCTATTATCCCACAGCTTGTACAGGATGACGACCATTGAAGACAGTTTCCTGCCAGGAGGAGTCAAGCTGAGGCATCCAGACAATGGCAGCAATCTCAGGTGTTTAACTGCCCATGCCATGAAATCCCACCCTCTTTCAGGCTTTTCTCTTTTTTATTGGGTGAGTGAGTCTTTGCCTCTCTAAAGCCTGTCAGCGCTACAACAGATGAACATGTTTTTCATGTTGGCAGCAGGACCCAAATATTCATAGGATGGAAACATGAATCGATTGTGGTGTGGCGCCTGTTAAGACTGTGACAATGCCAAGCTGAATCACAGATCATCTGGAGAAATAGGCCTGTTTAATTACTCATTGCTGCCATTACATAAGTCTGACTGCTGTCACTCAGACATTGTTCATCATTTGCTTTTATTCTACATTAATATTGTGCACTTCCAAGCCTCCAGCATCTCCCTTCTTATAGCTTATGTGAATTGCAGTTATAGGGCTATACAAACATTTATGGCCGGCTATTTGGCTCATGAGTCATTATCCAGCATCGGCACGGATATTAACATCATCTGCGAGTCTCGGTTCAGGCAGAGATGAGTAACTGTGCGTTTAAAGTAAGAAATAAATGTAGCAGTTCTGCTGCTAACTGTCTGGCTAAAAGAATAGTTTAACATTTTGGGAAATTTTGCTCATTTGCTCTCATTAGAATATTTAAAATAGAGTCTCCTGAGAGCCAGATGAGAAAATGGATGCCACTCTCAAATCTATGGAGCTGAAACCAGCTCAGGAGGAAATTAACGCAGCACAGTATAGAGATTAGAAGCAGAGGGAAGCAGCTAGCTTTGCTCTGGGTTTGTAGCGGGAGATATGTTCAGTAGCTGCAACCACAAATGGACCTTTTTATATTAATGTGGGTTTTGAATATCACTGGGTCTGTATATCTGTGATTCAACTTGTCATCAAGTGCTGTAGATCTTTCTCTCAGCAGATAAATGATGTCTAACCTTCTGTTGTTTATCTCAGTAATCTGTACAGTCAAGAGTATTACAAAGCAAGATAAATGAGTAAAGTTGAGCCTAAAGTCAGATTTTTCAACGTTATGAATGTTGCTCTCTTTCAGTCTGGCTACATCACCATGGTAACTTATGCCACACAACTAACCTGCTCCAGAGAAGGTTGACAGAGATTCTCAGCTGCGGGATTTTGTACTAACTGCAAACCTGGTAAAACACACATTAGTAATTTCACTGATGCAGATAGATGGCGTGTTTTTGCTACAGGAACCTACATAAACTCAGTTAGTGAAACGTAAAGATGTGTTTTTAAGTTTGAATCTAATTTGCTGTCAAGTCCATTTTACATTTGCAGCTAATTGAACACAGACTAGAAAACGGATTCATCTATTGGCGTTTATCACAGAGAATATTCAATCAGTAACATCCATTTCATTTTGGTTCTGTGAAAAAATAAAGTGGTTTCCGAGTATCCTTAATCTGGATTATTGGACATTGTCAGAGTTAAATGCCCTAACCCTAAACTGTGTGCATCATTCAGAAATACCAAAGCAAGATATTCAAGAACTGGAAAGTTACAGAGCTCTAAAGTTTATCTGTCAAGTCAAAGAATAAGCGGCTGCACTGAGAGTGGTAAAAAAAGCAAAAACAAACCTTATTTATACGATTACCAATTTTCTACCAGTATTTCTCTCTTGCATCATTTGCAGTCAAAATTTCAATCACCATACAAAAGCCTTTTTCATTTCATTTTAGGGACATAGGGAGGGTGGCATCCGTCCCAGCATGCACTGGGTCAACACTAAGAAAGCCCAGCACCAAAGGAAAGTCAATGTTGTCATTTTAAGCGTCCGAATTGCCCTAATCTGCACAAATTTGGTGTAGTTTAAATGCGACTAACTGCAACAATGAGCGACAACCCCGACATCTCAGAGGTGACCAGCTTCGACAAGTCCAAGCTGAAGAAGACAGAGATGCAGGAGAAGAATCCCCTGCCTTCAAAAGAAACCATCGAACAGGAGAAGGCGGCGACGTCGTGAAGCCCCCTCCCTCCCGTCATGCACTGTACACCCCCTTCCTCCTGCATTGCCTTGTTTTCAGTCACTTCTTTTAGCTGTATAACTTTGTAACTGAAATTATGAAACGACAACAGTAACCTGAAGCTGCACCAGGAGCACCTCCTGGTAGCCCATCATTGGTGAACACCTCTTCCTCAGCATGTTTTCAATCTCTGCTATTCATTCTATCCAGTTCAGATATTGCAAATAATTTTAAAAATGGGAGCAACATACTGTACAAAAAAGCTGCAAACAAAGGGTTACATGACTGACAATTCCATTAAAGCAGGACCATGACAGCTGAGCGTCGTTCCTCTGCTGTGAGGCTTTTAAAAGCTTTGGACTCAAATGCTAATTTTAACCACCTGTTGACAGATTTTCTTCAAGGTAACAAATGAACTCCCAATGAAAGTATTTCAAGCTTTCTGAAAAATCATAATCACCACTGGGCTATAGTCTGTAGAAAACCAATCATATCCAGAGCAACCTCCTATCCTGTGCATGCTTATGGTCCAGTGCTGGAACTGGCCTTTAGCTTTTCAAAGAACTGCTTATAACAGCACTGACAGTCACCACAACACTATACTGCCATGTGGGGAAAAAAATACAGCCTCTGAGAAAAAGAAAAAACACTGCCCTAATTTAGAAGATAAGCTGCTTGTCACAGTCAATTGCACTCTTGCATTTATGCATCTATGCATTTGTGTTTTTTTCCTCTTTATCAAGTTCAGGAAACCCTGACCAAGAATTTATCCTCTATTTAAGACAGATTTGTTATCAGAAAAGCCAAATAATATCAACAAGAAGTGGAATTTTTGTTGCCATTAGCAAAGTGAAATAAGGAATAAGGACTGAATTCTGGATGAATTAAGTTTAATACATGATGTCAGAGTGTGGAAATCAGCATTTGTACTTCAGCTTAATGCTTCTAGCAGCGGCAGGACACAAGGAGGTGATGGCAGAGGTGTTGTTGTGCCATCCAGCCTGACACTGACCCGCTGCCGCTACAATTCAACCCACTGTTATTGCCTGGCTCCTCTCTCAAGACAGTTCTCCAGGGTGGCTAGTGGTGATCGATGAGTGGTGGCGTCAGAGCGGGCTATCTTTCACTGCTACTTCCACTGCCCCTGCTCACGGTCATCTATCCTCTGTGGGAGTCTGCGCTGTCTGAAGCCGGCCCGAGAGGCTGGGTGGCCCCGGCGACAGATGACCACTGGCTTTGCAGGAAGAACAAATCCATCTGCTGAGGAAAAGCGCTCGCTACTTCAATCTTTTGATCTGCTTCTTCTTTCTTAGTGCATGCAGTTCATTTTATTCCCTATCCAGAGAGCTGTTTATGATGACGAGAAGCTTGACAGCCTCCAGAAGATGCTTAATTATAGGTGCAGAAGAAGAAGACAAAAAGAGGGAAGGCAGAGGGAAAAACAGGATGGTGGTGGATGAGAAGGAAGGAGAGGATGAGGGAGGATGGGAAAAGGAAGGGACATGCATCAGACATGCACCGCTGCTCACTTCATTCAGGGCAATTTATTAAAATAATAAAGCTCAGTCTTGCACTGAAGGTTGAGCCCACAATAAACCTGACAGGGAGACAATAAGAAGACCTACAACGCTGAGGCACTGCCAGGCAAATAAACTAAACAAATGCTCAGTTATGTCAGTGTCCACTTTATTATCTGTGTTGAACTCTTCAGAAGGAGTTAATTGCCTTCTTTTAAACCCAGACACAGTCATATATTTCATCATTACCCGAAAAAGCCTCATGAATCACTCAGCTACAACAAAAGCACAAAGATTGCTCTACATAAGCCTCTTTGCCCCGGATGGGCATTAGAATCAAACTGTGACCAGATACAGCAGTGCGCTGTGGGATGGGAGGAAATTAAGAGCCAAATAGACATCTTAAATCCGACAAAGATGCTAAGAGGTTCTGAGCTCTCTCTGTCTGCTGTAAAACTGTCCTCACCCCGGACATTGTTCATCTATCACTTGATATCGCTCGTTCCACAAGTGTGCTAAATTGGATAATGAATCTCTCCCCCCAGGAGATGCAGTAGATGGATAATTTGTTGGTTAAATTACGAGCTGGGGACATATTGCATCATTCGAGGTGTGAGATGTTAGTGTGGCTAAATGGATGCAACCTTTTGGATACGTCCACAGCAGCAACATCAGTGAATTAAGAGCCAATGAAGACGTAATTAACTGTGCAGGACTCATTAATAAGAGCCACACTGACTGTGCTAATGAAACATACCAAAGCCAAATATGATGTCAGTCGATGGATACATGGGTTATGATGTAGCTGGACCACTATTCTTTTTACCTCAATCACACTTTATATTTACAGCTTTTTTTCCTTCAGTCTTTTCGAGCAAAAATGAAAACACAAATCTGCATTTTTATGTGGTGCTACAGTCTGACATGATTAATGAAATGGCATGATCACAGACGGTGAAGGCTTTAGTTCAGGGAACTGGAGTTATTCTTGTGTTCTTGAAGACATTTTGCCTGTCATCCTTCAGTTCTAAAACCAGTATCTACTATCAGCAACCTTGCTGATAGTAGATACCATCAGCCTTAGCCCCACCTACACCTCTAGTGGTTAAATACCTGGGACTCTCCAAACTAGTTTTAGAACTGAAGAAGCCTCTCGGATGAGAGGCGAAATGTCTTCAAGAACACAAGAATATAAGTCCACTTGCCTGAACTAAACTCTTCACCTTAAGATGACCTGGATGACTGAGAACCTTCATAGACATGATCACAGACGTTTCAATACACAAGGGAGATCGACAATGCTGATCAAGTGTTTTGCATTTTCTTTTTAGGACTTGATATAATTGTACCTTGTCAATAACTTGGATACTTTTGAAAATGGATATTTTTTTCTCCCTTGGATACTTTTGAAAATGGATATTTTTTTCTCCCTGTTACAAGATTTTTTTGTACACGGAGTAAGAGAACAGGAGTCAGTAAAGACAGGTAAAGACCGACAAGAAAGGAAATAAGAGATGGTCTGAGAAAAGAAGCAAAAGACGAGAGAAGATGCCCAGCACTAGAAAGGGGACGTGGTATGTAATTCACTCTAAAAGACCATTTTTCACATTTTTATATTCCCTAAATCAGCAAGATAAACCATTTTAACCAGTGAATTTTAAGGACGTAGTTAGATTGACTTTTGACAAATCCAGACTAGCTTTTCCTCCCAGTAGTGCTAAGCTAGGCTAACAACATCCCAACTCTGGCTCCTCACTCAACACATAGAAGAGAAACGACAACAAAACTCATTCAAAACCTTAATGACATTTGCAAATAAGCTGATGTAAGTTTACGGAGTTCTTTTTCTATATCTTTCTAGAGTATGTCAATAGCTTTTTCAAAAATAAAACAATATACTACAGGTTTTTGTAGCATTTAATGAACACCGGAGTCAAGAAAGCGAGCAGAGAGGCCACTGCTAGCTCTGCAATGTCTGTCATTCATTTTCAAAATGATGACTGAAGGAACTGCTGAATTCAAGATTATATTGCATTACTGAGGCGAGCGGAAAAGAAGCTACCTTGGACCTTTTTGACAACAGGCATTTTAGGTTGCCAAAGGAAGAAAAACACAGGAGTTTCTAATTACATTAAAAAGAAGAAAAGCACTCAGAGAGTGCAGGACTCCGCCAAAGCTGTTCATTCCTCCATATTTCAGAAATGCAGCATTTTTTTTATTAGTTATTGTTAATCAGAAATCATGTCATCATAGAATGTGGCCATTTAATATAGATGTACCCACAAACAAAATGACCTTGTGCTGAGCACTGGTGTGTGTTAATCACTTGGTCCTTGTGTCATTTCTGACCTTCCTTGAAAATTTCATCCAAATCCATTTTTGGATAATATTAACAGACAGACAGACAGACACACGGACAGACAAAACAACGGCGATCGTCACACAACTCCGCCACGTTCCTTGGTGGAGTAATGATTGCATTCTATTAAAATGAGTGGGTTTCAGGGTCACGAGATTCCACACGTAGCTAACTACCAAAAACCCTTTTATTCTTAGCTAATGCTGCCTCTCTCACAAGCATTACCATCATTACTTTCAGTTCTTGTGCTATTTGTTCTCTTCATAAGTGTCCTTGGTTCCCTTAAAAGGTGCAATATAAATGGAAGCTAATATTTTTTTAATTTCTGGCACACTTAATGAAATGGAGTTGTTAAAAGGGTCTAAAAATCATGAAAAAGGTCAGCTGGTATCAATCTTCTCATCTTACTGTTGCTCATATCATAGTTAGTTGATTTGCTAATAATGTTGATGGAGTTTGTGCACTAATTCATACATCTTAAAATGATAGGTAAACTTTTAGGACATTAGCTACATGAGATCCCGTAGAGATTGCTTATGCAGCAGATGTACAGCATCTGTGAATGGGTCAGCACATGAATTTCTGTGTGCTTGGACACAGATGACATCACAACATGTGTCAATCAGGCCAGTGTGGTAGATTTATGTCCACAGTCTGTACTTTGTCATGTCTGAACAGAAGACTGACATCATGCACGAGGCCTCACATAGAAAGAGCAGGGAGGGCAGCATCCACTACACACTATGATGAATGTGCTGTCTATTTAATTCAATCAGGTTTTAAAATGCATGACAACAAAAATAACAAATTGCTTCAGAATTTGAGGCATAAACTAATTTCACATAAACCAATAGCAAACGCAAAGATAACACACTTGTCCTGAATAAGCCAGTGTAATTTAACTGAATCAAATTGAATTTTCCAATGACAACATTCATTTTTAAAGCCTGTTTTCATAACAAGTTTGTCCTTTCAGGCTTGTTGTTCCCCACTGCTGTACTTCCAGTAGTTTGTGCAGAAAGAGTGGGAAGAAAAAAGAGGAGGGCATTCAGAAACCTGATGCATGTAGCTTCTGCTGCTGCGCTTCTTTGTGACAGTTTTCCAGAGCGCTGCCATCCAGTGAATGTCCAGAGCAATGACCCGTGTGGCAAAGACAGCGCACTCCACTGGCCGGCTAAATCCTGTCCTCCAGCTATTCTTCCTCTTGGATAAACTGATGCATAGCAACCGTGGCCCCAGAAGCATGTACAACACAAAGTCCTCCACATGCTAATAAGAAGAACTGGAGGAGGGTAAGGAGGGACAGAAGCTGGACTCAAGGTGGATGCGGATGAATCGAAATCATGCTTGAAGCTCAACTCCAACTATTTTGGCCTCGATCCAACTCTTCCATCTTTTGTCCTCATATTCACAGACTGAGTGAAACCTACAAGGACAATGGATGCTACAAAAATGAAACCAAAAGCACTCAGAGCATGCCTCTCTCAGCATACTTATGTAAAAATATGGAAATGAAAACACTTTTCCCTCTTTTTTTCTTTTTATCAAGACTCAGCAGTCAACATAATTTGATTACCCTTAAAATATTCAACCAAGTTTTTATTTCCTATATCTCAGAATGTATTCCGATGGAACTTTTTAACCTTTGAATGTCTTTAAAACAGTTTTGAGATAGTTTTTTGACACAAAGACAAACTGGGAAATGAACCACAAATGTCTTGTTTTGTAGCAAAAGGAAAGATTGTGTCCACAGTTGAGTAAGGGGATAAATAACTTCTGTTCCCTTTGACTGTTTCACAGTAAAAACCACTTTGTGACCCATAACTCTAACAATGTTAATGTGAAGCTACAGCAGTAACTTAATGCAGCTCTGATATTGTGTTTTTTGATAATTAATACAATTTAGGATCCACATGAACACAGCTTGTAGCACTTAGGGAGGGGTCTGAGTTAAAAAAAAAACAATCTAATCAGATTCCAGAGCTTCTTTAACCCTCATCAACACATGTGGCCCACCCTACTTGAGCCGTTCACTTGGGGTTCAACTGGACCCTGCTAGTACAGTATTTCATCTGTTTCACATTTCTGTACCTTTCCATATTCTCTCAATTTGTCTTATTTTTTAGGGACCCCAGGAAGAATAGTCGTCACCATGGTGACAACTAATGGGGATCCAATAAACAATAAACAATAAACAATGTATATTTTCCGAAAACATGTCGTCTGTAGATACAAATATGAAAGAAATAATGAAATTACTATTGCTGCTTACTGACATGTATCGCTTACAATATTAGTGTAAGAACTCCTGAATTGAAATGAAACATAATGCAACTGAAGCAGTCATCACAAGAGCAACAAAACACAAACATACATAAAAGATACACAGTCTGGTTGGGTTCTGGCTGCAGCCCACATGTACCCCAAAAGATTTTTTTATATACAGTATATACACCACAAACCTGGTTGGAATCAAATAAGCTTTGGTTTATGTGATGGCAACTATGTGGGAGACAATTACCTAAAGGGACTGAAAAATCTAACTTGTACATTAAAACACATGACAACTTACATCAACCGATGAGGGTTAAATTCAATTAACTGTTTTGTAAATGGCTGCACAGTGGGCTAGTGGTTAGAAATTTTGCCTTGCAGCAAGAAGATCCCGGTTCGAATCCCGGCTTCCCCGGGATCTTTCTGCATGGAGTTTGCATGTTCTCCCTGTGCATGCGTGGGTTTTCTTCGGGTACTCCGGCTTCCTCCCACAGTCCAAAAACATGCTGAGGTTAATTGGTTACTCTAAATTGCCCGTAGGTGTGAATGTGAGAGTGATTGTGTGTCTGTATATGTAGCCCTGTGACAGACTGGTGACCTGTCCAGGGTGTCCTCTGCCTTCACCCGAGTCAGCTGGGATAGACTCCAGCACCCCCGCAACCCTAGTGAGGATAAAGCGGTGTATAGAGAATGGATGGATAGATGGATGGATGGATGGATGGATGTTTTGTAAATGCTTTCTTTGGCTGTGTAACCGTTTGCCTGCTCCTGAAAGGCACTGACTAATAATGCTTTGCACCAAAAGACATCACATTCACATTATTTCTTCCATTTTGCTGCATGCACACTATGGTTTAAAAGTATTTCACTTAGAAATGTCCTTATTTTTGAAACAAAAGTAGTTTTTTTTGTGAAGATAGCATTAAATGAATGATAAATGCAGTCTAGATGTTTTTAATGTGATAAATGACTATTGTAGCTGTAAATGGCTGATTTTTAATGGAATATCTCCATAGGGGTACAGAGGAACATTTCCAGCAACCATCACTCCTGTGTTCTAATGCTACATTGTGTTAGCTAATGGTGTTGAAAGGCTCATTGATGATTAGAAAACCCTTGTGCAGTTATGTTCGCACATGGATAAAAGTGGGAGTTTTCATAGAAATTGTCTGGGTGACCCCAAACTTTTGAACGGTAGTGTGCATTAGATACAGGCAAAATAGAGCTATTTTTTAAATAATAGGAGCCCATAAATTCATGGGCAAAAAGGAAACAAATATCAACGGTTATGTGAAGTGGCAGATCTTATTTTCCCTCTGCTGTAAAATGAATCAATAGCAAAGGCTGTTCTTGGCGTCCGACAGCGGAAAACTGCTTACTCTTCATTTGAGCTATATGTAATCAATCCTAGCCAGAGGATGGCTAGAGCCCTTTCCAAACTAAGTGGGGAAACAGTGGAATTACTAGCTCTGTGGCATTTATAAATTGAGCCCAACGAGAAGAGGGCCACCGAGAGACTCCCGGTCAACGTAATTACACCGGCAGGCCAATAAATCCGACCCACAGATCTTTTACAGTAGCGCTGCAGTAAATTCAGCCCCTTTCTTTACGCTGCTTCTCTTACACTACTGAAGAAAGCATTAATGTTTTTGTTGCTTTCTAAAGTTACAAAAAAAGTGGCTTTGGTTGCTACAAATCTCTGTGGCTTTCGCTTCTGGCAAAGCTGTGAGTCAGTGTAGCGATTTAGACTTACACAGTGTTGACTCACACATATGACAGCATAGGATGCTGAGGATAAAAATCTACATTTAGTGCCCTTGAAAGTGCTGCATGTAAAGCACACTTGAAGTCCATTTAATATCACTGCCTTTTGGAAACACGAAGGACACAAGGGCTGCTTAAAAGCACATAATTGATTTAAGGACTACATGCGTCGTCTCGGGGGACATTTAGAGATGACAAATGTCAGACAAATATATAAAAGGCCGTTTGAGCCAGGGCTAGCATTATACTGATCTTCGTGACATTGAGACAGCTTGAAGATGTGATTCTTTTATCCCAGGTGTATGTGTCTTGCATGTACAAGTCCATCCACAGCAAACACAAATGTTGACCTCTATTAGTTCACATCGTCTTTGTTGCTAGATATTCCCTGAATTGTAAATAACCGTGGCAGCAGTGACTACTACTGCTTGAAAATGGAGCATTACAATACAAACAAGATTTTCCTGCAGATGCAACGTCTTTACTGTGAGACTGATGGACCCACAGACTAACATGTGCTTTTTTATCCTCTCTGGGGGACAAATGACAACAAGCCCTGCATACATCAGTCACTGAGCCTTTTTGTCAGACTTTTTAAATACAACTACCCATCTCATGTCAAAAAATGTCTTTACAGTCATGCTGTTTTTATTCGAATCACCTTTTATCTCCTATTATTTGCAGTCCTGATAAAAAGAAGTTTCTGATGGCACCACAGAGCGGTGATTAATTTCTCAGAGCAGCTAGTCTGGTCTGGATTAGAACATGAAGGGGGCTCGGAGAATAATGAGCAGGGAGTAAAAAGTCAAAACCTGGTAAAACAGAGGTGACATTCTCTGCCTGTAACCAAGTTAGCGTCAAAGCTGCTCCATAGCTGTCTGGGGATGACTAAAGCATACTGTTAACCTTTGTGGAAATGGTTTCTGAGCCCTCCCGGGTTGCTGTAGAGTGTGTATGTGTGCGTCACAGAGTGGCTTTAAACTGTCCTGAGTATAAAGACGCATCTAAATGCAGACAACTAGGACGCTCCCGTCTGCCTCGTACACACCAGGATGCATCTCCATCAAACCCACAACACACTACAGGCGCCAACATGAGCAGCACCTGAACAAAACAAATCACTACTTTGCTGTTTGCAGACAGGAAGAAAATCCAGACGTATCAGATATCCCAATTAAGGTTTGCAAGAACAGTGTGATTTGACTGCCTCCGGAGCTGTTGAGTGTAAATGCAGCCCTGGAGGCACATTGTTGTCAGGCTTTTCTTATCAACACACAGTGTCGACTGCGTTATCCTGTAGCAGCACCATTTTCACAGGATTAACTGGGGTGCTTCTTGTGCAATATTACCCAAAATGCCTTAACCTCATAGCGTGTGCAGAGACTACCAAGTGTGTGGGGGGGCCAAATCCATGTGGTTTATTGCTATGAATACTTTAAGCTGACAAACAGTGTTTTAACATCACTAAAGTGAAATTTCAAGACTGGGACGCAAGTATGAGCGTCTGCACTATTTTGTTATGAGGGTGTGAACATTTGTGTTAGCATTTAAAGTGCAATGGAATTGGTCTTTGCACACGTTTGGTGTCCATTGTTACAAAAGAAGTCTCTTAGTGAGCTGATATGTTTGTGACCTATAAAGTTACACATAGTTAGTTTCAGTACAATGGTAATCATTGGTCACTGATATTTTCAGTTACTTAGTTACATCTCAGACGAGACATCCAGCGTTATGCTAGTCAGTATGACATGGCTACACTTTTACAGATGTAACAGGGCAACAACACAGGATTACTTCCATCATTAATTGAGTTATTGTTTATTTAGATGTATTGCTTTGTCCACCCCAAAATCCAAAACCTAAAAATAGTCAGTTTATAATAACACATGACAAAGGAAGGGAGAAAATCCACTACCGGTAATCTGAGAAGCCAGACAGAGGGAAAAAAATCAATTTGAAGCTCTACGTGCTGCAAACGGCTGACCCTTGTTTTCCCTATTCTAGCTTAAGCTCTCCAAACATCTGCATGACCTGCTCTGTCACCACCTCCTACATGCTGCTGCTCATTAAACAGCTGCTAGGAAGGCTACATCAGCCTCTCTGGTGAACATGCAGTGTCAAACAGTCATGTAGATGCAGAGGAAAGGTAAAACCAGAGACATCAACAAAAATGGGAAGCGAGGAAGGAAGCCTGCGTGGGAGGATGCAAAAGTAAGAGCGGGTGAGAGAAAGACCCTCCATTGGATTTGCAGTGGGGCTAAGCTGCCTCCTGGTGCTACGTGACCAGCCTATACCGCCAAGGCAAGAAGGCTCGGGCTTATCTCAGCGCACACAAGCAGCACTGCTGGCAAAGGCACCGTGGCATGGCTGTGGGTGCTGCTGTCAGAGTGTGACCGATAGCTCTTACTCTCTCTCCTCTCACTTTTACAGTTAGGCTCTCTCACCAGCGTTCACCCTATCCCTCCATCCCTCCCGCTCATTCACTCGGGGTAGAGCATGTTAGGGTTTGATACTGACGCACAACATGGCGGCGACTCATACTTAAGGTGGATTTGAAAACAAAGAGGTGTCCTCCTTTGTCCTTAAAGTCTGCGTCCCACATAGTATGAGTCGACGGGATAATTCTTTTTGTCTGGTTTAAATGTTAAGATTCATGTTGAAGAGGATGAAGGCAGCGGTTCATTTCTGCTTAAAATAATGTTTGCCAAACTTTCTTTCCAGATCATAAATACCACTTTTAAAGTTCCCCAGGGATTTGCCAGAATGCTTTCATTTCAACTTTACATAAAATTAACACCTGCAAACCACAAATCTTCACAGAAGATGCAAATCAATCCCTCCAACAGTTAGCACAGTGGGTGGGCAGAATAAAAGCTATTGTCAGTCTTGTTTAGCATATAGAAGTAAAAATACTAGTCTGATTAATACAATCTATTCACATGCCCTGCTACTCAGCGGGACTACTGCTGTCCTCATCATTAATGTAAAAAGTAGAAAAATGGTGAGGTTGCACTGGACAGATTATACAATAAAGGGACATTACAACCAAACTAGGTCACCAAAAATCAGACAATAAGCCATCTGTGGGTGGCCTTTCAAAGGTATGGATATCAGATTTAAAACTTTGTGGCTTTGCTTTTTCATTGAGCTGCCCATTACATGTGCACACTAGTGTTCCGTTTTCTACAAAAGTAAAATCTCAAAGGATTTACAGTCCATAATAGAGAGAGTAAAAAGACGTGTTTTAAAATTTTACAGACATCTTGTGTACAGTAAAGCTGAGTGCAGGTGACACATGCAGCTCTCCTGGTCCCAAGTCCAATTTCTTTCATAGTTTGCTCTGGTACTTTAATAGTATTTACCTGTATGTTCACTGAATATTTATACCATACACTGAATGAAATCACTGATGTGATGTGAAAAAAGTTGAACTGGAGGAATGTGACTCCTGAAACCGTTGTGATTAACGGAGTCCACCTGCTGCTGAGTGTTACGAAGTGATGAGACTCAATTTCTCTGAAGATTTGTACTCTGAGCCTTCCTAATGTGAAAAGATAACCACCTTAGAGCCAACTCTTCAGATTTGTGATTTTCACTTTCACATGCGAATGAGAGAAATGATTCTGTGCTGAGCCGTCTATCATTAAGAAGAGCAGCAGCAGCACTAGCAGGCCAAGTGGAAACACAAAACACAGCACAGTTCTAAAAAAACAAACAAAAAACAATACGATTTTGACTGGCTTCATTTCAGCTGCTTAAAATATGCCTGAATTGGCCTCAATAATAACCCTTAGTATTATCTCTACTGATAATTGCTAGTTTCATGGGTTCATGTGAAATGAAAGTAAACTGCCCATTGCTGGACGCCCCCTATCCAAATCAGAATGTGGTATTCACCTTGATGCATAGGCCAACTATTCCAAAACAAAGGATGAACCTGAACTCAAAGGAAAAGTACATCTACGTGGATGAGAAGTGTGAGCATGTTAGTAGCTGTTGTGTAGGGAGCTAAAGAGGAGTCACCTACATGCAACCAAATGGGATCTTTGTGGCGGGTGATCAGTGGGTGAGAAACGCCCACGAGGAATGAGCCATGACCTTTGAATTCACTCACAGACTTTAGAAGTGATTTTAATTAGTCCACATACAGAAGGAAATGCTGATGTTCTGCCCCCGAACCTGAACCTGAACCCGGGACTGAGACCAATGTCTATTCTATGCCTACTTCCTAGTCTTTGTTTATATTTGAAAAAACTGCAAAAAACGACCCATACTGCACAGACATTTAAGTATCACTATTCTAGTTTATACCAGCGAAATACAACACTTATTTGCTGGCCTTTGTCTTTGTCATGGTGCTCCTTGACCAGCTCAACTCCCACAATGCTCTTTGCTTGTTAACACAAAGTGGAGGCCTCTTCAGGTGGTTTCAGTGTTAAAAAGCTCCATTTGGTGGTACAGTCAGGGACAACAGCTAATCTACAATACTTCAAGTGTGAATTATCAAGGAAAACGGTATTAGGCTTTGGCAGACACTAAATATTATGACTTAGATAGGAAGCAATAAAGAACAAAAAAACCCAGATCAGAACAGCTACAAGAAGATAAGGACGGACATTTAACTCCTAAAAATGAAGTGTGGGAGTCACATGTATCCCACACTTTCTCTATAATTTGATCATCAAACTAAACTAACAAGTGCAAATTCAAATCACGCAGAGAATAGTGTGCCACAGCATTTCCATTTCCTTTGAAAATGGTCATAGATATGAAAGTTGTCCCATTTCCATAGAAAAAAAAAGCAGAGCGACGTCTCACAGAGGCTTGTGCGTAATTGCCACCCCTGGCTACAATCCGGATGTGTAAACACAAGAGATGTGCCACCTGAGACAATTACATCAAACACAGAAAGAGAGCAACATGGGTGTAGCGCCTGCGGTGTTGGCTATAACTGTCAACTGCCACAGTGATTAGCTCCTCCTGCCATATCCATGCAGCTGCTGCTGGGGACTGGAAAGTGCTGTTTCCAAGGACAAGTGCTGCAGCTGTGGCTGTACGCTCAAGCAAACACACAAGTATCAGAAGTAAAGGAGCGGCAGGGCAGCGACTTAACACCTAACCTGACACTTCCTTCGATCCATCGAATGGCTGCTAATGGTATTCCGGTCACTCCCTTTCATGAAACTGCACATTAAGCAATGCTTGGTGGGAGCCTGCAGCGAGTTACTGTATTGCCAGCCCCCCTGCACCCGTTCCTCCCCTCTTCGACCCTGCAGTGAAAATCCAATGAATAACTAACAGGGGAATAATCAGTCAGAAGGTGGCGGTGGCAGGGACCGTCGCTCTCTGGGTGTTCGGGTACGCTAGCACGTGTTTATTAGCATTTCCTGTGTCAGCTGCTGCAGATACAATGCTGTGTTAGCAGTCAGGCCTCTTTTCTGCCTGCAAGCCACGCACACACTGAGGTAGCAAAGGACAGCAGGGCTTCAATAACGCCACATACACACATGATTTCCCTTGTTAGAAGGAAATGATTTATATTATGAGACTTCAGAATAAGCTCTGAATGATTGGTTTTCCCTTATATGAGTCTGATATTATTCTTTCAATAAAAATTCAAATCACGCAGTCAATGTTTTACTAGTTAGGAATTTATCAGCCTAAAAACGATCTAATTTGAAGACTCTGCTGCAAATATAAAACATCTTGATGGACGATCATAAAAAATGTTTGTGTTTTGGCTGGTTCTGGGCATTTGCATTTAAAAGAAACAGGTCAAACCTTTAATAAAAACGCCATATTTTGTTTACTGTTGCCAGTGGTCAGGTCATCCTTGTGTGCATGTATACATAAGTGAGAGTTTCGCTGCCTCTCGAGCGTGGAAATAAGTCCAACAGGAGAATAACATGATAAAATGCCTCTCCTCAACACCGAAGCCAAGGTTGGTGCCACAGTTAGTAGCAATCTGTTGGTACCGTCCGTCTGTCCTTGAGACAGATTACCCTTTCGCCTGTACCTCCCGGTCAGAGACACAGGAAATACATTAGAGGATAACAAGCTAGAGAGTGTGAAGATGGAGAGAGTGAGAGATGGAGGGGGAGGGGGTCAAGTGAGGGAGAGGAGGGTACTGGAGAACAAAATGGTAGAAAAAAGGCAGAAAGAAGCACATGGGGGGCGGTGTGGGGGGATGCAGCTCTCCTCTCAGAAGCCATTAGTTGCAGTGACATGCTGTGAAGACTCTCCCTTTGCACCCATACTAAGACGTTTGCTGGGGGGACAGAGGCACACTTCCTGCCTGCGAGTGCTTTACCTAACAGTCGTAATCTGTCTCTGTAGTAAACTTTAGACGGCATAAACATGCAGAAGCAGCTCCGCCTGTCCTGTATATAGGCACAGAGAGCGTGAGTCAGGCCTGGCAAATAAACAGACAGAATGGTTCTTGTACAGCAATAAGAGCACAGTGTGATGAAGCAGTTTTCTCATGCACTTGTTGTAGGCAGGAACACTGTAAGTCATACGTAATGAGTCTACAGCTGTGGAGACACTCGGTTCATCTCCAGTTTGGCGTTCTATTACCAAGCAGAGCTCAGTGAGCCTCAGAGTGCGGGCTAAAGGCTGGCTATAATGATGTAAAGGTCAGACATGGCGGTGGGAATCGGAGGCTGTCAGACAGAGACGCTGGGAGTCGAGGGAGAACTGGTGTCAAGTGTTGCACCCCCTCAGGAGCTTTTCTTTTCTTTTCCACTGCTTTTCTTACCAACCCTTTACATCTCTTTCCTTTCCATTTCTTCCCCCTATGGTTTCTTCCTTTCCCTCTTCTTGAATTTCTTTTCCTTCATCTCTTTTCATTTCCTCTAATTCCTTTTCTTTTCTCTTATTTCACTCATCTTTTTCTCTTTATTGCCATGTTGCCTCCCGATCCCTCATTTTCTTGTTCTTTAATTTCCTCGTCTCTCCTTTGAACTCCCCTACTTTCCATTGTTTTCCTGCACTGTGCTTTCTTTTGAATCGTATCTTCTCTTTACCTCCCCAATCTTTTGGCTTTTCTCCATTTTCCTTTGTCCCTGTCTTCCCTTTCCTTTCCTTTTCCCTCCACCTAAAGAAGTTTCCCTTGATTTGTTTTCATTTTCCATACTTTTTTCGTTTACCTTTTCATTTCCTCATTCATTCATTTTAGCACGTCTCCTCTCCTCTGCCAAATTCCCGTCCATTCCTTTTCTTCCTCGCCCAGTCACCTCCTTTCCTTTCATCTTATCTTTCCTCCATGTTTTACTCAACTTTTCTTTCAAGCTCTCATTTCCTGAACTTTAATGCTCTCCTTTCATTCCCTTTCCTTCTGTCTTCCCTCTTTTTAATTTCTTCCCTCTCTTTTACTCTCCTATTATTTGGCCTTGCTCATATTTTCCTTTCTCTTTCCTTTGCCTTTCTTCCTTCCCCAACATTTTGTCATATCTCCTTCCCTTTGCATTCATGTCCTCTGCTTTGATTTCCTCTCTCGTTGTTTCTTCTCATTCCTTTCCTACGTTTCCCTCCTCATTTTATCTCATCTCTTCATTTGCCTTTAATTTCATCCTCTTCTTTCCGGTCTTTTTTACTTCAAAGTTTTTTGTTATTCTCTTTCTTCCATTTATTTCCTTTCCTATCCTATCCTTTCCTGATCTTTGCCTTGTTTTTTACATGTGTCATCCACCTCCTCCTTTTGCTTTCACTTTCTTATTGCCTCTTCTTCCTTCACTGTCATTTTCTGCTCTCACCCTTCATCTCTCTGACTGTGGAGTGGTTCTTGATTGTGTCGTACATTCTCTTATAGAATATGATACCTCTTTCTGTTTTGCTTGGCTGACACCACCATGAGCAAAGCCGACTCATCAACATCAGCATATTTAAATGCTGCTTATTCTCACTCAGAGTTAAAGGACACTGCAATGACTGTGCCACTATTAATGGAAGAACATCGTCCATGTATCAATCACGGCTTGTCCTCAGAGGAGGCGTCGCCCTGGTGGGAGGCTCATTGGTCGGGTTATTAAAATGTCTTTTGTGAATGTGCTATGTGCCTCTAATGACAGGTCTGTCTGAAGCCTGGCAGACAAGCACAGCAAGCTGCCTGCCACATTATTACTATCCCATTAGAATAAATTAGCATGATCAGCCCTGTAGGAGCAGCCTGGCCTGGGTTTGACTATATAAAAATGCCACAAGGCTGCACTTACTGCATCATCTACATAGACGGGACAGTCATTAATCAACGCCTCATTATGTGATACAACAGCGCAAGTGACTGACAGATGCACTATTCCGGTAGCCGTATGGTGGAAACTCAGGCCTTTATCTGATGGTGGTTTATCTAGGCCAACGCTAGCCAGAGCGAATAATTAACTGCTATGACTCATGCTTTAGAGCCTTCTTCAATTTGTTACTTTGTAGTTAAAAGCCGTAAAAGCACAATAAGTCACAGTCGCATTTCATTTAATGGCTGAACGACTGTGACTTCCGACCTTGTGCTTTTTAAAAAGAGCCCACGGTTGCCACTGAACGGGTAATGGATGATAAGAGCGGGCTGAGATATCAACAGTCAGTCCACCTGTCCTGCCAAGCTTTTATCCCACAATTTCCTTTATTGATTATTGCCGACCGAGCTGATACGGACGACTGCAGATCAATCCATTCTCCGGTCGATGTTTGGCCTGCAGGAGGAGAGTCGATGGCTGATGACTCTGTAGAAAGCTCATCGGTGTGTGACACCAGCAGACACACCAAACCCAACTCCTGCCTACCGAGCGATGCGCTGTAACCCTGATGACACGACCCTCATGCAAACTGCTCCCCGCAGAAGACACCGCTGCAAGGTTTAAAGCTGCTGCGCTGATTTACATGACTAATCACCGACTGTATATTATCAAGGACATGCAGTGAAATTCAAGTTTGCCAAGAATTCCAATAAGAGAGCTGCAATGTGTCAAATAGTGAGTAAGCTGTTGGATCGGCATGAAGATGACTATTTGCTGTAGAAATAGCCACATTATTGCTAAGTGTCAAGTATGCCGTTCAGTTTAACGTCAGATGGTATTTATGTGTAAATCTGTGAGTTATTTACTATGGAAGTTTGCTTTAACATTCACAGCTCAGTTTAATAAACCTAGAAATGACATCTCTATATATCTAAATTCTAATTACATTTGGAATGAAATGTATAGTGACTGGAATGCACAGTGATCAGTGGTTAGCACCGTTGCCTTGCAGCTAGAAGATCTCCGGTTCAGGTCCCAGCCTGGGATCTTTCTGCATAGTGTTTGCTGATTTCTGTGCATGCGTGGGTTTTCTCCAGGTACTCCAGCTTCTTTGTTGTGTTCTTTTGCAATAAATGAGTGGGCAGCAGGGCAATACGGTAGTTTGACCAAATGGATGATGTTAGTCAATAAACGCGTAAACCAATCTCCCATCACTCCTTTATGAAGTGGTCACGGCAACAAGAAACTTAAAGAACTAAGAGTCAAGCCACTAAAACTCGAAAGAGCTAAAGAAACGAAGACAACCACGACACAGGTTTCTCCTTGCAGCATTACAGTGTGCACTGACCAGTAAACATGATGCTCAGCACTCAGTGCTCTCAGCTCTGACATTTCAATACTTCCATGTCTGGCACTTTTTGGCAGAGCAAAGTTTGACTTGCTTCACTTCCTGTTTGGCTTTCATACTTTCTTTGTACCCTCTCATTTTCTCTCTCACTGTTGACTCTCTGTTTCCATGGCAGTCTAACTCCACTTTCTACACTGGAACTAAGTCGGGATTTAAAACAAGAACTTCAGATTTTCCCTCTCAGGTCTATTAAAAGATATTTCCACATTAAATTAGAATGTCCTCACATATACATTACCGTTCAAAAGTTTGGCATCAACCAGACAATTCCATGTTTTCCATGAAAACTCCCACTTTTATCCATGTGCTAACATAACTGCACAAGGGTTTTCTAATCATCAATGAGCCTTTCAACAGCATTAGCTAACACAATGTAGCATTAGAACACAGGAGTGATGGTTGCTGGAAATGTTCCTCTGTACCCCTATGGAGATATTCCATTAAAAATCAGCTGTTTCCAGCAACAATAGTCATTTACCACATTAACTATGTCTGCACTGGATTTATCATTCATTTAACGTTATCTTCACTGAAAAAACTGCTTTCCTTTCAAAATAAAGGACATTTCTAAGTGACCCCAAACTTTTAAACAGCAGTGTATATTTGTTCCATCTACTTACCCAAAAAGCCATTTTAAATTGCTGCAAAGCTGTATTAAACTATAATATCCCAATTCTATAATTGGACAAAGTTCCCTTAAATTTAGATATATCAGCTGTGTAATGCCACTTTTTCAACTTAATAATAATAACAATGAGTGACACAACTGATATGGTCTATAAAATCCTTTAGTTTTACAATCATAAAATCCAAGTCTCTGGTGTAGAATAGACAAAATCTAGTAGGAGAAAACACGTTGTATTCGGAATAAAAATGACTATGGTAATGCATATATGTGAACAAACTCCATCAAATCAAGTAAATATAATGAAGTAAATAAGAAAAGAGAGACAACAAAAGATCTTGCAGATCACCTTCAGCAGCACTGCGTATTTCCACCCCGACTCCCTCTTTTTAAATTTGGCCTGAGCAGCTTGTTAACTGAATCGCATCAGTGAAGTGAACTGAGAAGCATTGGATTCATCAGTTTAGAATTTGTTTAGCTCAAAGTCATTTCATCGTCTCTGAGAAGTCAGCTCTAATGTGGACTCAGTTCTGTTTTTAGCAACCTAGTCTCCGACACAGACCAGGCAGGTAACACCACCCCGCCACCGCCCAGAAAAGGTGTCATCACAGGAATGAATGTTATCAGAACCACATAATTAGAATTTGTGCACAGGAAATGAATTAGAAGTTATGAGACAGGGAGAGACAGTGGTGGATGTGACGAAGTGAAGTTTGGCTGTGTGAGAAGTTTGTGTCAGTGGTTTAGACAATACGTGAACTCCACACACAAACATTTATAAATGTATACACACAAAGCATTACAAAAAGTAATTTCCCAGAAGCTTGGCTGCAAACGATCAGGTAGCAACAGCTGGAAGATGTAATAACTGGGCACCCAATTTGAATTAAGTGTTCTTGTAGATGGGCTGCACAGTGGTGGGGTGGGTACTACTGTCGCCTCACAGCTAGAAGATCCCTGGTTTACAACCCGCCCTCCTGGGATGTTTTTGCATGGAGTCTCCATGTTCTGTACATGTGTGGGTTTTCTCCTGGTTTTCCAGCTTCCTCTCACAATCCAAAAACATGCTGAGGTTAACTGGTAACTCTAAACTGTCTGTAGGTGTGAATGTGAGTGTGACTGTTTGTCTCCATTGTAGTCCTGTGATAGACTGGTGACCTGCCCAGGTGTCCCCTGAGTTCACCTTCAGTCAGCTGGGATAGACTCCAGCCCCCAATACCCTAATAATTTAGGCAGTGTATAGATAATGGATGGATGCACTTACAATAGTACATTTACATTAGCCCCGCCCCCTGTCATTTACCTATGGTGTAGCCTCTCTTCAGTTCACCACACCGAGGGCTGCGGCGCTGGGAGTTGGTGGTGTTGTTTTCCTCCACTGCGAGGACGGTGGTTGTCTTGGCAACAGGTGGTGCAGCCTTGTTGAGGGGCGAGGCTGGCACCAGAGTCGGGGAGAAACCTTGACTGGCAATATCCACCGACTGAGACTTCTTCTTCAGTCTGCAAAGGGGCAAACAAGGAAGAGCGGCAGGAATCATTAGTGCTATGTATAGAAGGGTACAGTATATGAATGAAAACTACAGCATGTGTCATAGTATTGTGAACACACAGCAGAGTGAGAAATGCTGCGTGACCTTCTCTGCTCAAGGGCAGGGAGACCAAAGCACATTTGCATCTGAGATCGGTGGTGTCAGTCTGCTGTGTCACAGAAATGTAATCGTGCAAGACAATTTTTGCAGTGGCAAGGAAGTTGGAAGAGGAAAATCAATAGGCTAATCACACCCTTGTTAAGGGTGAATTTATTAGCATCGGCCTGCTCGCCCAGTGCAGAGCTGTCTGTACCGTAAAAAAGAATTAACAGTGGGATGTTGTTGAACAACTGAGCTGGAAACAGTGAGTAACAACCAGAGGAAGAAAAGTTGCAGCAAATGTAGAGCCATCTGTAGTGATAGAAATGCTGTTATTTCACTCTTAACACAAATTCCATTTTCACCTGTAAAATTAAACACCTCGTTTAAAAATGGTCCAAGATGCTGCTGCAAAGCTTTAACACATCATCTAACAGCGATAAGGTAACTTCTTTACATAGGCTCTCCATCAAAAATCAGAATCCATCATTAATGGTTCGAGCAGTACTTGTTCAGGTACATGTTCACGTTAGATCAGACATCTAAGTAGGTCTCCAAACCCTCTGATCAGGACTTGTTGCATGTTTCCACACTCCAGGCCCAAAATAGAAAAGACCGTGTGTCTTTGAAGTCGTAGTTTTAAAGTCGAGAGCTCTCCCTTTAGATTTCTCACTGAAACACATCAGGATATAAAACTGCAAAATTTGGAGTCAAAACGAATTTAGCATTATACTTAAGGAGGCAAAATAAATCAATAAATAATCGCTAAGTAGAATGTGACCAATAGTAATTGACCTCGATGTCGTAGCTGATGTTGGACGGACAGCCAGAGAGTCCAAAAGCTACCGTAGCTGATGAGCTGCTTTGTGCCACTGCTGTTATTTCAATTCTGCTGTCTAACTATTTTTAATTTTTTTTTATTTTTACAAAATACATTGTTTAGAGAGTAATGAGACACAAGTTTATGGTGCAAATAACATATTTTGAATAACTTGTATGAATTTTGGCTGCACAGTGCAGTAGTGGTTAGCACTTTCGCCTTGCAGCAAGAAGATCCCTGGTTCGCGTCCTGGCTTTCCTGGGATCTTTCTGCATGGAGTTTGCATGTTCTCCCTGTGCATGCGTGGGTTTTCTCCGGGTACTCCGGCTTCCTCCCACAGTCCAAAAACATGCTGAGGTTAATTGGTTACTCTAAATTGCCCGTAGGTGTGAATGTGATTGTGTGTCTGTATATGTAGCCCTGTGACAGACTGGTGACCTGTCCAGGGTGTCCCCTGCCTTCACCCGAGTCAGCTGGGATAGACTCCAGCACCCCCCATGACCCTAGTGAGGATAAAGCGGTGTATAGAGAATGGATGTATGGATGAATCTTTTGTACTAGCAGTGATGAACTAAGCTAACAACTTTTGCTAACAGCTAGTTTGCTTGGTGGACTTTGATTTTACATTTTTTTTTTTTAACAAAATGGTGTGTAATTGATAAATATAGCTGACTAAAAGTCAGGGGAAGGGTAAATGAACAAGAGAGGAAAAATACTGAGAATTTCTGAGAGCTTTGACTGACTAGCATTAGCCCGCTACCACTCGGCTTCTAGCCTAAGTTACTTCGTTGTGTGATCAAAAACAATCCAAAACGTTCAGGTTCTTCAAAAAAAAAGTCACCGTTTTTTAATACTATTCATGGTCAGCGTATTTACATTCAGTAATTACCACGCTCCATAAGCTCTCTTGTTATTTGCAGTGTCAATTACTCCGGATTTTTTTTTTTCTAGAAATACAAAATCAGCACTTTAAAACAGAAACATCAGATACAGCGCAGACAGATTTTCCTTACACATTATCACTTGCAGTGAAAGACTTTAGAAGTGGACCACTTATGTAAAATCTATCGATGGTTGTGGCGTTCTGCACTAGGTCAAATCAAATCTGCCTACGACAACAACTCAAATCCTATTAAAAAGAAGAGGTGATTCCAGGACTCGGTTTTACAATTATAAATTAGTTAACTGGGCTAATCTGAACAGGTAATCCGTAAACACTCAGCAGCAGGTCTATCCACTTACCCATGTTAACTCACACCCGCACATGTATATAGACAGAAAAAAAGAACACACTGACAAACACACACAATGTGTCTTAATAGAAAGTTTAAAAATACTCGAGTGCTCCAGCAAAAACTTTGAGTAAAAAAGTGAAAAATGGCTCCTGAAACACTATCTGTCTCTAGTCTGAAAAAGTCCTGAAACAGCAATACAAGATTCCCAGCACTGCGCTCCCTCGCACACACTTTCAATCATTCCAGCAAAACTGCTGAAGCGAACAGAATCTTTCTGGCCATTTCACCCAAGTGCCCATTCCCTCATGGACCAAAGCAGCACACATGACATAGTGTCTAACTGGCTAATGAAAATGCATAATCTCTATGGAAATGCTGTCCATCACTCTGTGTGTTCTTTCTAAAAATCGAACAAACCAAAGCAGACGGGAGGAGGAGAAGGCAAACAGCAACTCTATAGATGTGTTTACTAAGTCACACGCCCATATTCAGCATTTTCTACACATATATCAACGAAAACAACAACAAAAAACCCTTCATGTACGATATTCCTTTTTATTTGATTTGTGTCTTTTCTTTACAGAACTGCATGCAGCAGAAGTTTCCTCAAAGCCAAACGAAGGCAGATAAAGTTAGCTGGATGTGGCAGATTGTGCTAATGACTATTTTGAGGAAGCAGTGCGTTTGTTTGGATGGAACAAAAGAGTGAGAGGCAGAGACCTGCTGCTGTTCATGGCAGTGGAGAGACAGACAGACAGACAGACAGACAGAGAGTCAAGCTGTGTGAAGTCTATCTGCACTCCCTTAGGAGTTAGTACTAATTACTGTCTCATCGGTAGAACAGAAGCCCCTCTTCTGGCTCTGTTTCACGGAGCTACAAGGCCAAACCGTATCAGAACATGATGTATGTATGTGTGTTTGTCAGAGATCAGCTGAGAAGGAAGAGACAGAATCAATGTGTTTGTCTCAGAAAGAAAAACGGAAACAGAAATGGGCAAAGAGAAGGACAAAAGCGTGTCTGTAAATAGTATATCCACGCTGTGTGTGTACAATTCATTAATGTTTTTTGTAGTGTGGTAGTAAAGTGCAATCAAATGCTGATTATTCAGGAATAAAATCTTTGTGTTTCTATGCATTTTAAAGTCAAGGATGGAGTAAAATTTAAATTCAACTGTCAGTCCCAAAGCAGAATGCAACACACAGCTTCCTACACAAAGAAACTAATCAGCATTTGGATAGCCAGAAACTAGATCCATCTGTTGGTAACTTCCAGCAGATTATGACCAGTCTGTAAGGAGCTCAAAACTCACCTTTCAAAGAGCTAGCCACACCAACTACCTTTACATACAACCCCAAGGTCGAGATCAGGGCCGGAAATCTTCAATTGATCCGTATCGGTAGGAGGCTAAGCCCGATTCTTTGTTTACATCCGTTATCACAGGAACAACAGCAGAAAGCTGCTTTTTTAGATGCTACTGAAATACCAGGACACTGTTCTCAGTTGGCCCAGCTTGATTGTGTGTTGGCCAGAAGTCACTAAGTTTCAGAAAAGACTCATCATAGAGCTCCCTTTCTGCAAAACTCCCATAAGTCCCTGTTGCTCACCAACACCAGTGGCTGCCTCCACTTCTTGCTACAGTATTAAACAGCAAGAGGGTGCAATACTCGATGTGTGTACTATCTAGGAAAACTGTATTATTAATTGGCAGAGGCTAAATATGAAATGACTAGGATCGAATCAGAACAAAAAAAAATGATTGTGACATTCCTATGTTTGACTTAGTTACAGCCAACATCTGTGGCCAACTACAATACACAGTCCACAAAAGTTTTTCCATGAAACATGGAAAACATGAAATTCTCCCTTTTATCCATGTGCTAACATAACTGCACAAGGGTTTTCTAATCATCAATGAGCCTTTCAGCACTATTAGCTAACACAATGTAGCATTAGAACACAGGAGTGATGGTTGCTGGAAATGTTCCTCTGTACCCCTATGGAGATATTCCATTAAAAATCAACTGTTTACAGCTAGAATAGTCATTTACCACATTAACTATGTCTACACTGGATTTATCATTCATTTCATATTATCTTCACTGATAGAAAACTGCCTCTTTTTCAAAAATAAGGACATTTCTATGCGACCCCAAACTTCTGAACGATAGTGTAAATGTTTTGTACATCTTTTCTGAGGCTTGATCTGGGACTTTTAAGAAATGTTTTATTTTGTTGTTAATTTTGTAACTGCTTTGGTGCTGAAACGCTGCAGAGAGGACACTGCTTTGCTGGCCATGCACCTCTAATGAGACTTTGTTTCCAGCATTTTCATTTACAGTGCCAGTGCTCTGACAGCAAAGGCACTGCTCCCAGCCATGCGTCGATGCAATCTTTGCATTAAATACAGTACATAATATTTGCCATTTTATCATGTCTCAGTGCTTCCCACATGCTGAGAATTTACTTGTGGTGGTGGGTGGGTGTGATCGATGTGTGCACAGAGACTTATGCAGTTCAGATGGGGAGAGTCTAACCCAGTTTGTTTTCTGAAGCTACAGCAGACTCTTGTTAGACGCTACAGGTTACCTCACATGCACTGGTAGACACTACGAGGCAGCTGAACACAGAATCCTGTTGTCCGTCAGTCAGTGAGCGCAGAGTATGTGGCCAAAAGTGAATTTGAAAAGAATGAAATAAGACACTTTAACATCCCCTTTACTTCAGCTGAAACTGAGTGGGTTTATCTTTGTGAGCAGACCAGTTAAATATCAGGCACATGTACGATCAAAAGAGTCGCACTACGGCGCGCTGCTTCTCCCTCTTGTCCTTTTCCTTTTTTCCTTTATGTCTCATTTACCATGTCAGTGGAAATAAGACATTGCTCTTAATGCCTTGCTTGCTAAAATGAAAGTTAAAAGGAAAATATGTCTGGACCATTCCTAAAAAAGAAATCAGTTTTTGTTGTTAAGTCTGAGTCACAAACAAGTCAAAAGAGGCTCTGACCTAAGACAAGAGCAAGAACGGAAGCACCATGAAGTCCCATTCAAATACATGCTGTTAAAAGTCAAAGTAAACTTTGATTTAACTTATATATAGTTGGCACATCAGACAAAGTAGGCTAAATGTTGTATTATTTGGCAAAAAAAAAGATAGCAACTCTCCTCAAGGAAACTCGCATGGGCTAAAATGAAACTAAGAAGCTTTTTCTGCATTACTATCGTCCTCCAGTGTCCTTAAGTGATGTCACATAAACCAACATCTGTTGGAAAGAGACTATACTTTAAAATGAAAACAACAAACAACAAAATTGTAAAAAAACAAAAAAACAAAAAAAAACAAAAACAAAACAAGAAGTTTTACCAAACTTGGACCGCCCGGCGACAAAGATGACCCCTGTGACCTTGAAAATGAGGTCACGGTGACCAAATTCGAACTTGACCTGTGTCTTATTATGGTACACCTGTATACCAAATATGGTGAGGCTACATCAATGTTTTACCGAGTTATCGCGCGGAAACCAAATTGTTACAGACAAACAAGCAACCAACCAAGACCATGCAGCCTTCCAGAAAACGCAGTTTTGCCGGGCGGTAATAAAAATGGGGCATGTGGCGTTAGAGAGATGAGATATCAGCAGACTACTGTAACCAGCTGGTGGGTTGAACCTCTGACTGAACTTTACATGAGCCAGGTGCATATTTTGGACAAGGTAGATGTCATTTTTTTTGACAAGGAAGAAGAATGTATGGGACTTTTTAGGTACAACGTTACAACAGCGTCTATGCAAATCCACTCATTTGTCCAGCTAGAAGAGGAATTTCATTTTACTTGACATGTAAACTCAAAGTTGGACTTCTTAGAGCTGTGGATATTTCATTTCAGGTATCTAACCTGTGGCTTCTAGCTATGAATTGCTTGATTCTGTGAAAAACATCTCAGCCTGAGTGTACGCAATGCTGAACTTCTCCTCCTATATGCTTTGATTTAAAAGTGGTAATGCTGGTTTTTCATGCTGTTCTGGAAGAGCGAATCTTCCACTGCATGCTTAATACGATGATGGCAGTTTGGTGGCATTTAAATATGACCTGTATTATGGCTAGATTATAACTGTTGGATTTTTAACAGTAAGATTAGAATAAAACTGCCTCACTCATCAAGTTATACCAACAGTTGTGGTGATGTTGGAGGTGAACTGACAATCATCCAGCAGAAGATGCTGCTTATTTTTCTCCTCACTGTCCTCAAACATTCTACCTTTGTCTTTTCGTTGCTGATATTTTCTCTTCCAACAGTGCTTGTTTTACTTTACAGTAGATGTATTGTAGAGTCAGCATTTTCTGCTGCTCACAAGCTGCCAACTTTTCCTTCTGCCTCTTGCTCTGTATTCAGGTAACAATGCTGTGGTTACAGCCTCGCACGGATCACCTGCATGATTATGTCAGCTGTGTGACAAAAATGTGAAAAATCTTGTATAATATGCCAATGTATGTCCTGCTTTTTCCATTTTTGCCCCGAAGCGTTATTAGAAAGCCTTACCTAGAGCCGATCTGTGGTCAGCAGAGTCCCTTCTAATGAATTCCATGCTGGGTTTACAGAATCAGGAGCCAGGTGAGAGTGTTATCCTGAGAGCTGTGATTCTGTACTTTAGCTGCAATCTTGTCTTTCTCATTGCTGTTAATGGAGTAGCAAATGAGTATTATCCCGTATCTAACTTAAGAAGATAACTTTCACAGCAGGTATCCATTAACTCATTATGTGTACGCTAATAACTAGCAATCTAAAAGAGGCACTAAAGATTCAAAGCTACTGCACATTTAGAATCCAACAGAATCATTGCCGTGAGCTAAATTAGTCGCAGGTATACAGTCAGTCTGAAATATTTGGAGTGTGACTGGTCTGCACGACTGTGTCAAACTACTAATTACAGCAACAGATGTAGTTTGTACTGTACATAATAGACTCCCTGTTGTCTTGTTCGGCATCGAGCTAACCGTGTGAAGAGCTGAAAAGTGAGACGAAGCATGTGGAAGGTTAAAGGTCATCCTGACAGATGGTACAGCACATAATGATGTAATGGCATCCTGGCTTCAGCCGCTTGGCCTGATTTACAGGGAGGAGTTTCACAACTTAAATGATTCCACCACAAACGCACCCTTCTCAGCTATGAAGCCCAGAAAAAGCCCTAGTGGGAAAGTGCAGAAAGATTAAGAGCCTTTTCCTGCCACACTGGTTGTTATTTCTATTCTTTTTGGAGGTGGGCTTCATCCTGAGCTCTGATTGCACCAATTTCAATTTCCCCTGCATGCAGAGAGCTCATGAGCAGCAGCGAGGAATGAGAGGCGCAAGTCAACAAAGCCACCAGCTCTGACTGATTCTTATCTATGAGCAAACGCTTACACAAAGACGAATAGAGGGAGGGGAAAATGAAAGCAAACAGACGCAGAGACATTTTGTTTTCCACCCCGCTGTTGTGATCTGACCTGGGCCAGGAGGCAGTGGTATATGTGCAGCCTTGCCAAACTGGCATCACTAAGATTATCCGACTCTACAGGGATCCACATGGTTTGGCAAAGGATCCATAAACAACAGGAAATTTGGGGCTAAGTCAAAACACGCTTATCGCTCCCCTACTAAGAGGGATTAGACCTTGAAAAAAGGGGGCTGTGTTTGCATTGCCTCCCATTCCTCCTTGCGCTTCACTTCCCATTCCTTGCCTTGCAGCAACAACATAACACATTTTTTCAGGGAATTGGTGTTGTGCATATAGCAGCAGATACGGTGTTGTGCTATATAAAGCCCATGGGGGAAGGCTGGGTTGTTGTCATAGTGAGTTTCAGTGCTGGCAGCCAAATGACCAGTCTGACGTGATGATGCCTTCGAGCCCCAATACTCCGAATGCTGCTTATGTAATTTTCAAAGCAAAAGGAAGTAAAAACACTTCATTTATTGCAAAGCGAAAAAGATAGTGGGTATTATAGTGGTGCTCAAGCTGCTCTCAAAGAAAGAAACGTGAGGGATCAGTGACTGAGGTTCACTGAAGTTCTTATGTTTCTATTGATCTGTTATAAGATACTGAATGAGGCGCAGATGGAATCATCCTTTTACAATGCATCCTTTTTGCAGCAGCAGCCAATCATTTTGAGTTTTAAAGCTGCAATAATTAATATTTTACTTTGCAAAATGACACAAATAAATACATTAAATGCCTTTAATGTCAAATCTCACCCATCTCCCCAGCAGTTGTGTATCAGTTGGTTTGGTTTGTCAGCTCGCAGCTTTAACGTTTCATTCAGTCTCTCTACTTTTATCAACCAGCAAACAGTTGTTTTTGGCAAAAATCTGGTTAGACCCATGAGAAACTGCATGCACAGCTCAGTTGTTCTATGAAATTCTGAATTTTTATCTTTCATAAAAGCAGGAGATTATTTTTTTGGTATATCTTCAAGACAAATAAAAATCTAATATGTCATCAACATTTTGTTGGTTGAGAAACTGTGTTAACTTAAATAACAATTGTGAAGTTATACTATAAATATTAAACACAGTATTTTAGGACCGTTCTTACACTGAATAAGAATACTTTATAAGCCACATAGGTCACCACCCAATAGTAGGGTGCAATATGGTTTAAAAATCTGACATGATACCTTGGTCTAATGCAAAGAAGAAACTTTCTTTGTTAATAATACTTTATGGAATATAATTAATATGTGTGCATTGACTATTATCGGTTAATTTCAGCTTTATTGGTATTGGTGTACAATGTTGTTTGTCCACCAGAGAGCACTGTGGAGTAGATTTCTCAGTCAGAAAATGTTGCATATAGTGTGCATTTTGGTCAACAGAACAACAATTACAAAAACCTAAGAGATCAAGCTTGTTTAACAACTTACATCAATCTGCCACAACATTAAAACCACCGGTCTAATAATGTTTATGTCCCCTTTGGGTTGCCATTACAGCTCTGACTCATCAGGGGAAGGACACACAACCAGTCAGAGTGTCCTGTGGTGTCTGGCATTGGGACATTGGCCACAGATCCATCAGGTCCTAATTTTATGCTCAAGGGCATTCCACAAATCTGGGGAGTCTGGGTGCCTGGTCAGTGCTTTAGGCTCATTGTTGTGTTCCTCAAGCTGTTCCTCATCAGTTTTTGCTGTATGATGGAGCACAAAGTCCTGCTGTTGGGGCTGCTGCCATCAGAGACTTCCACTGCTATGACGGGGTTGGAGGCGGTTGGTATGTTTCAAAGTGAATGAATGAATGGACTTGCTCTTATATAGCGCTTTCCTACTCATCAGAGTACTCAAAGCGCTTATACAACAGTTGCTTCCATTCAACCATACACTCACACATTCTCACTCTGGGGCGGACGGAAGCGTGGCTGCCAATCCGCGCCTACGGCCCCTCCGACCACCACCAACATTCACACACATTCACACACCAGTGAAGAGCACTGGAGGCAAGGTGGGTTAAGTGTCTTGCCCAAGGACACAACAGCACATGACTAGGTGAGAGCGGGAATCGAACCGCCGACCCTTCGATCATTGGACGACCCGCTCTACCACCTGAGCCACAGCCATTTAACATCCATGTTAAACGTTTTTCCCAAGGCTTCAAAGCAGACCACCACACTGCAACAAGATGATCAATGCTATTTGCTTCCCGTCAGTAGTCTTATTGTTGTGGCTCATTGGTGTGTTTATGGGATTTTTCAAACCCTAAATATCAATACAAGATAGCGTCAAGTCTAAAAACCCAGTATCAGACAGGCTAGAAAAGGATTTCTTAATGCAAGCTACAATGCAGGAGTAAAACTGTCAGAATTATGATTTAAATAGTAAACAGTTTGATTAGAATGAGTGCATGGCAGTGTGTGACACTAAAAAGTGACCCAGTAGGTTGATTGTACAAGCTGGTTATTACAAGCTAATGTTGCACTGTGACATTGTCCTCTAGTTACTTTCCAAGAAATGCAGCAGAGTTACTATGTGACGATTAGTGTTTTTTTGTCTGTCATTTGTCTGTCTGTAGGCAACATTACTCAAAAATGGACTAATGGATTTGGATGAAGTAATCAGGGAAAGTCAGAAATGACACAAGGACCGAGTGATTAGATTCTGGCAGTGATGCAGCTTATAGTCTGGATCCACGGATTAGTTAAAGATTTCTGTATAGCGGCACAGCGTCACTGTAACGATCACATACTACTACACATAGAACAGCCAAATAGCCAGTGTTCATTTTTAAAGGCTCTGTTAATCACTTATGAATTAAAGAAATTAATAAGACACTTGTTATTTTCTTTAGAAGACTCACTAGGTTTTCAAACAACAACAGGAGGAAAGTCCTTCTAATCCTGAGGGAGCAGCTTCCAGAGTATCTGCTAATCATCTCTTGTCAACATCCTCTCATCTTCACGCCATCCATCAGACCTGTGTCAAATTACTATTTGAAATGGATTGCAGGGATCTCATTTCCTGCGGTCTCCGAGGCAGACAATCATAACAAAACAATTGGACAACTGCGGACTAGCTTAAGCCTAATCAGAATGAGTCAGTTGCCGTCGACGCTGTGAGAGGGAGAGAGGGCAAAACAACCTGTGGCCATGCATGTTAATGAGGCCTTCTGTTGCATCCTAATGAAATACGGCGCGGACCTCGCCGCTCTCCGCTCTGCTGTCGGACACCTCCACATAATGATGTATGGAGCTCTACGCCGCATTACGCTCATCTGCCCTTGCTAAATGCCAGAGCAGCAATTTTGTGTCAAAGGGTTATGTGGCGGTTTTGACCAATGAGGCTTTAAACTTCAGCTGCCTCAGTAACAAAGTGGTGAGAACAGCAGCTAAAGGCCAGCCACAACACAGATAAAACGCTGAATAACTGGAAAGTGATCAGCCGCACTGCATTATTAATCCCTGTATGCTGGAGTGGGGCGTGACTGTTGCGTATTATACAGGAAAAAACAACAATAGCATTTGGATTTTGAATGCACCTAAAACTGTCAATTCTTGTGCACGACTTGAACAACGCAAACAAAAAGTGAACCCCCTCTTCTCTGGTCTTATTTATTTACTTATTAGTTATGTAACACAATAAAGAGCCTCCCATCACAGACAAGTGAGACACACTGTCTCCTCACTGAGTGGGTGTCCATTTTGCATTTACCCCTCAGCTGGATATCCAGTTTGATGTAATTTTTCATTCCTGACACATCCTCTGTTCAGCAAATGCCTGTTTGTTCCAGGACTTTTTTTTTAGTTTCTTAAGACCCACAACACTCTCTTCTGACTTTTTTTTCCATGTCTGCAGTTTTGTTTGCCACTGGCGAAGGCAGACAGAGGCCAAGATCAGACGCAGCGGGTGGACAGCAGAACAAAAAGAGGAGAAAACGTCTGTGTGTGTCTGAGTTTCAGTCTGTGCTGCTACACTATAATAGGAGAGTGAGATTTGCTATTGAGACAGAAGACAGAAGTGTAGGAACAACCAGGAAAACCCCTGAACGACCTCATAGCTGCTGAATCATTTCTATCGTTTGGCTTTTTGTGATATACAGTGTATTTATCTATAAGGCAAACAAGACTACTTTAGTAGCTTTTAATTTGCAAGAATGTCATACTGTAAATAAGAGTGTAGCTCCAATGGAGGAAACTAACTTAAATATTCTAACAGTGTATTATTTATGTCCGCTTCCATTTTATATTCATTTTAACTTCATTACAGGGGAAATATTGTACTCTTTATTTCAATGCATTTATGAAACACCAAGAGTGAATAGTACTGAATATATTAGTTATAAACTACCGTTCAAAAGTTTGGAGTAATCCAGACAATTCCATGTTTTCCATGAAAACTCACACTTTTTTCCATGTGCTAGCATAACTGCACAAGGGTTTTTTAATCATCAATGAGCCTTTCAGCACCATTAGCTAACACAATGTAGCATTAGAACACAGGAGTGATGGTTGCTGGAAATGTTCCTCTGTACCCCTATGGAGATATTCCATTAAACATCAGCTGTTTACAGCTACAATAGTCATTTACCACATTAACTATGTCTACACTGGATTTATCATTCATTTAATGTGATCTTCATTGATTTAAAAAAATGCTTCTTTTTCAAAAATAAGGACATTTCTAAGTGACCCCAAACTTTTGAACAGTATACAAGCAACAACATGGAAGAAACAATGCTAATACGATGTCATCGGGTGCAAAGCATTATTAGTCAGAGCCTTTAAGGAGCAGGCAAACAGTTACACAGCCAAAGAAGGTATTTACAAAACAGTTGATCAAATTTAAAGAAGCTCTGGAATCTGATTAGATGGATTCTAAACTCAGGCCCCTTCCTAAATGCCTCAAATTGTGTTAATGTGGATCCTAAATTGTAATATCAAAAAACACAATGTCAGAGCTGCATTAAGTTACTGCTGTAGCTTCACATTAATATTGTTAGAGTTATGGGTCACAAGGTGGCTGTTATTGTGAAACAGTCAAAGGGAACAGAAGTTATTTATCCCCTTACTCAACTGTGGACACAATCTTTCTTTTTGCTACAAAACAAGACATTTGTGGCTCATTTTACAGTTTGTGTTTGTGTCATAATTATTATTAACTATTAGAAAGAAATTCAAAGGTTGAAAGTTTCTGTCAGAATACATTCTGAGATTAAATCTGCTTTTCCTTCAAAAATAAGAACATTTCTAAGTGACCCCAAACTTGTGAACAGTAGTGTAAGTTCACTAAAAATGTGTTTATTTCTTGCCAATAGATCCACTTGTAACTAGAGCACTACTAAACTGTTTAATGGTTGCGTATCGATGCTCACAGTGATCGCACTATAAAAAAGGTCCAAAGTGACTTGAGACACAATACATTAACAAGTAACACAATATTTTCCAACCACATCCAGAGCACTTTGGGAGTCTGAATGTAAAACCTGCGGCCTGTTGTCCACATGACGAAAACATCTTAGCTGGATTAAATTGTTGACAATTTGGCGTGATCCCAGATTTCTTGGCTCTTTGAAACATTTGTTGGATTGGTTGTCGCAGCAACATATCCGGAAGGTCAAACCTATTCAGGAGCAGGTTTATTCAAAGTAAACAAGATTAAAAGATGGACTTAAATTGTTTGTTTGAGGAAATCCACTCAACTCCCGTAAAGGCCACTTTATATTAATTAACATGGTTAACAAAACATCAGACTGCAATGTTTTCCTTCAAACTATGCATTGTTCTAAAGGACACAGACTATATTACTTTGTCACGTAATGTGAAGTAGGTGCTGTGAGATTATAAACAGTTTTGATACCTCAAAATAATTCTCTCTCTCTCTATATATATATAACATTTTGAAAAAAACGCAGGATTACTTTCCCCTTAAACTTAAATTGAGGTAATAGAAGGCAAAATGAGGCAGTATTTTCCAGAAAAGGAGCGATTCAGTGAAAAGTCAGTCAAACTAATACAATTTGTGAAGCAAAACTTTGTTTATTCCTCTTTCCTTTGATTGATCCTCCCATGACACCCTGAATTCATACTGTGACCAGCTGTGGGAGGCAGGGCTGAATGATTTAGGAATAAATCTTTAACTGTGATGTTTCTGACAGATCTTGTGTTTGCAATTTGATTTGCACTATAACTTTTTAACGTCAAGCTTTGGTTAAATATTCACTGTGTAACAGATTTAAAGTATGTGATGGAGCATTGCTGCATTAGATAACATAAAAAGAATGACTGCCACACAACGAGGATGAATGTATTTGTGAAACCAGTGGCACAATAGTGTAAACCCTGGATCATACATGTAGCATAACATATTCTTAATTACAGGCCTTGCTAATTGCAAAGTTTAACCATTTAATGCAGATTGTCGCAAATTTGCATCGTACTGCTTTCATTCAGAATACAGCCGAGATAGCGTATCCATTCCCTCCATGCCAGTTTGTGCATATTCTTTATGTACCTAGGAACCTTTTAGAAGCACTGGTTTCTCATAGGACCAGTCGGAGTGGAATCTACATTATTATGTATGTGTTGTTAGCATTATATATCTAGTCTATGTGCTAGAGACAAATTAAGCATTTCCACGCATCAGCTTGAAAGCAAAGACACAAATTATGATTTTTTTATATACCGGTAATTGTAAATAAATTCAAGCGTCAAGGGGTTAATTTTGATTTAAAATCAATTAAATGTTCAGCTCGAGCATGAAGAAACAAAGTAAATTTACTGCATTTCAGCACAAATTTGACACACGTTCTTTACTTACACTACCGTTCAAAAGGTTGAGGTCACTTATAAATGTCCTTATTTTTTTAAAGAAAAGCAGTTTTTTCAATGAAGATAACATTAAATGAATGATAAATCCAGTGCAGACATAGTTAATGTGGTAAATGACTATTGTAGCTGTAAACAGCTGATTTTTAATGGAATATCTCCATAGGGGTACAGAGGAACATTTCCAGCAACCATCACTCCTGTGTTCTAATGCTACATTGTGTTAGCTAATGGTGTTGAAAGGCTCATTGATGATCAGAAAACCCTTGTGCAGTTATGTTAGCACATGGATAAAAGTGGGAGTTTTCATGAAAAACATGAAATTGTTTGGGTGACCCCAAACTTTTGAACGCTAGTTTAAGTATTTCCATTCTTGTATTTTAAAGACATTCTGTAACTAATACTTCTGTATTTGACTTAAGTACAATCTTGAATGTAATAGAGCATTGGGCACATTTCTGTAAAAGGTAAGCACAGTAAAGACCAAGAATAATTCTTTCATCGCTCTGCAAGTGACACACAATGCTACCAATGTACCTGAACCTGAGCTTTCAGTTTAAAATTCAGCCCTCCTGGCTGTGAGTTTAAATAAAATCTTCCAGAAAACTGTTTGTAAACTTAAGTCAACCCTTAACTGATTGCACAGCATTCCAGACTAAAATAATACCAGACGAAGACACCAGCTCGCATAATGCCTCACCAGCCAACCAGCCTGGAGCAGCGTCTAATGATTTCTCCATCTACCCTGTGACAGACTGGTGACCTGTCCAGGGTGTCCCCTGCCTTCACCAGAGTCAGCTGAGATAGGCTCCAGCACCCCCCATGACCCTAGTGAGGATAAAGCGGTGTATAGAGGATGGATGGATGGATGGATTTCTCCATCACTTAGCAGCATCTGCCAACAATGTCATACAGCTCCATTTTGATCAAAAACCAGTCCATAAATCAACAGTTCGGCTCGTGAGCACACAGCTGGCGGAAACGCTGCTTTTCATTTCCTAAAATGTATCAATATCACACAGAAAACACCCCTCAGCCACGGCCTTTCACTTGACTAACAGAGGAATTATCTTAGCTGACACAAGGCGGGGAGGGAAAGGAGGGAAAAAGGGAGAAAAAATCTGCTTCATTATGTGTCTGGTTCTGACTCGGGGGCACGTTTTTCTCCCTCACTTTTCTGGCTCTCTGTATATCACTCAAGCAGCAAACACAGACACATACAGGGGAAAAATGCATGCACGCTTGCTGTCTTTGTCCCCATCTTTGCAACAAACACAAACACACCCAATCAGCCTCAGCTGCTCAATCACACACAACCTTCAGCGTTTGATTCAGTGAGTATCCACAGGGCCTTGGGACCGTTACTGCTGTTACTGCAGTCTTCCACTGTCCTCCTCCTCCTCCTCCTCTACCTCCTCGTTGCTAGCCTCACTCCTGCTCCTGCACTCTCATTCGCCGAGCGCCGCCGACAGGCAGCGTCGCGATTGGTCGGCAAAAGTATTGGGTAAGACGTCATGCCACTGTGGCTTGTGGTGGTGCAGAAATCAGAGACGTGTTCAGAGTTATTGGCAGGTTTTCGGCAGCGTGTGGAGTATCATGTTAGATCATTATGGCGGGAAAGAGCTGGAGGAGCAGGACAGACAGCGGAGATGAAAAGGAGAGTTTTAATTATCACCATTATTGGCTTCCCACATAGCATCCAATTTGTTCGTAAGAAGAACGTGCAAAGATATCCCTGAGCAACAAAAGTGAGTTTGTGGAAAATTTAACACGGGGCAGAACCACCAACTGCTACAAATAATTGAAAATCTGAAAATACTGGTTGGTGTGCTACTGTAGTTTTAATAGATCCTGGAGCTCATTAAAGCAGATGGAAAGACAGGAACCATATTCGCTGTAGAAGATTATAAGGAATTTCACTTCTTTCTGACAATCAGATGTAATTTGGTCTTTATTATGGGAGAAAATACTTGAAATGTGTGTTCAGACAGAATGCTATAAACCACAATGCTTTGCCTATTGAGTGTATTTCTGGGCAGGAGTTTAAGATATTAAGATGACAAGTAAATATTCACACATTATTCACTTAAAGCTGCTGTCCAGAGTTTCCGTTTGTTTTCAATTTATGTATCATTTTTTAACAAAGCTTAAATGTGTTAGTCGAGTTCGATACTATAATATAAAGTTAGTATAACGCGATATGAAAATTTATTCCTGAGCTCCGCCTTCCTCTCATAGACCCCCATGTTATTCCAAAAAGCGCCGGTCGCTGCCGACCAATCAAGTTCCAGCTTCAGCTTTGTCATGCTCTCAATGCGCACAGCAAGCAAGCCCATGCAGAGGTGGGCGAGCTACGCACTACGCAACCGCGCGCACATTTGTTTTGCTTGTGGAGGAGAGAGCATCAGGGATCAGCAACTTCCAGAAAAGTTACCAATCCCACGGCTTGTCAGGCCAAGAGACTGCAGGACGTTTTTTGGCTCGGGGTGCTCGCGTCGCTCCCCGACCACGGCCTCCATAGCCCGCCTGACGGCTTCGTTTAGATGCCCGACCTCTGGAGGAAGATGTTGGGGCGTCTGGGACATACTCTTCGTCAGAGGAGTCATGCAATTCTGAACTCTTGATAGAAATAAATAAACAATGTAACACATATAAACGCGTAAATGCACTAAGTTTGATAAACAACGTCATCCAGAGGGATACACGAGTGTAATCACATATTGAAACTTTACTCGTTCATCCTAGCAGATTCATGTTATTTTGGTATTAGGACAAGTTAGACTCAATACAGCATTCTAACGTAATTCCTTTATTATTTACTAAATGTACTAAATGTAGAAGAGTGGAAAACAGCAAAACAGGCGAGATGCTGCAGCACTCCGGGCACTTCTCTCATGTACTGCGCGTGTGCTCAAATAAAGGGGCGAAATCAGAGGGAGGGACCAACAGTGTTTTAGGAGACGCTGCGATTCAAACTCCGGACACGAGCTTTAAGCTTTATTCTCCATTCATTTATATGAATAGTATGTAAGTTAACATAAAGGAAAAAGAGGGAAACAGCTTGATGAAAGCTATTCTTGGCTTCACATACAATTAAAATAAAAAATGTAAAAGGAAAAAGATATTTCTCAGGCTAATATTGCAGCAATTTCTTGTAAGCTTTTCACCCTGTCTGCAGTTTTAAGGTAAACTAAATAAGGCCCAACTCTTAATTATTTAGCCAATTAATCTTCTCACCCTGCTTTTGAAAAATAAACATATGATTAATATTTAAGTTTTAAAAGGCTGTAAAATGAAAGATAACACCAGGCTATATCATATTTCATCAGACAAAAACAAGAAGAGGAATTTATGGCTCCACTGGTCAGTGAAGAACTTTCTTTGGTGTTTAATTAGATTGCTCTTATTTAATGTTATTAATTAGCCTATTTGGTTGCTATTACAGAAGCTGTGGGACCAGAGTGGGCAGAGGGTTCAGTGATTCACGGCGCTCCATTCTGGGAAGGCAAAATCAATAAGAAAAAAGCTCACAAAAACATTCTCATCGTCCTGTCTCCTTTCTGACATACAGATGAAGAAGACTTCCAGTGATGTAAAGCTCACATCTGACCCAGAGCAGAGGCGGCTGTGAATCCATGCTCATGGGTTAAAGCACAATCCTTTGATTGGCTACCCAGCCTAATAAGCACAAAAATGTAATGAAGAAAAAACAACAACAAACCCCCACATATGTCCTTGAAAAAGTACAGAGCTGCCTGTTGTCTCAGAGGGGACGGATCCAGGCTCCACACATGAAGGAGGCTTCATCAGTAAAATGGCCTTGGATTGGCTGAGTCTTGTGTTTCCTATGGCGAGTGTACGGATGCTTATCTCTGTGGTGTTACAGCTACATATTGCTCTAAATTAGTGATTTATTAGGGTCCGAGCACCGAGGGTGCGAAGGACAGGCGGTGCCAGGGCACCGACTGTCCAAGGCACCAGCGGTGCCAAGGACCCTATTGAAACCCTAGGGTTTATTATTATTAGGGTCCGAGCACCGAGGGTGCGAAGGACAGGCGGTGCCAGGGCACCGACTGTCCAAGGCACCAGCGGTGCCAAGGACCCTATTGAAACCCTAGGGTTTATTATTATTATTATTATTATTATTAGGGTCCGAGCACCGAGGGTGCGAAGGACAGGCGGTGCCAGGGCACCGACTGTCCAAGGCACCAGCGGTGCCAAGGACCCTATTGAAACCCTAGGGTTTATTATTATTATTATTATTATTATTATTATTTTTTTTTTCTCCCGTAAAGTAAATTGGCTTTTTGGCGGCCTTATCATACTCCAAAACGCGTGAAATTTGGCATGCACATCAGGACTGGCGAAAAATTTGATATTTTATGGGAGTTGCGCATGTGCGTGGCAAAATGGCTCTATAGCGCCACCTGCAAACTTGAAAAAGTAGTCATTAGGCCAACTGCCACAATGTTTCATGTACAGCTACAATATTTGGTGGGCATATGCAGAACATCTGGACACACCAAAAAGTCAATTACAGCCACGCCCTAAACCCAACAGGAAGTCGGCCACCTTCAATTTGCTGTAAATTTTTCAAACTTAATCGCTCCTCGGGAAATGACTTGCCTTTTTGGCGGCCTTATCATGAACCAAAACGCGTGAAATTTGGCGTGCACATCAGGACTGGCGAAAAATTTGATATTTTATGGGAGTTGCGCATATGTGTGAAAAAATGGCTCTATAGCGCCACCTGCAAAATTGAAACAGTGGTCATTAGGCCAACTTCCACAATGTTTTATTTACAGCTACAATATTTGGTGGGCATATGCACCACATCAGGACACACCAAAAAGTCAATCACAGCCACACCCTAAACCCAACAGGAAGTCGGCCATCTTGAATTTGCTGTACATTTGTCAAAATTTATAGCTCCTAGTGGATAAGTCTGAGAGAACTGAAATTTGGCCAGTACATGCACCAGACCTTTCTGATGAAAAGTTATCAAAAACTCAACCAGAAGCCAAAAGGTGTGGCCATGGCGGAGCCTCAAACAACTGATCCTTCGCCATGAAACAGGAAGTGGTGTCTAATTCTTCTCAACATGCTCCAATCTGCCTGAAACTTTACATGTATGATGACAGTCCTGTCCTGATGTCATCCACATAGGGATATTCATTGACAGTCATAGCGCCACCTTGTGGTTTCAGGAAATAGACATCTTTTACACTTTCATGCCCTATTGTTACCCAGTTGATCATATTCACTTCAAATGCAGTGACAACAGCCTAAACACATTGATGATGCATCCCAGTGAAAATGGTGACTTGTCATCAAAGGGCGTGTCTGTGGCGGCCAAACCAATTTCGATGTTTCGCCATGAAAATTTAACGATTCATATCTCAGCTGAACAACATCCTATCTGCCTCAGACTTCACATGCTGGATACCAGGTCCAGTCTGAACACATCCACACTCGTAAATTTTGAAAAAGTCATAGCGCCACCTGTTGGTAATAGTAAGTTTAAGGCCTTATATTTTCAGGTACAATGGCCCCAAACTTGGTGATATCATGCTGGAAATTGGTCAGTCGAGTCTTCACCTCTTGACAATCACACACTGTGAAGGGTGTGACATTTCATGTAACGCTGTTGCCGTAGCAACCAAATATCGCCATGAAAAACAAAGCCCTTTCTGATAGGTTAGGAATACTCCAATGCTCACAAAAATTACCACACACATCACCATTGACCCAAGGAACAACACTGTATGCATCTCGGCACTGCACATGCTATAGCGCCCCCTACAGTATTTTTAACAAACAGCCCCCCCAGCACGTTTCACCTACATCCATGAAATTTGGGAGGCTTATAGAGCACATCAGGATGCACAAAAAAGCCTCTTGGAGCCATGTCCTAAACCCAACAGGAAGTCGGGTATTTTGGATTAATTGAGAGATTTTTGATGATTTTTCTCATTTTTGAGAGTTAATACCTCCTAGGGGATAATTCCAGGAGACCTGAAATTTTGTCAGTCCACACAGCAGGACTTGGTTTGGAAAAGTTATCAAAAGTTTAACCAGAAGCCAAATGGCGTGGCCATGGCGACCATCAGCGTTTTGATGCTTCGCCATGAAACATCAACTGCTGTATAACTCTCCTCTGCATGCTCCAATCTGCCTCAAACTTTCCATGTGTGATCACAATCCAATCCTGATCACATCTACAGGCCAACAGACACTCTCAGTCGCAGCGCCACCTGATGGAGGGACAGTAAATGCTGTATAACTGGCCTCTACATGATCAAATCAGCCTGAAACTTTTCATGAGTGATCAGAGTCCAACCCTCATCACATCCACTGTGTGAAATACACTCTGAGTTACAGCGCCACCTGGTGGTGGATGGGCAGGAAATGCTGTATAACTGCTCTGAACATGCTACAGTCTGGCTGAAATTTTAAATGTATGATTGGACTCTGGTCCAGATGCGATTCAGAGGCCGACATACACTCTCAGTCACAGCGCCACCTGGTGGACGTGCGTGGATTCACGACCAGCGTGGATGCGAGGACCCGTCCATCGCTGCTTGCAGCTTTAATTATTATTTTTTTTTTTTTCTCCCGTAAAGTAAATTGGCTTTTTGGCGGCCTTATCATACTCCAAAACGCGTGAAATTTGGCATGCACATCAGGACTGGCGAAAAATTTGATATTTTATGGGAGTTGCGCATGTGCGTGGCAAAATGGCTCTATAGCGCCACCTGCAAACTTGAAAAAGTAGTCATTAGGCCAACTGCCACAATGTTTCATGTACAGCTACAATATTTGGTGGGCATATGCAGAACATCTGGACACACCAAAAAGTCAATTACAGCCACGCCCTAAACCCAACAGGAAGTCGGCCATCTTCAATTTGCTGTAAATTTTTCAAACTTAATCGCTCCTCGGGAAATGACTTGCCTTTTTGGCGGCCTTATCATGAACCAAAACGCGTGAAATTTGGCGTGCACATCAGGACTGGCGAAAAATTTGATATTTTATGGGAGTTGCGCATATGTGTGGAAAAATGGCTCTATAGCGCCACCTGCAAAATTGAAAAAGTGGTCATTAGGCCAACTTCCACAATGTTTTATTTACAGCTACAATATTTGGTGGGCATATACACCACATCAGGACACACCAAAAAGTCAATCACAGCCACACCCTAAACCCAACAGGAAGTCGGCCATCTTGAATTTGCTGTACATTTGTCAAAATTTATAGCTCCTAGTGGATAAGTCTGAGAGAACTGAAATTTGGCCAGTACATGCACCAGACCTTTCTGATGAAAAGTTATCAAAAACTCAACCAGAAGCCAAAAGGTGTGGCCATGGCGGAGCCTCAAACAACTGATCCTTCGCCATGAAACAGGAAGTGGTGTCTAATTCTTCTCAACATGCTCCAATCTGCCTGAAACTTTACATGTATGATGACAGTCCTGTCCTGATGTCATCCACATAGGGATATTCATTGACAGTCATAGCGCCACCTTGTGGTTTCAGGAAATAGACATCTTTTACACTTTCATGCCCTATTGTTACCCGGTTGATCATATTCACTTCAAATGCAGTGACAACAGCCTAAACACATTGATGATGCATCCCAGTGAAAATGGTGACTTGTCATCAAAGGGCGTGTCTGTGGCGGCCAAACCAATTTCGATGTTTCGCCATGAAAATTTAACGATTCATATCTCAGCTGAACAACATCCTATCTGCCTCAGACTTCACATGCTGGATACCAGGTCCAGTCTGAACACATCCACACTCATAAATTTTGAAAAAGTCATAGCGCCACCTGTTGGTAATAGTAAGTTTAAGGCCTTATATTTTCAGGTACAATGGCCCCAAACGTGGTGATATCATGCTGGAAATTGGTCAGTCGAGTCTTCACCTCTTGACAATCCCACATTGTCAAGGGTGTGACATTTCATGTAACGCTGTTGCCGTAGCAACCAAATATCGCCATGCAAAACAAAGTGCTATTTGACAGGTTAGAAATACTCCAATGCTCACTAAAATTACCACACACATCACCATTGACCCAAGGAACAACACTGTATGCATCTCGGCACTGCACATGCTATAGCGCCCCCTACAGTATTTTTAACAAACAGCCCCCCCAGCACGTTTCACCTACATCCATGAAATTTGGGAGGCTTATAGAGCACATCAGGACGCACAAAAAAGCCTCTTGGAGCCATGTCCTAAACCCAACAGGAAGTCGGCCATCTTGGATTAATTGTGAGATTTTTGATGATTTTTCTCATTTTTGAGAGTTAATACCTCCTAGGGGATAATTCCAGGAGACCTGAAATTTTGTCAGTCCACACAGCAGGACTTGGTTTGGAAAAGTTATCAAAAGGTTAACCAGAAGCCAAATGGCGTGGCCATGGCGACCATTAGAGTTTTGATGCTTCGCCATGAAACAACAACTGCTGTATAACTCTCCTCTGCATGCTCCAATCTGCCTCAAACTTTCCATGTGTGATCACAATCCAATCCTGATCACATCTACAGGCCAACAGACACTCTCAGTTGCAGCGCCACCTGTTGGAGGGACAATAAATGCTGTATAACTGGCCTCTACATGATCAAATCAGCCTGAAACTTTTCATGAGTGATCAGAGTCCAACCCTCATCACATCCACTGTGTGAAATACACTCTGAGTTACAGCGCCACCTGGTGGATAGACAGGAAATGCTCTATAACTGCTCTGAACATGCTACAGTCTGGCTGAAATTTTAAATGTATGATTGGACTCTGGTCCAGATGCGATTCAGAGGCCGACATACACTCTCAGTCACAGCGCCACCTGGTGGACGTGCGTGGATTCACGACCAGCGTGGATGCGAGGACCCGTCCATCGCTGCTTGCAGCTTTAATTATTATTATTATTTTTTTTTTTTTTTTTTTCTCCCGTAAAGTAAATTGGCTTTTTGGCGGCCTTATCATACTCCAAAACGCGTGAAATTTGGCATGCACATCAGGACTGGCGAAAAATTTGATATTTTATGGGAGTTGCGCATGTGCGTGGCAAAATGGCTCTATAGCGCCACCTGCAAACTTGAAAAAGTAGTCATTAGGCCAACTGCCACAATGTTTCATGTACAGCTACAATATTTGGTGGGCATATGCAGAACATCTGGACACACCAAAAAGTCAATTACAGCCACGCCCTAAACCCACCAGGAAGTCGGCCACCTTCAATTTGCTGTAAATTTTTCAAACTTAATCGCTCCTCGGGAAATGACTTGCCTTTTTGGCGGCCTTATCATGAACCAAAACGCGTGAAATTTGGCGTGCACATCAGGACTGGCGAAAAATTTGATATTTTATGGGAGTTGCGCATATGTGTGAAAAAATGGCTCTATAGCGCCACCTGCAAAATTGAAACAGTGGTCATTAGGCCAACTTCCACAATGTTTTATTTACAGCTACAATATTTGGTGGGCATATGCACCACATCAGGACACACCAAAAAGTCAATCACAGCCACACCCTAAACCCAACAGGAAGTCGGCCATCTTGAATTTGCTGTACATTTGTCAAAATTTATAGCTCCTAGTGGATAAGTCTGAGAGAACTGAAATTTGGCCAGTACATGCACCAGACCTTTCTGATGAAAAGTTATCAAAAACTCAACCAGAAGCCAAAAGGTGTGGCCATGGCGGAGCCTCAAACAACTGATCCTTCGCCATGAAACAGGAAGTGGTGTCTAATTCTTCTCAACATGCTCCAATCTGCCTGAAACTTTACATGTATGATGACAGTCCTGTCCTGATGTCATCCACATAGGGATATTCATTGACAGTCATAGCGCCACCTTGTGGTTTCAGGAAATAGACATCTTTTACACTTTCATGCCCTATTGTTACCCAGTTGATCATATTCACTTCAAATGCAGTGACAACAGCCTAAACACATTGATGATGCATCCCAGTGAAAATGGTGACTTGTCATCAAAGGGCGTGTCTGTGGCGGCCAAACCAATTTCGATGTTTCGCCATGAAAATTTAACGATTCATATCTCAGCTGAACAACATCCTATCTGCCTCAGACTTCACATGCTGGATACCAGGTCCAGTCTGAACACATCCACACTCATAAATTTTGAAAAAGTCATAGCGCCACCTGTTGGTAATAGTAAGTTTAAGGCCTTATATTTTCAGGTACAATGGCCCCAAACTTGGTGATATCATGCTGGAAATTGGTCAGTCGAGTCTTCACCTCTTGACAATCACACACTGTGAAGGGTGTGACATTTCATGTAACGCTGTTGCCGTAGCAACCAAATATCGCCATGAAAAACAAAGCCCTTTCTGACAGGTTAGGAATACTCCAATGCTCACAAAAATTACCACACACATCACCATTGACCCAAGGAACAACACTGTATGCATCTCGGCACTGCACATGCTATAGCGCCCCCTACAGTATTTTTAACAAACAGCCCCCCCAGCACGTTTCACCTACATCCATGAAATTTGGGAGGCTTATAGAGCACATCAGGACGCACAAAAAAGCCTCTTGGAGCCATGTCCTAAACCCAACAGGAAGTCAGCCATCTTGGATTAATTGTGAGATTTTTGATGATTTTTCTCATTTTTGAGAGTTAATACCTCCTAGGGGATAATTCCAGGAGACCTGAAATTTTGTCAGTCCACACAGCAGGACTTGGTTTGGAAAAGTTATCAAAAGTTTAACCAGAAGCCAAATGGCGTGGCCATGGCGACCATCAGCGTTTTGATGCTTCGCCATGAAACATCAACTGCTGTATAACTCTCCTCTGCATGCTCCAATCTCCCTCAAACTTTCCATGTGTGATCACAATCCAATCCTGATCACATCTACAGGCCAACAGACACTCTCAGTCGCAGCGCCACCTGATGGAGGGACAGTAAATGCTGTATAACTGGCCTCTACATGATCAAATCAGCCTGAAACTTTTCATGAGTGATCAGAGTCCAACCCTCATCACATCCACTGTGTGAAATACACTCTGAGTTACAGCGCCACCTGGTGGATAGACAGGAAATGCTCTATAACTGCTCTGAACATGCTACAGTCTGGCTGAAATTTTACATGTATGATTGGACTCTGGTCCAGATGCGATTCAGAGGCCGACATACACTCTCAGTCACAGCGCCACCTGGTGGACGTGCGTGGATTCACCGACCAGCGTGGATGCGAGGACCCGTCCATCGCTGCTTGCAGCTTTAATTTATTTATTTATTTTACATCTAAACTACTTCTTTCTCAGTTTGCATTGAGATGTTTTCCTACTTAAGAGCATAAACAGAATCTAGGTGAGGAAACCATTTTTGTATCATATTGATCTGACAAATAACCGTAACTACAGAAGCAGTTATTTGGTGAGAAAGGTTTTGATTTAGAAAATTAATGATTATTGGTTAATCAATTAATTTCTTTAGTAAATTTACCTTTTAAAAATATTCTAACCAATTAAACAGAAGGCAAGGGTATGTCAGAATTAGTTGCAGTACCTGGTTGCACCATCAGGTGGAGCCCCCCACTATTTGATTAAACGTAAGACTGACTCTCGTTTGTGTTTAATACTCGAGGCACAGTTCTGTGTTGGCAAGCAGACAGGATTGTTGGGGTTGAGCTTGCAAAGGGTCACCATGACAAAGACTTCTGTGGTGGTTTATGGCAGAGCTAGAGTCTGCTAGCACAGTGGCTGATGTTAAAAAGACATTTGTTGTGAAAGTCACCTGATTGTGACGAGTGTGCAAAGTAGCATTAATGACTAATCAGTTATTACTCTGCCAGGGAACGCGGTGGAGTTATGTGACGATTGGTGTATGTTTGTTCATCTCTTTGTCTGTTAGCGACATTACTCAAAAATGGACTAACGGATTGGGATGAAATTTACAGGACAGGTCAGAAATGACACAAAGACCAAGTGATTAGATTTTAGTAGTGATGCGTCTTATAGTCTGGATCCTATCCTCCAGATAGCGGCACAGCATCACTGTAACCATGGCAACAAGCGAACACTACATCAGCTGCATGCTGATGATCACATGGCTGTGATGATACTACAAATCCACCGCTGAGGACTTATCAGGGCTTATCTGTTGCAAATGATATGAGGAACAACTGATTAAATTGTGGGGGTGTTTCTGAGTCCCATCAATTCCCGCCAGCCGCTACACATTTAGGTCACGTGATTCGGTATCGGTAGCTACATAACGTACACATGCAGAACACACGCCTGTGCTCAGTGCAAGGTCACTTTGTTTGTGGGTACATCTATATTAAATGGTCACTTTCTATGGTGCCGTGAATTCTGCCACAAATTTTTTCAAGATTTCAGCCGTCAGAACTGACAGGATTGAGCAGCTTTGGCAGAGTACTGCGAGTACTCAGAGGGCTTTTCTTGTTGATTCTGTTTCAGCAGTAAACATCTTATTCATCTTTTCGATTGAACATAGAACTATTGTTGCATTTCTACAGCTCAGATCAGCATGAAACGGTCTCAGTTTAATCATTAGTCCAAATGATCAATGATGGACATAAAAGTAACTGTTTCTTAAATAGACAGCAAACTTGTGTATGTAACAGCTTAAGTGTAGAAATCTCTGCAAGAAACAGTCACCAAGCATATAAAAACTAAATGAAAATTGGTTGCCACAAAGTGAACCTGTACTGTTTTATTAGTCAGGTGAGTCCTATAGTTGTATGTTCAATAACTTTAGGGACACCAGAATGGAGAATAACGCTTTGGCAATCAGAGGCTCCTCTGTCTTTGCAACTCTACCGAATGAAGACTGTGAATTTTGACTCTTACACTGGAAATGCATTAAGCAGGTGGCCAGCAGAAAGAGGAATGATACATGATATGTGCATAGAAGCATTAAGGGCTTTGTTTCAAAATCTAATTCATATCTGCAGAACAACCCCCTCCTGGGTCTGTGTCTGAATGCTAAACCTGCCACAGTCACAACATCCATGTGCTCCATTGTGTTCTCTCACTTAGACATCTGCTCATCGCCTAACAGGAAGCACGGCCCAGCTGACTGGAGGCATCAACATCTGTCACCACTGGCACCAGCTGATTACGTCACACAAACGCTGCATGTTTATGGGTCAACTATAAATCAGGATGTGTATTTATGAGCTGGGCATTAATGGTTTGAAGTCACATCTCTGCAGCTTTATGACTTTGTTTGTGCAGAAGGAAATGAGCAGCTGCAGTTACTGGAGTGGCCCAGCATCACATCTCCACCTCCGCCTTCCCCTCCATCTCTTACTTCTTTAATCAACTCCTTCGCTCTCCTCTTCCCCCACATTCTTCTCATCAGTCATTATCTTCCCACTCCTTCCCTTCCCTCCCTCTTTCCTTCCCTCCCTCCCTCCCCTCTACAGTTGGCAGGCTGGTTGGCTCAAGCTGGTCAACCTGATGCCCTTCTGCAGCAGGCACTGTTGGCAGCGCCTGGCACATTCTGTGGCTCACTGAAACTCGCCCAGCACACACATTAGCTTACTCTAGTGTGATACAATACAACAGATGTACACGCCGAAACGCAGAGGAAATGGGAGCCGTCTAGTTCTGACAGCCATACAGGAAGCCACGAGCGCGTTTAATACGAGCGAAAGTAATATATGATAGATGTAAATGTACTAGATAAGTAAGGAAAACGTCGGTGGCTTTGGCAGGTACTTTCATTGAGAGAAGTTGTAAGGAGGATATAAGAAGTGTCACATCAGGCCAGGGTCTTCTCTCAGAGCAAGATTAACACAGGGGTGTTGCTACGGTGTTAAGAGAAAGAACAGCTCCCAAATAGAGAGTGACAGTTGAGATGGACATGACAAATGAAGACAGAGCATCCAGGAGGTTTTGGGGCAGCTGTCAATCACATCTAATGGACTCTCACAGCGGATCATAAAAGCTGAAGCACACCTCTCTGATCTAAGATGCTTTCCAGTCAAACTAAAACAACTGTTAGCAGTCACCACGCTTAGAAAAGGAGATCAGTCTTCTCCACGAGCTAATTTGCCAATATGAAGTCTAATTAGAGTCTGATGTGAATTCCCTTTACTGTTTATAGTTGCTATTAAAAATCCACTGCTCTCTATGGACCTGTTTTCTCAACATACAGTAAAGATGCACAGAGCCTCAATGAGACAAACATCTGAGTTACTGGAAGCTTGTGAGACGATATCACTCACATCTTAGTAGCGGTGCACAGCAGTCACGCCTGATCTAAACTGACATTTGGAAATGAAAAAGACTTTATGGGTAATTTAGCAGCCATGCAGAAGCATATATGTGGGAACAAATGGTTCAAATGTGGGTGGAATCAGTGAAACAGTAAATCAGGTTTGAAATTTCTCAAAGTCAATCGATGCATACAGAAGGCGGAGCCAAAAATAAGTTTGATGGATGGTGCTCCTGTGCGTTGTGTTCTACTCGGCAACAAGGCAACAAGCAAAGCGGCTGTAAGAAGGCTGAAAGGAAATCATTAATGACTCCATTACAACCTACAGATGTAAATGGATGACTGAATTTATGCAGCTGCTCCATTCCTAGTGTGGCAGGAAAAGCTTTGCGACTTGTCACACTCATTCCAGTGCTGATGATGGACGGCAGGAACAAACTGACCAGTCACTAAACTTCATGCTCATCACTGGATCGGACACGAGAGCAGTGGACTGACGGCTGAATGAGACTTCTGCTGCATGGCTGCGATAATATAGCCTGAATAAATGTCACAAGACAGCGACTCAATAAACGCCTTTTATTTTCAGGTATTTTGAATTATAGTTGATTAATTAATAAAAAAAAGCTGCAACTATTTTTACAGTCAATCATTTAAATAATGAATCATGCATAACATTTATTAATAAAAAAATTGCTGCTTTTTCATTTCATTTTTTGACATTCTATAAATAAAATCATGAAAAACACTCAGAGAGCGCAGTACTCCACCAAGGCGGCTCAGTTGTATCATTTCTGACGGACGAAATCTTTGAAAAAATTTGTGGTCCACAGCGGTGGATTTGCAGTAGGATCACAATCAGCTGATGTAGTGTTCACTTGTTGTCATGGTTACAGTGACACCGTGCTGCTATCTGGCAATGATACAGACATTTTTAACAAATCCATGGATCCAGACTATAAGCCACATCACTGCCAAAATCTGACCACTTGGTCCTTGAGTCATTTCTGATCTTCAATGAAAATTTCATCCAAATCCGTTAGTCTGTTTGTTTTTGAGTAATGTTGCTAACAGACAGACAGACAGACAGACAGACAGACAGACAGACAGACAGACAGACAGACAGACAGACAGACAGACAGACAGCAATCATCACATAACTCCACCACGTTCCCTGGCAGAGTAATAATTTAGCTATTATTGAAAAAAATATTCAGAATATTTTTATTTTTGAAAATCCATAGTTGCAGCTTTACTTTGAACTATTCAAATTAAGCATGCCAGCTAAATGTGCTCCTTTTGAGTCTGGAGTCCTATGCTAGTTGATAAGTGTGAGTAATCAAGCTTTTAGTTTTATTAGGAAACACAAACTACAATTCAAATGTGGAAGGAAATTAGAAGTGTAAGTCTAGTAAAATGCACTGTCACTGCCATGCAAAACATAACAAACCTGCTCAGATGTAATGGCGCAAAACAGTTTGGACCCAACATCATACGTTTAAAAAATGGTGGAAGGCTGTTTGTTAACAACAAATGCAAAGAGTTCCATAAATTTAACACGTGAAGCAATATCAAACAAAATCAACAGCACCGTTGGTTACATGTAATCTAAACTAATTGCAGACATATCATTTCACATCTTTCATCATTTTCTCACATTTACTGACCAAACACCTAATCAGTTAATCAAGAAAGTAACAAACATAATTGGTAGTTGCAGCGCCTGCTCTGTGTTCCTATTTGTCAATGCCACTGCCAAGCTGTGAAAGTTGTTACACAACGGGAGAGAAGATTGGGAAGCATCCGTTGTCATCAACTATGATACATTAGATGGAGCAAAACAAGACAAAAATTGTTGTATTAGATACTAATTTATGGTTCTAATGTCATGCAGTCTGAACCTGCCATGAAGCTCTTTAAATAATCCATCCATCCATTATCTATACACCGGCCTTCCTGGGATCTTTCTGCATGGAGTCTCCATGTCCTCCTGTGCATGTGTGGGTTTTCTCCAGGTTCTCCAGCTTCCTCCCACAGTCCAGAAACATGCTGAGGTTATCTTGTGATTCTAAATTGTCTGTAGATGTGATTGTGAGTGTGACTGTTTGTCTCTGTGTGTATCCCTGTAATAGACTGTTACCTGTCCAGGTGTCTCCTGCCTTCACACGAAGTCAGCTGGGATAGACTCCAGCCTCCATGATCCTAATGAGGATTCAGTGGTGTATAGATGATGGATGGATGGATGTTTCTGGACAGCTGAGTAAGCCAGAGGACCTGGAGAAAACCCACGCATGTGCAGGGAGAACATGCAAACTCCATGCAGAAAGATCCCAGGAAGGCCGGGATTCAAACTGGGCGTCTTCTAGCTGCAAGGCAACAGTGCTAACCACCGACCCACTATGCAGCCCCTCATGAAATAATACATAAATAAAAAATAAAAGTCATGGATTTATAAGTGGATTACAAAGAGAATATCTTGGCTGGCTGCAGGAACAAACAAAGTCATGAATTAAGTTTTTCTACATTTTGATTTTGATTAAATGCGACTGCAGGTCATTATGTGACTTAGTTTGGTGTCCGGGTAGGATGGGTGAGAGAGAAGGGCGATCTCTCCCACTGGGCAGCACTTAGTGAACAGCCTGTCTTCCTGCTACAGCAGCCAACTAACACCATGCAGGCAGCTACACTTGATATTCCCAGCACAGCTCAGCTCAAATGGGACATCTGTTAGTTTCCTGCAGTAAAAATCTCCACGTACCACCTCCCCAACAAAAAGGTTTCATCAGAGAAATATGGATGAGCTGCCCAGCTGCTTCAGCATTAATTAGCAATACAAACTGATGGAATTCTGATAGCATTCTCTACTAACTTGGAAGAAAGCTGCTTGCCAGTTAACTGAGTTGCACAGCTCTGGTGCTCAAGCGTGTGTTGTTTTTAGGAGCAGATGGCCCACCTTCTTTGTGAATTTTATATTTACTCAGAAAAACAGAGGGGTATGCAGATACGGGGGGATTAGAGGGCAAAGAGTTGCAAATCGATCCAACACCTATATGGCGTGATGCTTTGAATCTGCCCTGAGGCTGCATCAGAGTGTACATCTGGCGCTTGAGGAGGTCTGGAGTAGATGCTGCTGACAGGTTTATCCAGTTCAACACCCTCTAATCTACTCCTCTGCTTCAGAGAAATGTTGAAATTGCCCTTCCTATGCAATCCTCCACTTGCCATGCTGTTTCTCCTCTCAGCTCAATGAAAGATTTTCAACTGAAAAGATGAACTTGAAGCTGAAGATGTCAGTCCATCAAAAGAGCAATTGTCACTGTGGTGGACGGAACTCTCGAGACGAGAGATAAACCCTTCACACGCAAGCATTGCAATTTTCCAAGACCGTGACCGTTCGTAACAACAGCGTTCAAGCAAAAGGCAGAAAGAAAAGCACCTTGCAGCCTCTCTCTTTTCTCCACTAACTGCTTTCCACATCACTTACCAGCAATCACAAACCACTTAAACTGAGAGAAACTGCCCTATACAGTACATCAAGGATCTCTCTCTGTCAATACAGTATGTATTTATATATATGATACTATATAAAAACAAAGCTACTTCAGCAAAATGCTCCCAAACTTACCTGAACAATCCTGACTAATACACAAACAGCATGAAACAGCAGCATTAAACAGAGAGCACTTTAAAGCAGATCCAAAAAAAAAAATGCTGTTCACGCTTCAAAGAAAAAGCAAGAACTACCTTGTAAACACATGAAAAATTTGTGTTTATCACACTTCGCTGAGCAGCAACAGAATTCTGCTCTCTAGGTGCATTAAGTACAGTAACAAGGGCCTTCATGCTGCACAGAGTCCCTGTAAACACTGAAACCAGGGTTTTACTATAGAATAATCAGTGTTTTCGTCGAGCACCTTGAACAAACACAAAAAGGTATTCAGGCCACAGATAGAATAAATGTAAAAACAACGGTGAAGCAAACAGAAAAGGTAAGTTGGAAACAAAAATTCCCAGCAGAATTGACCCTTTGCTAAGCCCCTCTCACAAATGGCTACTGTCCAATCCTACCTTACCAACTGTAACTAGATGAGCCCTCAGTAGAGGGCAGAACCACGCCCTCTGCTGGCGAAAACCCTGTCCTCCCTATACAACTGATGCAATATATATCAATTTTGATCATCGTACGTATCTCCCTCCCTACTTGATCTGCTGACCTGTAACTCCACAACTGGACAGGGGACCTCAGACTGATCTTCAGTGTCAAGTTTGATTATCCTGACTTCAGCGGTTGCAGAGATATCGGACCGGACATAGCCACATACATACATACCCACCCAGCCAGATACCGCACCGAATGCAGTAACCCCGCCAACGTACCCGTCGGGCGTGGTTAACTAGGCACGAGAGGTCTGTCAAGCTTTCAGCAGAAGACAATCTGCCAAAGCAGTGTGCGTACGGTACTTGCAAGTCCGACACTCGTTATCCACAGAGCTTGGAGGGTGGTGTTGATTTTTTTGCATTCCCCAAGCCAAAGACACAAGAAGAAAGGTGCCGCGTGTGGATTAAGCAGTGTGGGATACCGCATGATCAGCTGAATCCCTCCAAAATCAATAAGAACACCTATGTCTGTTCTAAGGTAAGTTGCTAGCTAACATTAGCTAACCGTAGCTCTGTGTGTTAGGTCAGATAGCATTAGCAAAGAAAGACGTCTCAATGGAAGGTTACTTCTCTTAAAACTTGAGCTACTGTGTATTATTTGAGCAAAAATAAATACTGGTGATATATAGAGACAACTTCTGACATACTGGTATAGCATATATATACTAGCAATCTACGAGTCTCTGCCTACGCTCACGTCTGGCTTTGGCGACAACAACAGATGAGATCGGTACTGCATTAATGTTGTAACCCCTTGGTTTGTGCCACTGTTGTGGCAAACTTGTGCAAGATATTGCTGGGCTTTGCTGTGCCTTAATGAGATCAAGTGTATAGATCAGCCCCACTTTATGTGAGTAATATCCTGGCACGCTGTAAACAAACACAAATTTAGCTTAGCAAGAAATGGGCAGACACATGATAATGACAGTTGACATAACATTAATTTAAATATATATAATAGATGTCGGCTTACCCTGCTGTACAAGAACATTGTTGTTCTTGTATATGATTATTTTTGACATGAAGTGACAATACATGGGGTGTTTGGCGCTTACACTGAGATCTGTGTGCTTTTCCCTCTATTTTAACGTCCTCTTCATTTGCACTCCAACATTTAATTTGGTTAACGTAGTTCTCAAAAGCATATTGGAGACCCTTCTGTCTGCTTCTCTCTGATATCGCTGTAGAATATGTCCAGAAATTTGCACATATCTCCTGAGAAATATCACTCACCGGTACCGCTAAAAACTCCATATTTCATGCTAGGAGGGAAAGCTTGACAGGCGTAGCAACAGTAACCAAGGGGGGCGGGGCTTAGTGAAGGGTCAATTTGGAGAAACATTCGGTTGAACGCTTGTGACATTTGACAGATGCTAATCAAACAGCTGATGGATTAGGTGATCTTCAACAAAGAATAAATTACTGTTTTTGTTCAGGAACAGGTCTTGTGGATGTAAACAATAGCAGTAGCAGAGAGAAGATAAAACTGCACAGATATTTTTGGGCTGAGCTACATGGTTTGGTAGCTAAATGAGGCTGGCCTGTGTTCACGTCTTTTGTTGATGCAAACAGCTGGTCAGAGCATTTTTTATTTCAGTTGCAAGTGTCGTTGATTGTCATAACTCATACTAACCTAAAGTTAATGTTAGAAAACAGAAAAAATGACAAATGACTGAAATAAACATAATAAACACCATCCATAAACTGGTCTAGTTTGACTCCAAACATGAATACGGCTGATACAATATTTCGCTTATTCTCATGTGTACATGTTAAAATAATCCATACATTTTTATATCACAACTCAAATATGTTATTTGATCAAATGAACAGGTTTACGACTTTTGTCTTTCAGTACAATCATAGTTATAGTCAAACATGTAAGTATAAGGGCTGAAAAGAGGTAAAATAAACCCTTACAATAACGTACATTTTGCTTCAGACTACTCCAAAGCTGCCACAAACCCCCAGAAGAAGCAGAATTTAAGGCCTTCCACAACCTCCATAAAACAATTCAGTGCATGTAGGTGACCTGCTGCACTGATTAGTGATCTGTGTGCACACGTACTCTATCACAGGACTCTATTTAAAGCGCTACATAGGATCTAATAAATATGGCTGACAAAAAGTTATTATCTGCACTGCATTATTCTCACTAATACTGATCCATCAACAAAATAGACATGGCTGCTGTGTATTTTTAATGTGTCTCTGTGAAACAAACAGATGCTGTAGGACATAGATGATAACCAGCCAGCTGTGTGGATGTATAGCTATGGCTCCAGGGTGTTTTTGCACAGTGACTGTATGAGGTCTGTTCCTGCTACCAGTAGGAAGTGATTTTATTAGATAGAACAAAGAGAGAGCGCAGAACTCTGTAAAGGCTGCTCAGTCGTTGCATCATTTCCAATGGATGTTAAGTCCACAGCGGTGGATTTATAGAATCAGTCATGTGATCATCAGCAGGCAGCTGACTTAGTGTTCACATGTTGTCATGGTTACAGTGATGCCGTGTTGCTATCCGATAATGACACAAAAATCTTTAGAAAATCTGTGGATCCAGACTATAAGTTGCATCACTGTCAAAATCTAATCACTTGGTCCTTGTGTCATTTCTGACCTTCCCTGAAAATTTCATCCAAATCCGTTTTTGAGTAAAATTGCTAGCAGACAGATGGAGAAACGTAGGTTGATCGTCACAGAACTATGACTATGAATGTTAAAAACTACTGATTTAATTTGAATAATAGTATTAGAGAATTTGTGATGAGTTCATATTAACACAGTATTAGACAACCATAATCTTCTTTTTACTTCTTTTTTCCATTAAATCAAAGTTCAATGCAATTTTTGGCCATGGCTGTCTGAGGAATGCAGCTGTTCTCAGTTTTGACGGTATTGATTTAGATGTTTGTAAATGCTGATGGTCATAACAACTGTTGCCTTAAGCTGTCTAAAGCCTTAATCTGTCTGTGCTCTGACATGATGTGGAGAGTAGCACAGAGACACTAAGAGCTGCACAGAGTTCTGCATGAGCACTGGTCTGGTGTTAATGGAAATGCTAATGGTCAACATGTACACTACTGTTCAAAAGTTTGGGCTCGCTTAGAAATGTTCTTATTTTTGAAAGGAAAGCAGTTTTTTCAATGATGATAACATGAGATTAATACAGTCTGAACATTGTTAATGTGGTAAATGACTATTGTAGCTGGAAACAGCTGATTTTTAATGGAATATCTCCATAGGGGTACAGAGGAACATTTCCAGCAACCATCACTCCTGTGTTCTAATGCTACATTGTGTTAGCTAATGGTGTTGAAAGACTCATTGATGATTAGAAAACCCTTGTGCAGTTATGTTAGCACATGGATAAAAGTGGGAGTTTTCATTGAAAACATGAAATTGTGTGGGTGACTCCAAACTTTTGAACAGCAGTGTATATTTATTGCTTTAATTAACATAGCAGTTCCAAAGGACTTTACCTTGTGCATTCACACAGACACATACCTGGCTAGGGGTAAGGCTGTGGGATAAGGTGCACGCCCTCAGGAACTAGAACAGTGTGACCCAAATAGGACATAAGGTTTGCCACCTAATCTTAGCCTAGCCGCGCTAGACACCCCCCAGGGCAACGAACTGAATTCTCTGCCAGGGTGGGTCTAGTTACCCTCCATAAGGCCCGAGGCTGGATGCTCCTAAAACTGGCCGGACGAATCACCATGAAGTGTAGAGTCAGAAGGCGGGCGTAACTAAGTGACGACAGAGGCGCGACAATTCTGACAGAAACAACCGGAAACAACTAGCCGAGCCGCGCTAGACAACCCACGGCAACAAATTTAATTCTCTGCCAGGGTCGACAACAAAAACGACAACAGTCATTGAGCTCCATTAGCACCGACTCTGAATAATCTTTCTGTTAACATGTCTGTAATATACTTGAGCTTCACCCATTGACTGTATAAATAAGGCTTCACCGAACTACCGCATCCTCTGATTTCCGGCGCTCTAGGAGCCTATTCGTTGCGCTGATTGGTTGTATACCTACCCAATTGCTGCAGAGTGATTTGATAGACAACCTTTTAGCCCGCCTCCCTCCCTGTCGAGCGTGCCTAGACCCTTGTGTCTTCAGAGCATGGGTCTAGCGCGGCTAGGCTAACCTAATGTAAAATTTTGTGCAAAATAAAATAAAATAAATATTTCAGATTTACAGAAATAACTGACAAATCAAAACACCACAACCTTCTAGAAAGTCTAAAAACATAGCAGATGTAGATCATTTCCTTCAGTACACAGTGTCACGGTGTAATTTTAAATTACAAGTTTCTCAAAGTTTCTGTCACTTTGTCCACCCTCTACCGGATTTGCATGTCCTCTCTGGATTAGAGTGTATTCTGGAGAACAGGTCAAGGTTAAGCCTGCAGTGGTAAAGGTTTGGGTCACAGGTTATGGATTCAGTCATCAGTTGGAGGTTCTTGTTTCCATGCATGCAGCAGCAGCCCTGTGGCTGCTGAGACATCGTTTTAGGAACCATCGCAGGGCAAAAGTCGGCGGATGGCATTGTGACGCATGACTGTGAGTCTCCACGAATTAAACAGAGTACAGTCTTTCTCCTTTCAGCAGCTGTGAGTTGATGTGGAAATCTGCAGTCGCAGTACAGTGTCACTTCTGCTTTTTAAACCCCCCAACATTAAAAAACACAGTGGTCCTGTGGCCTGTCTTTGCTTCGTCCTTGTCGTGTTGACTGTCCCTCCCTCTTGCACCCCATGCCATCAACGCCGCCACCAAACCAGCGCCGCTCTGCCCCAGCTGGGATTTTTTTTTATCGTTTCTAAACGTGGAGCTGGGCACAGCAGGATGGTGAAAACACTTCCCTCCATTCTCCTGCTTTTAACTCGCTGCTGCCACCCCACCACCCTCAGAGCATCTTCTGCACCACTGCTCTGCCACCATTAATTCATCAGAGCAAATCTTCCACAAACTTCCTAAACAAACAAGTGTGTGCTGACTTCTGCTCCTCACGCTCACGCACAAGAGGTCGCACAAGTGTGGACCTCTGCAGAAACCACACACGGGTCGCTGTCCGACTCGCTGAATGTTGCTGTATTGACATCTGCTCCGTGATGCGGATAGAAACAGACAGGTTCCCTCTTTGTGTTCCACTTAACAGCTGCTGACATGAGTGCATGTTTTGTAATTCAGATGTGCAGATGTGAACCTGTTTAATGAAAAGTAACTAATGAGTTTATCCACTCCCTGCTTCATATCTGTTTTGTTTACCTCACTTGGAGCCGGTGGAGCCCCAGAGGGAACATATGCATTAACAGTAATGCTCCGTCAAAAAGAAGAAGGTAAACAAATCTCATGCTCCTGTGTATCGAGTTAATTTATTGTAGTAGATAACAATTTGGGAAGATCCCACTGTTTGCTTTGTATATTTAGAGAAAAATGCTACAAAAGCAAGATAACAGAACAGAATACCAATTCAGAGATCAGAGAGAGCGACAACAATCGACTTTACTTTGAACTCTAATAAAGCACAAAATGAAGAAATTCTCCTCAGAAAATCGACAGAATATTAAATAGATGCTGGTGAAGAATGTTTTGTTTTTTAGATTGATGTCAAATTCAATATGTCTGAGTTCAAAGAATCCACAAAAAACACACATTGTCAGTCTGGTGTTGAATCATTTGCAGACAAGCTGACACACTGGATGACCACCACAAACGGGTGATGGAGTAGTGCAGGATTTAGGGGTTTATGATCCAACACACCTGTCCTCAGTCATTTTTTCTGGAGGGTAACTGATTAACAAGAACATTTTTTTTTTCCAGAGAGTAGGTTTGATAACTGAATGGCAACCATGATCTGTACTGAAACAATTTACAGTAGAATAAAACTCTGTCTGACAAACTCTAAATGAGACACCGTTTCAATATGACCTGCAAGATCTACGTCCCCGCTACATATTAGCCAACATATTCTCACACTGATTTACTGTAAAAGACACTTTGTAGCTCCAAGTCCAACATTTCAAAGTTCACATTAATATTTTTCATTACAGATATGAATGTTCTCTTGGCCTTCAAGCCTCGGGGTGACAGCTAATCCATAAAGAGCAACAATGTGGTAATTGTAGCTTGTAATCCAAGGACAGACAGCCTTTTATTAACAGTAGCTTTAAAGAATATAATATTTCTTCCCGCTACTGATGCCTAAACTCCAGCTATCTGCCAATACGGAGTATCATTGTGATAACTGCATATATTGATGTTGCTGTAAAGAAAAAAAGCTACAGCTGCATAAATGTAACTTCCACAAATACTGATGATGGTGATCCATGGCGTCAGGCCATGCAATAGCCTTTCTGCTTATAGAGACCAAACCAAAGGACTGAATCTGTACTTATGAAGCCTTTATGCAAATAAGCTAAAACTGAAAATATTTGATTGGCTATATATAAATAGTATCCTGTCTGTGAGGTGCAAACTGCCACTAGAAGCCCCAGAAAAACATAAAAAATGTAAATTTCTTCATTCTGGGGACTACTTACAGGACTTGTCAAGCATAAACAAACAGGAAAAAAGCCAGATTGTTCATCCATAAAGCACAGTAGGATACAGAGGATGTTTAAGACTAAGGTTTAACATGTAATGATTAAAACTTACATTTTTTTGGCTTACATAGCCCGAACAGCTGGATATTTGTCACAGTTTAATGTCTTACGACAAAGAGCTACCACATACACACACACAGAGCAGGTTGTTGCCCCAGGGTTCAATGCTAATCACAACCAACAGAGAACAATACAGCTGCCACATGTGTGACTTTCAAGGTGTGACCCTCCTCGTACACACACACACACACACACACACACACACACACACACACACACACACACACACACACACACACACACACACACACACACACACACACACACACACACACACACAGACATCCAAGTGCAACACGCAGCAACACATGACTCAGCTCTGATTAATTCATGAGTAATAATCAACATACATAAAACAGTTGCTGCATAATTCAGCATTTTCAACTCTCATTCCATTCAATAAAATATGCAATCAATTCGACCATCAATTTTACATTTATCGCCGTATACCAATACTGCAAAGTAATCCAAATATCCTTACATATTCCATGTATACACACTAACCTTGGCAAAGGTGTTTTTTAAAGAACTAAATACCTTGAAAGATGACAAACAGCTTCAAGTTGCATTCCATCATTTCACTGTTCCTCTGATGTTTTGTATAAGAAAAATACTTGGGTCACTCCAGAACTGGAGGACATTTTACATCCTACCCATCAAATTTCAAATAATTCCTGAGACCAAATCTACAAAACTCGGAGAAAAGAATGTTTGAAAATATTTTTAAAATATCAAATAAGTCTGGAGTTCCCCCTAAAACGACATTTTTCTCTTGTCCCAACTCCCTCATGACCAAACTGAATCTCAAATGAAACAGTTAAAACGAAATTAAATCTCCTTTTTTTTCATTCATTCATTCTCATGATAAGACAGATTCTTTTTACTTTTCTTTTTACATCAGTAAATCTGTCCGGTTGGTCAGCTAGCTCTTTAGCTAGCTGTTACTTCCACTCCTGAGAAAAAGATCACATTAGCATGGATTAGCAATCCTGCTACTGTCATTAGAGTAGGGTTAGCAAACAACGAATAAAACATGGAATAAATATGGTACCATTGATGTGTAAGCTGAGCAAATCAAGGTTTTGATAGTTTATTACCCACTATTGATGAATATGTTTCAGAAAATTGTAAAAGAGGTTTATTTTTCAAAAATTCCGAAGCCCAAATGTCCTTCAATTCTTGAATGACCCATTTATTTTTCCTTCTCAGTCTCTCTTAAGAGATCTTGTTCCACCTCCATCTAGTTTACAATCATGTACAGTGCATGTACCCAACAATACCAGTAGTTGAAGCCTTATACTCATCAATGACTTTCCTCGTCAGGAACAGATGGTGCAGTTCGGTCAAATCCTGCAGAAGTGAGGAGTGGACAAATGCTGGCCAACATTGTGTGTTTGTATCTCTACCAGCGCATATGTCATGCTAAAGGACGCGTTCATCTCAACAGATTTACTGTGGTGCTACCAGGCCTCCCTGAGTATTTATGACTTTACAGATAACATATGGCATTAATGACGCTGAAGCGATCAACGAGCAGCTTCAGACATATCTCATTAAGCCACCAGAGTGTTACTTGTAAGCTAGTTGAGTGGTTGGACGCTCCTCTCACATGCCATTTTCACCCTGCAGTTGGATAGTGTGCTGAATTTTCACATTTTCCCCTTTGATATGACACAGATGTCACTTGACACTCACATGTTCGCCATGTATCCTGAATCTTAAACTAAATCCAATACATGTATGACCTGTGGCCAACTGTCAGATTATGTGGTTTTCATGTTGCTCTGCATAAATAAAGCATCCTATCCTCTGGCACATGTGACTGGAAAATGTGAAGTACAACAAGATGAAGCACAGGGACAAAAAGAGTGCAATTTTAATTAGCATTAGCAGAGACACTCTGCCAAGTGCCCTCTTCCTCTTCTTATCCTTACAGAACTTTCATCTATCTGGGCCACTTGGTTCCTGCACTGTAACACTAAATCCACTTCTCCTGATCAAAGTGGATTAAAGGTACAGTGGTGAAGATTAGAATCACGTCCTGGAGTCCTTATTACACTTGCTTTGCCAAAGACTATGTCAGCCAAGGTGTGTAGGTGTAGCTATACATGTAGACCTACTTAACACACTACTAGGGCACCAGGTCCTGATCAAAACGTTAAGTCCCAGAGGGTGGCAATAATAAGGACTGGAGGAAGATGGAGAATTTGCTCTGTGTGAGGTGTGGATTTACAGTACGAGTAACTGAGAAAAAAACCTTAACCGACGGTTTCCTTGAAGGTATCTATAAGTCGGTGTTGCTAAAGGTACAGTACATTCAAACATGGCTAAAGCTGAGTGCTTATACCAATGAGGCAAAAATATTGTGACCACTCACACGGTTTTGTCACATTTCAAGTTCTTGACTTTGACTGAGTTGGGTGGGGTGATCCTGGTCAGCAGAGGTGAGTACACCTTCCAACAACCATCCAGGGCAGGACACACCACCAACAGGTAAGGAGTAATAGGGGATGTGCAGGAATGAGTCTGATCCACTGTGGACAGACTTTGTAACTAATAGACCTTAAAAAGATCTACTGATTACGTCTTGCTGCCTGGTACCACAGAACGGTCAGAGGTCTGGCAGAGTCCACTAGCGAGCTTTAACTGTTCTAGCAGCATTGAAAGGACCAACAGCAAAGTAGGTGTGGTCACAACGTTTTGGCTCATTGTAACCATTCTAAACAGCCATACGTGAAGATGGGGTGAAATACCTGCCATCACAACCTCCTCCTATCACACATGCCTTCCCCATCTCTCTCTGAGAATTCTGAACCTTTGCTTTGTTACATCTAAATGGTTAGAAATCAAAAGCCAAGAAGGAAAAACAAATCTTCAGTCCGTCTTTAGCCCTCCATTTTGATGCATTTTGTTCGGCTGTGCACATTAAAAAAGATTTAAGTAACTGATTGAAAAGTAAGAAAGAATGTTTGAGAGAAATTCAGAATATTCCTTATTTTACACCTCCTCATACCTGCTAAATTGCCGTGTGAAATGGATTATTAGCAAAAAAGACCCTAAGATTGTCAGACGTAGCCTCTGCTCCCAATTCCATTATCAAGAAAGTTTTACCAGCTTTTAAGAAGCATTAAGAAAGAACGCAAACTCCATTATTATCTTGTGTTATTTACACTAACTACTATGCTTTATTAACCAAAAAACAGTCAATTCCAACTGTGTATATGTCAGCTATAGTGTAAGCCTCTCACTGAAGTCGGCTGCAAATTTTAAACCTTCCCTTATTAAATCTTTTATGCATTTTATTACAATCCATCCATCCATTCATTTTCTATACACGGCGGAGCGAGAGTCTATCCCAGCTGACTTAGTGTGAAGACAGGGGACACCTGGACAGGTAACATTCTATCACAGGACTACACATAGAGACAAGCAATCACACTCACATTCACATCTACGGACAATTTAGAATCAACAAATAACCTCAGCATGTTTGTGGACTGTGGGAGGAAACTGGAGAATCTGGAAAAAACCCACACATGCACAGGAGAACATGGAGACTCCATGCAGAAAGATCCTAGGCCCAGGCACGAACCGAGGAACTTCTAGCTGCAAGGCGACAGTGCTAACCACCGACCACTGTGCAGTCTTTTATAACATTCTATTTTGCCGAAAAATATAAGCCTGTCTGATCTCTTCCTTACAAAGGAAAAAAAAAACAAAAACAAAGAGAGAAGAGACTACAGTGGAAAGTTGGTGCCAGATTCTTTTACAACAATCATCTGCTTCTCAAATTTATACCCACTATGATATTTAAAAGGCCTTTGCTCCAGTATGACCATTATTGGTCTGGGGTGCTGGTGAAGCTGCACTGAAGCTTTACGATTATTCAGCCAGACGGTCCTAATTTTGTGTGATCATACAATAGCGGAGAGACGATCTCGCAAATGGATGGAGTGCGTGTGAAAAGCTGGTGTGTAAAGTGACGCACAGCTTGCTGCACTTCAGAAGGCCTGTCATTGCAGCCTAATGATGATTCTACCATCTGGTGTCAGAAATCAGAAGGGCCTATTAAGACTGCTATGGCTACTGCTGAAAAATTACCTGCTCTTTGATGAATGTCTTCAAACACCGTCCCTGACAAACTAATTGTTTGCTTCACAATCCCACTAAGCCTTTCAAATCTCTCCATTCTGCTCTCTGGAGGGGAAATGTCACTGATGTCAACTATGTCTTCTACTTTAAAAAAATAAAAGCCCTCTTTTGTCAACCTCTCCCAAAAGCAGAATTGATTGAAAGTGGCTCCAAAACCACTCAGAATCAAAAATATTGGCTTTGAAGACTGAAAAATCTTCAAAAATTAAGCACTTGCCATTTTACTTAAAGAATGTACTATTAAACAGTTCAAAGCTCAAGTTCTGGGAGAAGCCCTTACCAGGAAAAAGCCTTGCCATTATTCCTCCTTTGATTTACTTGATAAAGAGCCCGACTACAACAAATAGGCTTCTCTACTATTCCTCCTCAACAGTTGTCTCCATTTGTGCAGCGAAACACGATTATGCTTGTAGCTTTCTCTCATTATGCTTTCTATTCTTTCAAAACCAGCCTTGCTTTAAAATAAAACTACTTTTTAGGCACCATTATGGAGAGAAATTGCTTCTGGGTATAAAGGAGAAACCAGGGAAAAGAACTGGTACGTACCCAGCTGGTTCTAGAACAGGTTCCATTGACTTCTTGTGCTGAGGAGATAATGGAATCGATCCTTCAAACTGCTTACCTTAAGCGCAGGCCTGTCATGTGACCTTGTCCTCATTAGCAGTGTGGGGCACTGTGCTAATTTATGTACCCAATATAACTCAGACGAGAAAGGACACGTAGACAGAAAGAGGAGGACCAGGATTGAGCCGGCCAAGGTGATTTGAGCCTGTTACTGATGTCTGAGTCAAGACCTGAGGGGATGTGAGGAGAAGGAGAGAGTGTGTGGATGTGGGGATGTACAGGAGATACGATGAGAGAGGAGAAGATCGAGATGAACAGGATTCAGAGGAAAAGGATGGGGAAGCTGTCAAAGCTAGCGAGACAGACACAGACAGAAGGCTGGTAATGCAGAAGAAGCAGAGAAGAGAAGAGGAAAAAGATCTATGCTGGCTGGGGATGGGCTAGGAAGTGTTGTGTGACATGTTTTGCCTGGTCCTCGCTGTGGATCCCGGGTGGCTGGACTCCACTTGGGTCTGTTCCAGGTGGTAAAAGCATAAGGGCTCCTGGTGGCAGAGATGTGCCATGCTCACACTCAGCCATCTGGTGATGAGTCACTCCGTCTCTGTTCTTGTTTGCTCTGACTGGGCATGAGATTGCAGGCCATCAATGTGTGTGTGTGTGTGTGTGTGTGTGTGTGTGTGTGTGTGTGTGTGTGTGTGTGTATGTGTGTGTCCCTTCTGAGCATTAGCACCCTGTTTAATGTGACGGCAACTCGGTGGAGACGTAATCAGCAAAAAGCTGAAAGTGTCTGGATTCCATCTGCGATGTGGCAACGAAGGAGGCCTTGACAACTCATTTAATTTAGCAAGGTTTGGCCCTCTAAAATAAAAGTCCTGTGTATCAAACAGAAACAGAAGGCAACATGAGTGGAACCAAAAGAAAGAGGCAGAAAATCTAGTAAACAAGCTGCTAATTTGGTTAAAATGATAAGGTCAGGGACAAATATAGGAAGACAGAAGTGCAAATTCAAGCGACATTCTACTCCACTAAACAACTTGACTGAAAATGCATCTCTGTGCTGCAAATGAAATGCAGAAAATAATGGAGATGGTCTGCAGGCGATGCACAGTAATCTCCCCAGTCGCTGCCTCCTAGATAGATGCAGCCAACTAACAGCTTTTACTCCAGCACTCTACACTCTACTCAAATTCTAGTTTCATTCCTTCCACGACAATCAGGCTGGGTAGACTGCCCCTATCTGCCAATATCAGTATTACTTTACTGTATAGAAAGTTACACCAGAACAGTCTGACATTTTCTGTACAAGTGACCTATTATCGTACTTTCTGGACTGCAGTATAAGCCGCTACTTCTTTCTCTTGTTTTGAACCCTACGGCTTATACAATGATGTGGCTAATCATTAGCCGCTAGTGTAGAGATTTTTACGGGCGAGCTTGATGCTCTTAATACTTTTAGCCTCATCACATCAGACCAATAAAATTACCGAACAGGTCACAGTGGATCAATGAAACCGCTCGAATTAAATCAAACGTCCTCACACTAAATTCTTCAGATCAGTCATTTTGTGCTTCATGCACACCCCTTCATCATGGAAAACACACAAAGAAATGCACATGATGCAGCTTTAAATTAAAGGTAATCGATCTGCCTGTGGAATAAGGAAGTAGAGCTGCTGCACGTCAGCTTGGCGTCAATAAATCTATAGCGAGATGTTGGAGTCGACAGCGTGAACTGACTCAATGCGTGTTACTGCCGTGTTACAAGTACTGTTCAGAAAAAAGGATTTATTTAATTAAAAGTTCAAAAAACTTTCTGTGTGAATATCTCATGTCACCATGTGAACACCTGCGACTTATCGACAGGTGCTGCTTGCATATGTACAAAATCTTTTTTCTTTTTAAATTTAGTTAGTGCGGCTCAGTAATCCAAAAATTACGGCATTAGGTCCATCAGTTTAGCAAATCTTAGCAGTAAAAAACATCAACTTATTGTATCTTTATGTTGCAACAGGAAAAAATACAGAAGGTCGACAGGCAAGAATCAAGAAAACTGATCCTGATCACAAAATCTGATTTTTACTCTGCCAAGGAACACGGTGGAGTTAGTCTACATTTAAAAGATAAAATTAGCTAGCATAGACTTGTTACAGTGCAAAAATCAAAGCTGTTACTAGAAACACTGACAATGTTTTTGCTGTTTTGGTGAGTCAGCACAGAAGGACCCGCAAACTGAAGCAGCTAAATGGAATTCTGTCATTAATTTTTCTACTTTCCATAAACAGCAGAATACATTTGTGAAAATGGGTTGCAACATACTGTATGTGTGCATTTGTTTAACCTTAGGGGATATGCAAAAATAAATCCATACAAACATCACTTTTCACTGTTAAACGTGGCATTCACCGAACCAGAACACTCGCTATGTGTAGCTGCCTGTAGGTTTTACTGTAGGGCCTTTTCCACTGTTCAGCTCTTAAACATAACATTAAATCTGAATAATCCTTTCACTTTGGTAAAAGCAAACTAACAACAAATATCACATTAATGTGACTTGACTGCTGATCCTAGATCTGTGCTTTTTTATGACACTGTGCACTAGTATAGTGGAGAAGGCAGGCCTTGAGCATGTTGTCCTGTTACATTATATTAAAATAAAATCTGCTACTAAGACTCTAAAGGACATTTTTGCTCCAGAGCCTTACAGTAGGTTTCTCCAGTCATGACAACAATGCTTCCATTGCTGAAATGATCCTGAAACCTTAATATGTGATGGTTTTAGGGCTGCACAGTGGTGGTGGTTAGAACTGTCACCTTGCAGCGAGAGGATCCCCGGTTCACGTCCCGGCCTTCCCAGGATACTTCTGCATGTTCTCCTTGTTTTTTCTGGCTTCCTCCCACAGTCTAAAAACATGCTGAGGTTCATTGGTAGCTCTAAATTGTCTGTGAGTGTGATTGTTTGTCTCTGTGTGTTGCCCTGTGATAGACTGTTAGCTGTCCAGGTGTCCTCTGTCTTCACTCTCAGTCAGCTGGGATAGACTCCGCCCCCTATGGCCCTAATGAGGATTAAGTGGTGTGTAGATGATGGATGCATGGATGATGATTTTGTATCAGTTACAGTTTTCCCACTGTAGAGAGCAAACACCTCCTCTGTTAAAGCCAGTCTTTGATGCTTTGTATGGTTAAGAATCTGACTTCCTAAATGTCACCTCAATTGTCTTTATGGTATCCTAGCTTGGTACCAGAGTCACATGGCTCAGCAGTTTTTCTGGCTGACTACACCTCAGGGCTCTCTGTCACTGTGAAACTCTGCCAGAAAGCAGAATGAAGACGTTGGGACCATCTCAGGTCTCCATCTCTGTGAGAAATGCCCCTCTCGCTCTGAAATATTTTGGGTAATGAAACTCCGCCCAGTCCATCTGTATCCTGGCCCGATTTGAGCGAGGCAGTGCATGATGATGTTTCTGAGCAGAGGCTGAAAAATAGCTCTGTAATGCTTTCCTGACAGACAAGCGCTGCAGAACACTGAATCTGGCTGCCTGCATGTGAATACCTTAATGGAGTTTGTTAAAAAAAAAAAGGAACCTCTGAGTCAGGCAGAAGAAGAAAAAAAAAAAGGCTAACATCTGAACAAATAGATCCAGCGAAACAATGACATTTAATGGTATCGAGAAATGGCTTGTCCGAGTTGAAGTATGATAAAACGGTTAATAACTGGCCAAGCATGACATGCCTTAAGTGCATGAACGTTTTCTGTGTGGACAGAACGAAGGTGATAAAGTGACTCTTGTCACTGCTGTTGTCTCATTTTCCCACTCTTTATGATCCATCTTCTCATGCTCCATATATATTCTGCAGGGCTGCAGAATCGTGCAGCCACTCCCAGCAAACAATGGGTGAGCTCTCCATTTATAAACAATGAAGAAGTGATGCAGTCACGTTGTCCTCAGAAGAACAGATGGCTAGACTGAGTTATGCTTGTTCTTTAGGTACTTGCTGTTTTAAAACGGACACATTTTAGAGACGGGCTCTTGTCACACAGGGGTGCAGAGTGGTAAAAGAGACACCATATGTCGTGTTGTGTATAAAAATGGCTGTAATGACTGAGACACTGAATCAGCACAGCATCTGTACACCAATGACTTTGTTTTTTCATTTTTAAAGCTCTTTGTAACATCGTATAAGAATTGTCAGTACTGCATTTATTACTACTAACTTTTCCCCTTTTAAAATTCTCTTTTTCATTTTTGGTCATGTTAATGCTAAATTTCTTTTACTGACAAAGCATCCGTAGATATAGCTGGATTCCAAGTCACTGTAACAATTAGTGGTTAAAACACATTTATAGAACAAAGAAGACAGGGCATTTGGAGCTAACCAAAACAGCATGTATTTAAGGATGAAAAATACATGGTTTCTGCAATGCAATACACAGTTCAGTAACATTTGGGATGTGTGAAGACTGAACTGTCTGAAACATTTCGTTGACCGGCTACTTGGAAAAACCCTTGAAGATAAGTAAAAAGCCTTTAGTGATAGGAATTGCTACAGGGTTCAGTCCCACAAAGACGTGACAAAAGGACATTGGATTACTGATGGGTGGAAACAACGTACACTATTGTATTTTTGGAAGGAAAGCATTTTCTTCAGTGCACATAACATTAAATGATTGATAAACTGATTTAAAACTACAGACACTATAGCACCCTGTCTAGGTCAGGGCTAAAACCAGGGGTTACAGTCATGGTCAAAATGAACCATCTTTGTAGCATACTGAGCTGAAATTAAGACACATTTTGGGGACATTTGAGATTTTCAAAAGTGTTCTGAAGAGGCACAATATTAGACTTTCAATGTGCTGATGGCTGTCATTATTATTAACCTAAAAGAGTCTAAAATGTGTATATATTTGTTTTTAAGATTCCACAAAAAGACATCTTTGTCTATTGTTGACTTTTTTTTCTGGTTGATCATAACTAGCATTAATGTTTATCACTAAACAAAACTAATTCCATGACAAATTAAATGGCAGCTGGACCAGTAGAACACCTTTTGTGTTTTGATTTTATTTTGCATTAATTCTACTTTTGCTCCTGTTATAAATTGCACACACTGGTGTTAATAAAACATGGTCCAAATAGGAGGCTTGCATTACTGCAGTCTCATGTTTTTTCCAGTTAAGAGATTAAAAAATAACATTTGTTAAGAGAACATCCAGTGTAAACATTAAAATAAATCCTGTTTTGGCAAATATGAACACAAAGAGCTTCATCCCCATCTCTCTGTGTCTCCCTCTGTGATGTATTGAGTAAAGCCTGCGACGAGGGAGCGGCACAGAATGGGCTTTTAATCAGAGAGGCCAAGGCCTGCAGTGGGGGAGGTGGAGGTGGGGGGAGAGGGTAGCATTACATAAATAGTTTTACGCTGCATCAAAATCCATTATCAGAGCAGACATTCATCATGTCAGGTTTATATTTAGAAAGGGGCTTACATCATGTTGGCAAAGCAGGTTAATACCTGACATGTAGATAAACAGTTGTTTATGTAAGTCACTGTAAGAAAGTCCACATTTAGAATAATCATCCTCTACTTACTGGCCTCTACTGGTGACCAAAGGAAGTGCAACAACATTAGCAGGTGTGTCGCTGCTTATGGAAGCTTTGTCTCATTTTTAAAACAAGAAAACTTGCAATTCCACGAGATCCATCGCTATAACCTGGTCAGAACATCTCATGAAGTCCATTTTTAGCCAGATGCTAAGCATCAACAGAGTGTCGGCAAACTCAGCCCTCCAAACACATTCCTGACAGATGGAACGTTTTGACCAAGAGTCATAAAAGTGAGAACACACACAATAAATGATGCACTGTCTCCGTGCACGGCAGCTGTTTGACGGCCTGGAATGAAGATGCTCAGTGACAACGCAGCTCCGTTCATCACACAGAGCACACATGGGTGACAGAGCTGCATGTGTCCCTGAGCTGAGCGGGGGAAACACTGAATTGGTTTGACATTTAAATCAGGCAGGCAATAGCACGGGGATGTAAAGTTCTCAGGGGCGAGGAGCCGTTTTTAGACACCGTTTTCCTTATTTGGGGTGTAAAAGCCGTTTCTGTGCATTTATGCTCGTCTCTGCTAGGATTTCCTCTCACACCTCAGAGCAGAGCTGAGAGGAACTCTATATGTGACTTTCCTTTGTTCACACTCTTCCTGCGGGTGCTAACTCACAGGTAGCCCAGCAAGACATGGATCTTCATTAGCAGCACGCATCCCTGAATGATATATTTGCATTTCTTCCCATTGAGTTTGATATAATTTCACCACTGATTTAAAAGATGGCATGAAGCATTAAATTCTACACTTCTTTGAGGAATAATCTCATTTATTCATATTTTAGAAGTGGCACAGAAAAGAGACTATTTTACAGAGATTGAGTACATTGTTTCCAACTTGCCACGCATAAGAACAGTTCAACGATGCTTAATGTGATTATTTAACAGTTAAATATACTGTCTGCTTTTCTCCAGTGTGAGTCATCAAACATTATTCACAGGCTGAGTTCAGTGGCATAAGCACTGTAAGTGGAAACACCATGGGGTGAACATTAAGGGCTAAAAAGCCTTGCACACTGTGAGTGAAGCAGTTTGCTCGTGTGGCTCCAACTTCATCCTTCACCCATTTGATTCTGATTGTTCTGACATAAACACTGTCACTTAACTAGAGGCTAATTTAATTTATTGTAATACATTTTAATAACACTCCAAAACAGGCTTGAACGAGCTGCACAATGACTGGTCAGCAGAATGAGAGAATGTATTCTACCCCTGAGCTCATTCCCCTAAATTATATATGCAGCGGAGTGGATGCACCATATTCTGGCCCACTAAATGACCTTTCATGATAATTGTGGCCCAGTGTCCTTGGGCTTTCAGCCTGGAAGTAGATATTATGCAACTGGGATGATGACGCTGGACTGTATGTTAGTTTCAAATGTCATACATGCCAGGGAGAACAAGACCGGACGAAGGCGGTCTCTTTAGTTGCATCTTTTATGAAAGCAGGCACAAGATGCTGCTAAACCTCTAGTTTGCTAAATTAATTTCCACCCCTGAGAAGATGGTGTGGGATTCTGCTGCCTACTAATGAAAAGATGCTGATTACAATTATACACAGGACTTTCAAAGTAATCGCAATGTGCAGGAACACTTCGTATTTTCTTTTCTCTCTTATGAAATTGCTGTATATGCTATATATCCATCTACCGACAGTATATACACCCATATATTTATAAACCCTATATACTCTTTTACTACTGTTCAAAAGTTTGGAGTCACTTAGTAATGTCCTTATCGTAGGAAGAAAAGCAGTTTTTTCAGTGAAGATAACACTAAATGAATGATAAATCCAGTATAGACATAGTTAATGTGGTAAATGACTATTGTAGCTGGAAACGGCTGATTTTTAATGGAATATCTCCATAGGGGTACAGAGGAACATTTCCAGCAACCATCACTCCTGTGTTCTAATGCTACATTGTGTTAGCTAATGCTGTTGAAAGGCTCATTGATGATTAGAAAACCCTTGTGCGGTTATGTTAGTACATGGATAAAAGGGGGAGTTTCATGGAAGACATGGAGTTGTCTGGGTGACTCCAAACCTTTGAACAGTAGTGCATTCTGTCTGCTAGGGCATGTAGACACAGCCCTAAAACAATACGATGATAAAGCAAAGCATTTTTTAATTGAATTACATTCTAACATGACTCATATTGCAGGGTCTTCTTTCTCAACTAACTGCTGCACCATGATTATTAACTATTTAAATATATATGTTGTTGGGGAATCAGAAAATAATTTCAATTCCAGGTCTGAGAAAGCATGTTTTAAATTAACACCAGAACAATTTTTACCTTATGAATTGCACAATTACTTAACGGCTATTATCTAGCTGTCAGCTCTCAAATTTAATGAGAGGTTGGCAGTTGAGGTATGTGCCAACCACTGAGACAATTAAGGTGTTTGTTGTGTACTTTTGTGATATTGTACATGTGAGTGTTATGATTTATTTGAACTGCTGCTACAACATTGCAATTTCTAATACCCAGCTGTGTTGTATTATGAAGAGAAGTCGTTAAACCTTGCGGCCAAGAGTGGAACATGCAGACCCACAGAGAGGGACAGTAAAGAGAGAAACGGGGCCGGTAAAGAGTTTATGGATGTTTGATGGTGCCATGGCAGCTGAGCGTCGTCTTTGCAGAGGCCAACAGCAGATTGATGGCAGCATTACGGTTGGGTCCTACAGCTTCAGTGATAACGTACCAAGGACAGAGCGCTCACCAGATGCTTCATCAACCCAAGGCTGTTGACTTGGTGAATGGTTAGGTGTCACTCATACGTTTCTAACTGAGCTGTAGTTTAAAAAACATCTTCCCCAGTGCTGATGGCCAGTTAATATTTTTGACCTGGTTATTCTCCTGCGCTAAGATCAGAAGTGCAATTTATAGGACCCCATACTGTGAGAATGTGGTCCATACTTTTATAAAATCACACCAGGCAGTGACTCGCATCAAGTATTGGCACACTTCACTGAACACCGCATACCAACTATGACAACCTTTGTTGACTACATTGATTATTCATTGCACTCCGAGTTAAATATGCTACACTACAAAGATTACAAAAGCCCTAATAATGGGACTTTCAAACATCAACTTTACAAGCATATGTATGCAGTGAGCTGCAGCAGCAACGGCACAACTGGTAAGGATTCTGAAAGGGTTCAGAAAGCCTGCAATTTACAGTGTGAAAGGACTATAATTTTATTATCCTGCCAAGGAACGCGGTGGAGTGATGTGACGATCAGCGTACGTTTGTCTGTCTGTTAGCAACATTACTCAAAAACGGAAATTTTCAAGGTCAGAAATGACACAAGGAACAAGTGATTGGATTTTGGAAGTGAACACTACATCAGCTGTCTGCTAATGATAGCATGATTGTGATCCTACGACAAATCCACTGCTGAGGACTTATCTGTCAGAAATGATACAAGGATCAATTGACTTAATTGTGGAGGTGTTTCTGAGTCCCATCAATTCCCGCCACCTGCTACATATTTAGGTCCCACGATCCGTACATAACGTACACATGCAGAATAAGATTTTACTCAAGATTTCATCAGTCAGAAATGATACGACGACTGAGCAGCCATGGCGGAGTACTGAGCTCCCTGAGTGCTTTTCTTGTTATATTTGCATTTATATATTTTAATAATTGACATGATTTGTCCACAGTGGCTGATTTAGTGTTTGTAACAGCAACAAAACACTGTTCTTCTGAGCCCTTGTAAATTTCCCATCAGTAAAACTTTTGATCTTCTTCAGTTCTTTTGATAAACAGCTGATGCAAGCCTAATCTCAGGAGTATTAGCTCTGATAGTTTCTCTTCATGACAGGCTGACAGGTATGGGTCATCACTGCTAAGGTCTTGCATCTCTCTACTGCTTGTGTGTGACTTTGAACTCGGGATGACCCTGAGATGATGGCGAAGTGCAACACAACTATCATACAGTCACAAGCTGTCTCCAAGGACAACAGCTGTATCTGTCCTGGCAGCAGGAGCTATAACACGATCAGTGGAACTCTGTAGGAAGGTAAGAGTGCGTTCTGCCAGCACTTCATGTCCTTGTACCGGGTACCACATCAGGATTTATCCTGCCTGAAGATGTATGAAGCACTCTGAGGCTGTTTGATCAGGAAAACATGTCAAAAGTTAGATTTAAACCAAATTCTAGTTCTGGGAAATACCAGCTTCTTGCAGCTAAATCAAAATATGTAGTTTTTTGGGGCAAGTGTTTCATTGTGAAGGAGTTGCAGAACTGTGCACGGTGCTTACAGCCCTTTCTCCTTTTATTCTATCAGAGTAAAATATAAATACTTTCATGTGTCTTTCTCAAAAGAACAAGCACAGTACATCACCTTGTTTTAAGCTGTAATTAACACCCTTACTTGCCTTTTCTGCAAGCCAATTAGGCATCATTTTCAAATAAAATACAACACTTTGAAGCGTCATTTAGTAGTGGTCACAGCTTAGTTTGTCTGAAATATCACAGCTATATGAACTAGAAGATCCACCTGGCAGATGTAAGCTTCCATCAGCTAGTAAAGTCCAGAGTTATGTGTTGAGAAATGGCCATGGAGTGTTTTTGCAGAACAATATGATGTCACAGTGAGTTGGCCTTTGACCTTCTGGATACTGAATGTCATCACTTCATAAAGCTGTCATAATTTGCATATGAATTCTTTAGTTATGGACAAAACATGTTCTGTGATGTCGCAGCGACCTTGACCTTTGATCTTGGTACCTTGAACAAAATCCAATCAGTCCAGTCCTGCATCCAAGGGAGTGTCTGTGTCACTGAAAGGAATCCACTCAAGGCATGTCGAAGATCTCACAATCACAATGATGGGACAGATATGAGTCGGTTTTTATATTGACAGCGTTACCTTCCTTGATGTGCCTTTGTGTACAAATAGTGTCAGTAGGAGTGGTCAGATGCACCTGCAGCCACAGTCAGTAGGGATTGTAAAAAGCAGAGCCACTCTGGTCGTCACTGCCAGTGGGTCAGATCAGCAGCTAGTGTGCTGAGTCGGTGTCGTAGCGTTCTGCCTCAAGCTGAGTGTGGTGTTTTGATTTAGTATTTAAGAAGCTCGCTTTGTGTTGAATTTAGTTTTTTGGGGTTTTTTTGTAATGAAATTGTTATTCTGTTACATGATCAGTTTGCCTGCCGCATTACCTGGATTTTCGTTACATTTGCTCCTCCCCTCATCCCCTGACTCTCGGGGACGAAACATATTCGGGGCTCATCCGTAAGACTACGGAGGTAAAGCCATTCACATCGCCACGTTTTGACCTGCGGTCTGTCGAATCGCCTCCAGGCTAGATGTGCACCAGAAAGTCCGTCCAGCTCATCTTCTGTTGGAGAAGGAGGAGCATGAACGAGAGTTTGAGCTTCAAAGGGAGCTGAAGAAGTTGGAGGCAGAGACCACCATTAGGATGCTCCAGCTTGAACTGTAGAACGTGGTGAGTTCACTGGTTTGTGTAAACACTAACTCTACTTAATATTACCACTAAAATCAAATAATTTCAACTTTAAGTCTAAGTGAACATGAATGGGATGGACAAGTGGAAAACCTGAAGACATTGTGCCTCTAGCTCTAGCTGTCATCAGCATGGGGACATTAAACATCACATTTCCACATCCAAACATCTTCCCAGACCAGGTCAGATAAGGAGAAGCACAGAGTTGACTGCCTGAAAACAAGTGATCGTCCTCACAGGTGGGTTCTTTAAGGCAAATTATTTCCTTCTGTCACTTTAGGCTCGGCCAGGTGTGCTCACAGTTGTCACCTATCCCCTTCCATACAGACATATGGTAGCACAGGATGACCTCTGGATTGGAGGCTGCAGGTCGCTTTCATGCTGAGAGCTGTAGGAGGTACTACCTGCCAGCATCACGCCTTCGCTAAAGCACAACTACAATTCTGACTTTCTAACTTGATAACGTCATTCATTTTTCCAGCGGATTCTCTATTGTCTGTTATTTGACACAAACTATTATGTAACTGAGGTTTAAAAACACAAGCTGGGCTTCTTGTCCTCTGGATGGTATCACACCAAGGACAACTGTTGGGTTGTTTGCAGCCATTATGTTATCTATCAACTTTATTTTGAGGTAAAACGCTCCTTTAACGGCGGCGGCCACAAAAGCCTTGTTGGTTTTCATTGCACTGCCTTTAGCATCTGCTTCCTGCACTCCACTGTGGGGTCAGAAGACACATCATTTATCAGGGCTCGTTAAAGCCACCATCAGCGACACACCGACTGTGTGTGTGTTGTTGTGTTCATGCATGAATGTGTGTGTGTCAGGGCTGGAAGCGTGGGCTGATAGGACAGGATAGAGTCGCTTTTCAATTATGTACCTGAAACTGGAGACAACCACAGCTCACAGCATCTTCCATGTTAATTATGTGAGATGTTCCCAGTGGATACATGCATGCTTTGTACGTGGACACTCCTTACATTTGTGCACTTTTGGTGTGGTGCCTCCATGATATGGGTTCAGCTTTTTGCTTAAGAATAAAAAATTGTAGTGCTCCATCATAAAATGGTAAATTAGACAATTTGGTGCTTCTAATTGTAAAATAATATAATGAAATGTACATTATGGTTTCTATAAATGGGAAAGACCATTTCCTGTTCCACGATGTAAATGTCTTCATGCATACAGCGAGACTAATAAAGAAATGGCTTCCTAAGAACCTGACACCTGAAAGCAGAGCCCTGACTTTTCTCCAGGTAATCCGTGTATTATTTCCTTCTTTGAGCCTGGCGTTTCTTTCATGTCAACTATTTTATTGCATTGTTTGTTTTGCCCTGGCCAACTGGTATACTGGCATAACCATCCTACCTGTGACATTTTCAGTCAGGGAAACTCCTCTTCACATCACACAAAGAAATATGACACTGCTCGAGTTGTTTCTTGTGTACCCTAACACCTGCAGCTCCTTCAGTCTTGCTTCTTGTCATATTTCTTTCCAAGAAACCCAGGAAGCTCAGCAGTAAGATGATGCCCTAGTTCTTAATTCTGTCAACAAAACAGGTTACCAGACCTCACCTAAATTAAATGAGCACCTTTGAGATGAACTGGAACACCCACTGCGAGCCAGGCCTCTTCTCCAAACATCAGAACACGACCTCCCTAACTTTCCTCAGACAGAATGAGAGCAAATCCCTGAAACCAGGTTCTAACATTTTGTGGAAAAGCCTTAAAATCAACAGCCTGAGAAATGCTAATGATCCCAAGAAGGAGACCTGTCTACAGTGGAATCTGTTCTTTTTATGGTGTCGTTTCCTTGTATTTCATTTTATCTCATTACATGGTGAAAAACAGGACTGTTTCCTGTGGAGGATGACAAAAAATGCACATAATTAAAACCCTGAAGAAGCTGCTTAACAGGTTTTAAGAGGATGAGAGGGACGGTAAAAAAAATAAAGACAGAAAAATAAAGAAGAGACTGAATGCCGTGAGTCACTTTCTGTTCCTCGAGACTTCCTGTTTTGGGCAGCTGATTAGTGAAATGAGCAGACAACCTTGTCTGACCTCTTCATTCTCCCTGCATCATTAAAGTTTAGTGCAGCTTTCTCATCTGGATGGATTTAGTCTGTTGGTGTGTATCAGTGTTGTCCCCAAGAAGAGCAAAGCTGTATTTAAAGCAAAGGAAAGCAGTAACACTGGCCTTATAATTGAACATTTATGCTCAAACAGAGCTCAGTCTCACTGACTGTTAACCTGTCAAACATCAACATTAGCAAGTGATGCTTCATTTATGCAGACAATGACTCTACATGCCTCTGCAGCCCATCAGGCAGAGTGATTTGTACAACTCTGCTTCCACATTGACAATTTAATTCCTCACGTAACTGGTGCCAGCAACCCAATCGCTGCTTTTCATGTACTTTAAATGGGATTCATGCATTTCTCAGTGCCCGACCGTCACATCCTCAGAGAATGGCTGTTAGGGCCCACACGGAGACCATATCAGAAACAGATGATTTGCATGGCAGGGCAGCAGGGATGGGTCTCTAAGAGGGAGAAAGAGCAGGCTTCTGGGAAAACAGGAGCCGACCATCAAATATGGATGTCACAATTTCACAAGCCACACGCAGAGAAAATGAAAATATGACGCTGGAATGCTTAAGTTCCTACGATAAGCTGGCACTGCACAAGGACATTCATGGACAATTTCTAGTTGATTTGTTGGGCATTTACTGTGAGGTGAGCTGAAACTATAGCAGCAAGTCTTGAGCAAAAATGCTCTGTTACATGCTGTATATAGAAAAGGCACAATCCATCGGTATGTGTGCATAATGCATAACACACGCCTGTGCTCAGCGCAAGGTTTATTTGTGGGTACATCTATGTTAAATGGACACGTTATATGTGACTGTGATTTCTGATCATCAATAACTAATAAACAAATGCTGCATTTCTACAATGCCTTATGGGAGAATGAACAACCTTGGTGGAGCACTGTGCTCTCTGAGTGATTTTCTGTTTGTTTTTTTTCATCAAACTACCCCTTTTATTACATTTATGATATGAAACATTCCAGGTTTTGGCTTGAGTTCAGACACCAGAAACCAATAAAATTATCATGTTGCTGTCTACAAATTCACCATACATCAACCTAAAAATGTGATGTGTTCCTGCAGTTGGCTAAAGAAATCAGTTTCTACAGCTCTTAACTCAGGTTTGAGCAGATAAATTGTTGAGTTCTGCATTTAAGAAAGAGTAGGAGTATTACAAGAACCCTGCTGCACACCACTTTTGGTGAAATCCAAGGCCTGGCAAAGATGCCATGCATGCAGGAGTTACTGCTGTAAATATTGGAAAGAGCCATTTACAGGGGAACTCCTGGGCATTTCCCTGATTTCAGCAATTTCAAACTGGTGCTGTTAATTTACCGTAAACATAACAGGAGAGCACTTTCTGCTGACTCTGGCACATTTCCTCCTGTGTACGTGTGAGGTGCTAAAGCTGTTGATGACAGCCACCATCTCACCTCTCCGTTTTAATTTAGCTGCAGCTGGTTGGAGAACAACCTTCCCAGCACTTCATCAGCAACATAACACTGTAAACACATCACCAGCTGCAATCAGACTGCAGAGAGCTCACAGCTAACAGGTCAGAAGTGTAAATTGCATTTGATTAGAATTAGATTTAGGAGTTTGCAGTTGTTGGATGTGCTTCGGATACACATATATACATGAACTCGTGCCTCGTCGCTCAGAGGTAGAGCCAGGATTTGTGAAACTGGAAAAGAAAGTTATATAGCTCATTGGAGCGGATTTGTTTTTAATGCCTTAAGAAGAATGCACAGGAGAACTACGTGCAATTCACAAAGTACACATGGAGTAGTGCTGAGAATTGGGTTATAACCAGCTCATGTTTGATGAATATCAAATGCTCTTCGCTCTGATACAGTCGTACCAGAGCTTCTATTGTACAGCAGTACAGCTTTACTATTTGAAGATTTGCTTTGACAACTGGGGAAGGCAGGGGACTCTTTTGAAATACGATTTGTTAAAGGCATCCCATGCTTATTTATTGTGCACTGCAGTATAGTATGCACTGTATTATATCAAAGTCAAAAGAGACAGATTTAGTATGAGATGTTTTCACTGTAGTAAATTACCCAAATTAACTAATTAATGGAGCTCCTGATGGAGACATAAGAGACAGTTTAGCACCACCGAAAGACATAAAAAATGAATTTATCTTGTACTAATGAGTAATAGCCAAACAATAGTTACTGATAATTTCACAACAGACATTCAGCCACACTGAAAGCCTTCCCCTCTAATCTATTTTATTCTTACTTCTAATGCGCAATTTGATCCTGTTGTTTTAGGTTTTAAAATATATACTCCAATGTAATTTATTTTGCTGAACGGTGGCAATTAAGACCGAATACATTTATAATTTATTACATCATTACGAATTTACGGCTATAGTTGATGAACTTCACCCCTGGGTTATTAATCTTTGTATTATATGAGATCACAAGCTAAAATTGTAATAAATGATTATTTTTTGACTTGCTGAATAAATCATTTCAGTGTGGCTGATCTGACATTTCATACCATCTACTTCCTGCTACTCACACAATGTCCACTCGGTTTTTGAACTTGACCTCATTCCGTTGCTCTAATACAGCATTTCTTTGTATGTACGCCGAGTGCACAGTGTTCAATGTGCCCCGACATTATCTAACTCCTTCCTTCCTTTCCGATGAGTCACAGGCCCAACCTTAGGCAACAGAGCTCAGGAAAATGGGAGGGAGATGAGATTTGAATTCAGCAGCAGTCAGGAGGAGATGGAGGGAAAAGGGCAGTTTATTTTAAGACGCCTCTGTACCACTGGGTATATTTGTCAAAAATCATTTAGAGACGCTCCGGTGGAACTTCAAAATAAGACACTGTATATCTGTATGAGTGTGTGTTGTAGGTTTAGGGGGGGAAATGATTTCATAACCGTGCATTATTTTTCTAAAGAGCATACACTACAGAGCACCAGGGGAATTAAAACATCACTTGACTCCATGTTGATGCCTCCTACAGCAGTTGTCAACAGCTGTTCTTTGTCGACCCCCCCCCTTTTTCTTTTAACTGCCGGTCATCAATTAGTTCATTGAACCTCTGATGGCTGTCATGGGAAATATATTACCTGTGCACACTATGTAAGCCACATTAGGTGACATAAAATTTTAAAGAAATTGTTCAGTGTTTTGGGAAAAGCATGGATTTGTGGAGGTTAGCAAAGAAGACTGCTACCACAAAGTTAACAGCAGCTGCTAGGTAGCTTAGCACAAAATCTAGGAACTTTGTCCAAAGGTAATGAAATCTCTAAATGTCACTAATTAATGTGAATGTAAGACCAGCAGACTGCTGTTCCACCTTGTTTTTAAGCATGTGCTAAGCTAAGCTAAGCGGCTATTGGCTTTTAGTGGTGGTCGAAGTCATTAGAAGCTTTACAGTAGTAAATTTAGCAATACTACAGTTTGAAAATACTCTGTTACAAGTAAACATCCTTTATTCAAAATCCTCCTTAAGTGAAAGTGTCAAGATGCTGGCATCACATTATTCTTTAAATACCTAAAGGAAAAGTATTTATGAGGCAGAGTGGCCCATTTCAGTAAACTCACAGCCAATTTCAATTACTTTATATACAGCTGGACAGCTTAATCTAATAATACAGCCAAATTTATTGCCCTGAAACTGGAACATGACTGTTAACTAAACCTTTGAGATGTATACAGTGGACTACAAAGCACAAAGAAACACAAAATGGAAATACCTGAGTAAAGCACTTCCAAACTGCACTCAGACGCATTCTCATCGAACTCTTTGCAACAAAGTAAAGCCTGTTTCGTAATTTTAGAACTACTCCTTTGAACAACTTTCCCCTAAACCAAGTGTGATCTAAAATGCTTTCTGGGAACTTTGAGCAAATCTACAGTTGAGTACTTTCCCAAAACAAAAAACACAGTCTCTCTCGAGATTTGTGCTCCAGTTCGGCACAAATTTAGCCGAACTAGAGCACCTCATCCATTCTCTATAGTCTTCCTTCCAGGCCACTTTAGCTGCGCTACTTTAGGGCTGAAGGACGGAGCTGGAAAAAAAAAAAGAAGTCCACAGCGCAGTAAGTGGAGCGAGCAGCTGGCTCCGTGTAGGAGGCTGAGTGCTGGCATGTCGTTGACGCTACTACCTTCCTGTGAACCCTGTGGAAACCAAGCAGAACTGGCACCTTCTTCTCTCTGTTGTAATACCCCCGCTCGTCATGAAAATGTCTGAAAGCTCTAAATTCTCTACAGCTTTTCCAATGCCTGTCAAATTCTTCTTTAATAACTGGATGACAGGGTGTTAGAGGTAGGAGGCTGAAGGGCTTTTTAAGTCAAGTGGACTGCACCTGTAGTGCTCTTTTTGACATCTTTAACAGTTTTCTATTTCACATTGCATTCCCTGACAAATGCAGCTGAAGAGCCACGGTGGGCTGCCATTACAGCAGTGTGTCAGCGTTATAACAAAACCATTCATTTGCTCCATTTTCAAGTTTTGTTTTGCATGTGTGGGTTAAAAGCTGTGCTCCCCACACTGCCTCTGCCATAAGAAGAATACATTGCAGCGTTTTTAATATCGTAAAGATATTAACTTGAGGAATGAAATTGAAGATTTACTGCGTCATCTGTTGTACAACCATATATCTGAGCTAATGTCAGATTGCTTTAGAGCTCAATGCAGAAAAGCTTGTGCCTTTTAGTCTATAAGAGCACTCTGAGACCACTATACCTGCTTCTCATACATTACAGAGATCTAAAATCCAGCCCATATGATCAACCACACACACCGTTCAGTCAGTCACATCCAGTGGTTGAACCAACAAGCCAAGAGTCTGATCATGTGATCATGATGTGTTGTTATTGTTATGGACCATATATAAAGATGAACATCAGCATAGCTGTCTAAAAGTAAAGCCAAAATATCTCAAAAATTCTCCACCTTTGGTCACTGCTGCATAAGTCCTCCACCTTTATATACAGTTTGTTTTAGCCCATGTAACCCTTCTGTTTTAGACATTTCTTGATTCAGGGGTAAACACTAAAACTGATCAGAGGCTGATGTGGGGTAAATCTTATTTATTTTTGTTATATTAGATTTTAGGTACTTCCAGTGTTCTATTTAAACTCCAACTTCTTTCAGATTACAACATTATGATTTCAGGTGACAAATGATTTTTTTGTCTTGAGAAGAAACACAGCAGCACATGATGGTCAACAGGCCTGGAACTAATGCATAACATTTGTTACTCTGAGAAAAATATATGTGAATGCCATCAACTCTCTTAAATCACTAGTACACACTGTATGAAGGTCAAATTACAGCTTCCCTGTTCACATACGTGTCCAAGTGGACAGTGGGCATAAGTTGGTATAGAAGACAATCAAGGGTACGCGTACGTCTACTATTTACATGAATGTGCAACACTCTAAAAGGCTCTGTAAATGTGTGTATATGTTGAGAATCAAGCATTCAGTTTGACTCATTTTGGTACAAATTCAAACATGAGTTTGAAATTCATTTCTAACAGCTGAAAATAGATGTGCTTTTATGTCATGAAAATGTGCCGCTTTGGAGATCTGTGGTTTTCATGGGACTCTCCCTATGTGTAACGTATGATGGACTGATAATGACCACATGTGAAGATGTTCTAAAGTTGAACAGACACATTAGGCTTCCTATGCAGTTCCCACCATGTATATGTATTTGACTGTTGTTCTAGCTAGTTTTCAAGACCATATTACCTTTCTGTAAAATCAGTTCCTATTTTGATTTGCTTCCTGCTCCATCCTATAATAACTACTTGAAGCCTTCACTGTGATTTTGGTCCCTTCAGACAGTGCTGCTGTCCTTACAGCAGATGCCATTGTTGGACTGTCAGTTTCAGAAAAGGCAGAAAAACAAATGAGATCATTCGTGTTTTTATGCTTCCTGCAGGATAAAGATGAGCTCAGTGCACATTCATCAAAAAAAAGAAACACAAAAAACCCAGAAGCCCCGCGACAATAAATTCAACCACTGCACTTTAGCACAATCACAAAAATGTCACAGCAGTCAGCAAATTGAGTTAAATGCAACAGTAGTGGGAGATAGCCCTACGAGCTGCTGCCTGTTTGAAGTCATTTTGTCTGGACTCACAGTTTTATTTATTCTTAATCTGTCCTTATATAAGATATGAAATAATCTGAGCCACAGGGATAAACGAGCAGAGAAAGACTGCATAGTTACGGCAGCAGAGGATCTTTGAAGCAGTGGCAGTTATGTTGTTGTTTTTTTTTTGGCATTCTCCCCAGAGTGAATTACCATGCTTAACAAACACATCCAACCACCCAGAGGTGCTCTTTCTTCTGCTCGCTGGCTACTACCGGCCCAGTGTGTTTGCATGACATAATACCGTAGCCTCACAGATAAAGACAGGAAGAGAAAGCAGCTGCAGGCGTAACAAATAACTGTAACATTCTAAAATACATAGAATCTAAAAAATAATAAACACCAGCTTTGCTTGCAGATGTAAATGTACTCGGTGATGTTCTTGTTGTTTACCCCTGCTTGAGCAGCATTTACCCTCTGGATGACATTGAGAACTGCTGCTGCTGGTGTTTCAATGCCAGTAATGAAATAAAACGTTAATTTGACTCTTCTTCCGCATTCACCCCTGGTCAGCAGTCTCCTGGGGCACCAGCTGCTGCACCTAGCTGAGCTGCAAGCCATCCATCCAGTGGGATGCAGAGGACAGAAGAATAAGAATGAAAGGGAGGAACAGAGGGGAGAGAGGGGGGTCGTATTGAGGAAGGAGAAGGCTGAAGAGCGAGGCTAGCTGTACTTGAATGCAAAATGGATATTTAGCATGGGCCAGGGACTTCAGTGAGAGCACATACACTACGCTGCATGCTTGGGATTTTATTAGCAAAGGACAGTGACCACTTTTCCCTGTGATTCTCATGTAAACCATTTTAGAGCTAAAACAAGAAAAGCACTCAGAGAGCACAGTACTACGTCAAAGTTGTTAAGTCATCGTATGATTTCTGATGGATGAAATCTTTAACAAAAAATGACCTTACGCTGAGCACAGGCGTGTGTTATGCATGTGTGTGTTATGTACGGATACCGGAACATGTGACCTAAATATGCAGCAGGTGACGGGAATTGATGGGACTCAGAAACACCCCCACAATTTAATCAATTGTTCCTGATATCATTTCCAACAGATAAGTCCTGAAAAGTCCACAGCGGTGGATTTTTAGTAGGATCACAATCGTGATCATCAGCAGGCAGCTGAGTGTTCATTTGTTGTCATGGTTACAGTGCCGCTGTGCCGCTATCTTGCAATAATACAAAAATCTTTAACAAATCCGTGGATCCAGACTATAAGCCGCATCACCTCCAAAATCTAATCACTTGCTCCTTGAGTCATTTCTGACCTTCCCTGAAAATAGTCTGTTTTTGAGTAATGTTGCTAACAGACAGATGGACGGACAGACAGACAAACATACACCGATCGTCACATAATGAATGAACTAGAAAAGCCCTCAGAGAGTGCAGACCTCCACCAAGGATAGAGAGGAAAACAGTCCCTTTCTACTTTTAAGAGACAATTGAAGACTCAATTGTTCAGAGAACACCTAGGCACTTAATTAGACTCCATCTTAGGGGTAGAATAAGTCAGGTGGTCCAAAACCCAGCACTTATTTAGCACTGACAAAGTTAAAAAAAAAAAAAAAGAAGGGGGTTGGGGGTGGTTAGCAATTCTTCTGCAACTTGATGGCAACACCTTCAACCAATCGCACTTGAAGCACTTTTTGCACTTACTACAGGTTTTTCCTTATGTCTGAATTCTTGCTTGTGTTGTACATCGCTTTGGACAAAAGCGTCTGCTAAATGAAATTGTAGAATGCAGTAAAGGATCATGAGCTGGAATTGAACCTGCGTCTCTGACACAGTTCTGTTTACAAATCACCTTCTTAACCAGTTGAGCTATGTAGACATCTTGCTCCAATTTGTTGGATGACATACTAACCTATGATGTTTTTGTCATATTTTGGACCACATACTACAACATACTAAAAAATTCAAAGTGATCCAGAATCCAGGATCCTTTCCGGATTGCCACCAAAATTAAATTGGCTCTTCCTCTTACCATAGTCTACATCCCCTCAAAATTTAATGTGAATCTGCCCAGGCGTTTTTGGGTTATCTTGCTAACAGACAGACAGACAGACAGACGGACACACAAATGCCGGGTGTCACATAATCTCCTTGGCGGAGGTAATAAAAAAGAAAAACTTTTATATTTGACCGACAGAAAAATAGCAACAGCAAACCAGGACTATTTTGAAAACTGAAGCTGCAGCTATCAGCCAATAGCTTCTGTGCTAAGCTAACTGGCTAATATTAGTGTTATCTTGTCGCCGTTTTATGGTTTGGCAAAAGGGATTTTTTTGGTGATGCTCTCCAGACCTTGATAGTTTTGTCTTGCAGATTTTGCTCCATTTCATCAAAGCACCACAGATGCTTCTGTCACACAGCAGAGTGCTAACTTCTTGGTGGCAGTAGTAGCTTTGGGTTTCCTGGAGTGACATATTTTTGCTGTTCCTAAGAAATCTTGTCTTTCATTGCATTTAATCCTGTGTCTCTTATATATGGTAAATACTTTTACATCTTTGTCCTACACCCCTGTTCCTGTGAAGTTTGTCAATTGGAGTAACTTGTCATTCATGGAAGCATTGTAGAGAGAGATTGGACACACTTGACTTGATGCAACAGATCTCCCTGTTCATGCAAATGCAGCAGAAATGCAGCAAAAATCAGGCCTGAATAGAAACTATGATCTTTACCCTCCTTCCATATGCACTCAAAACACTGAGACAAGTGAAATATGCCACCAGTGAGAGGCATGGACATTGGCTCTGGGATATAAATGTATATGAGCAGTAGGATCGTTTTCATCGTCAAACATACACAGTCCACATACTGAAGTGTTTATTTTGGGGTAAAGCTGCCACCACTCTAGAAGCATTTAAATGGAGAGAGCTGGCAGTTCCATAAACCCGCCTCCTCCCCCTATCTCTCATCTGGCCACAAGTGATGAAAGCACTAATCTAATCTAATCGAGGGAGCCACACACAAACCCGCTGCATATCTCACTTCATGGATTAACAGCCAAGTGGGAAAGAGATGAAAAATAAAGTGAGTCAGATTAGAACTGATCACTTGAAAGCCTTCTGAATGATGGAAGAATGTGAGTGGGGAACCCAAGCTCAAAACTCTGAGGAAACCATCTTATTATGGGGAGTGGTAGAGCTACCCCCAGCAGTGGTGAAAGCTCGCCTTTGAAGTTGGAAACGGAGCCTGGAACGTAATCCCGTAAAATATAGTTCTAAATAAAGCTGCATCAAAATTTCATTAGCTGGTGCCCGTGGCCTGCAGGCTCGCTTTCACCAATTTCACTGGGTGACATTCAACCTCTGTACATTGATCTGTTATGTGAGGCAATATATTTCAACTGATTAAGACTCCCAGGAATACTTACAGCGGTTTCTTTCTTCTGCACCCCCTACAAAATAAAATACGTCGTTCCCATGAAGCTACATCATGCACTGAATCTTACATTAAACTAACAATAGCTATTAGCTTGTGTTTTATATCACAAGTCACGTGTCTGTAAGTGTTTGCTGTGGTTGTGCAGCTGTCAAACACAGAAAGGTCACAGCAACAACAGGAGAAAGCAGCAAGGAACATGTGAGCATGTGGACATGTTCAAAAAATAAATAAAAAATTCAGTTGTTTCCTTTTTTTCTACCAGATTTATAGCCTCCAGCTAGAGGTGGACAGCAGACAGCTCATCAAAATGAGTGACAAGTGCCGGGGTGGAAAACTGAAGAGGAGGGAAGTGGAATAAATAACACACTAAAAACAATGACCTTTAAGCTATTTTTTTTTAAATTTTGTATGTCTTGATGATGTGGTCTATGATTATCTTCAACCACTCACTTTGATTACCATGAGTATCTCAGAAGGTTGGGTAGCCTACATGTTGTAAATAAAGGCAATGATGCACTGAATCTACTGGCAGCAGCCCTACAGAATACAGAAACTGGATCTGTCATGAAAAAGCATCAACACAGGCCCTGCATTACTGACATGTTATCTCAGTTCTTCAAACTCGACAGAAAGAAACAACAAAAAGCTACAAAACAGACTTGACTTGCCTAATCTCAGAGGCCTGTACTTGACATTTCTGGGCTAGATGGAACACCCAGATGCACTTTTCAGAGGCATGAAAATAAAATGTCTCCATTCAATTCTAAAATAAAGACAGTAATAGAAATGCTTAAAGCTGTACTTAATATATTTGTGTGGACAAAAGCTCAAATGACTTCGTGTAATGCAAGAGGAGTCACTCACAGGGACAAACTCAGACTGAATTTCCCAGCTCTGTAGTTCCTTTTCCTTTTAGGGTACAAAAAAACTAACTTGCTGGAGTAGCTGCTGTGCTTTATAGTTAGGAACTAGCTGGTGAACATTTTGCAGTGGCAGAGACATGAGTGCAAATGCACCAAATAAATGCTAATGTTGCTCCATGTCTGTTAGACTAGACTGTCCAAGCTCATTACCTCTTTACATTGCACCAGAAGACCTACGGGAGACTCAAGTCAACTCAAGAAGGTTCTTTGGTCTAATAAGACCAAAATGGAACTTTTTGGTCCATCAGACTAGATGCTTTGTTTGATGAACCACAAACACATCACCCCCACTGTAAGGAATGGTGGTGGCAGCATCATGATATTGGGCTTGTTTCTCTGCAGCAGGCCCTGGAAAGCTTGCAAAGGGAAAAGAAAGAAAAATGCAGCAAAGTATAGGGAACTCCTAGAAGACAACATAATGCAGTCTGCAACCTAGAAGATTTATTTTCCAACAAGACAATGACCCAAAGCATACAGACAAAGCTGCACAGGAAAGACAACCAGGTGAATGTTCTGAAGCGACCCAGTCAGAGCCCACAACTCAATTCAATGGAGAATTTGTGACTGGACTTAAGAGGGGCTGTGAACTCATGATCTCCATGCAACCTGACAGAGTTTGATCAGTTTTACAAAGAAGAATGGGATAAAAAATACAGTATCCAGACATGCAAGGCTGATTCAGACGTATCCACACAGGCCCAAAGATGTAAGTGCAGCCAAAGTGCCATCTATTAAATACTGACTTGAAGGAGGTTAATACTTGCAGTCACTTATTTAATATTTTAGATTTTTAATTCATTTACATTACTTTGTAGAAACCTGTTTTAATTGTGACATGAAACACTCTTTATGTAAACTTGTGTCAAAAAACCAAATGGCACTAACTGTGATTCAGTGTTGAACAGCAATAAAAGGGGAAACATTTTATATGCACTGGATGCAAGCAGCTTTCATTTGAATTTTAAAACACAAGTATACTTACATGGAGGCCACCTTTTCCCAAAATTACAGACTGAAAAAAGGTCAAAGCCGCTTTTTTTTCTTTTTATTTCATTTGTTAGAACAGAAAGAGCAGCAATTTGAACTTAATTCTGTCTACAGCAGGGGAACACAATCTGTTACTAGAGTGCACTCCAAACAGACCAAGGCCAGGTGTTTTAGACAGCCACTACCATCCATCTGCTGTTGTCATGGCAGTTGTGTTGTCTAGCAAATGAGGACTTTATACGAACAACCTGCGGTAAGCTGCATCCCTCCCCTCATCCCATCAAACACATTAAAAGGCATCATCTGTGATGCTGTTCAGTCTGGCAGCAGTAATGCTCAGCTGGGGAGCTGCATGTCATAGTTGCTGTGATTTTATCTCTGTCCACCGATTACTGACCGACACTCCGCCCATCTCCTCACCAAAATCACAAACTCTGCTTAAATAGCATGCAAACTCCATAGGGTGGTTGAGTCTGTCAAATTAACCACAGCTTTCAGTCAATAGGAGAAGTTAGACTGAAAAATGCTCTGATTATACACAGAAAGTGACGTGTATGGACGACACGATGTGGAAGATAAGCTACAACGAGACATTTAATACAAGCACTCAAAGAAAATATGATAATGGAAGTTAACACTGATATGTGCACAAGCACTTTTCTGAGAAGATGTAAATCTGTAGTGACGTACGTTCACTGACACATACTGGACCTGCCCCTCTGAATCTATGCAGTCATACTTTGCATAAGACCCCAAAGACACAGTGGAATTAATGTGTCCCTTGACATTTGATACTTCCCTCTTTCCTGTGTCAGCAGAAAATGCTCTCTTCCTCATCACTTTCCTGCAGAGTTTAGCAGTCCTCTGGCTCTATTACTGAAGCTGTCAATTCCTATGTCCAGGACCTGCCGCATCGGAGGCTCTGCGTGATCAAAATGCTGCAGCCGTCTGCACTGTTGGGCTAAGCGGTGTAGGTACAGACAAACTTGGACATCTCTCGCCAAGAGACTGATTACATCCACATTGTTTCTGCAGGACTGCTTAGTTCTCTCTCTCATCCACTATAGGTGTATTCTCTACTCTCATTAGCTTCCAAAAGACCACACTCACTGTATGATGGTGTTTTCAGTGTGATTTCCTACATTTATTAAAATGCATCTTCTCTCGGAATAGATATTCCTATGTCTCTCATCAGACAGAGTTCTTACTAAGTTTTCCCACTTGAGAAATTTTCACTCACACTTAAAAGACGCCCCGTCTGCATTGCATTCTGTTCTGCTGAATCTAATGTCTGTCTGAGGCTCCTCTGTGATGGATTACTCCCTGTTTGATTTGGAACATCAGAGCTAAATGGTGAGACTGGAGAGAAACGCTTTCTTTCATCAATTAGAGACTGACACCAAATATCTGACAGTTATCTTTGATTTTTTCAGACACACATGAACTTTTTTGCTCCTAACAGCTGCACTAATGAAGCATGACATCATGTCAACTGCGCTGCACTGTAATTATGTACTTTGTCATTTCCCGTCTCCCTCTCCCTCATTTGCAGTCAACCTTCTACTGGTCATCACCAAATAAAACGCCCCCAAACATCAGTTTACGTTGTTTGAGTTTCAGAACGTATTTTTCTTGTAATCAATAATACTCACCGGATGTTCAAATGGATGGAATATTAAGGCTCAGAATGCATGCATCCATTTGCTATACCTGCTTTATCTGCAGAGGGTTGTTGGTGGATGGAACCTGTTCCAGCTAGCACTGTGCAAAAGGCTGGTTACACCCTAGATAGTTCATCACAGGGCTAATACAAAGAGACAGACAACCAAGCTCACACCTACGGTTTAGTTTCGATTCACCAATAAACCTAATAAGCATGTCTGCGGACTGTGGGAGGAAGCCAGAGCACCGGAGAAAACCCACACAGGCACAGGATAAACATGTGAACTCTACAGTGAAGGGCCCAAGGCAGCAGGTCCAGACACACAGTCTTCTTGCTGCGAGGCAACATTACAAACCACTAATAGTTCAAGTAAAAATAAGAGCAAGAATATCAGTATATGAGGAGGAAAGGTGATTCCTCCTCTTTTCAGAGACAACTAGAAAAGCATTCAGAGAGAGCAGTACTCCGTCAAGGCTGCTCATTCCCCCATATGCATATTACACATTTTAAATCTGAAGCATTTGTAAAACCTCATGACACACCATCAAGAGCATGACTGTCATCCAAAGTGGACATGAATTTGTAAAAGCAATACATAGTGGTTTGAATCCTGCTCAAATTAAACTAAACTGAATTAGTCTGATGATTTGAAAGCCACACCTTGCACATACTAAACTGCAGCATTTGCAATTTGCATGGAATAATTTCACTTATCTTGCAAGTTTGATTCAAAATTGGTAAGTTGCTCAGCCCTATTATGCGTTACTTGAATTCGTTTATTGATGAGCCTCATTTCAGCAGTGAGAGTCAAGAGATCCAAGCAAATTACAACTTGGGTCGACTACGTATTTTTGACTCCATCTCTATCTCCTAGAATAACGCAGTACTCAGCAACTCAGTCATCCACTATAACAGTGACTCAGTGGTTTACTGTCTGGCACTGTCGTCATCAGTTTGCATCTTCACTGAACTGTACAACACTGCAATAAGTAAACAGGTGATAATTCTGGACACTGCATTGGAAATAACCTCTTCTTGCACAGGAAAATGTATTTCATGTGATTGTTGTACTTCAAAGCTTATCCACGAAGTCATTAAAAGACATTTTTAATGGATTTTTTTGTTTCTAAAAACATTTAGCTAACCAAGTGGCTTGTTTCTAGCTTATATTATTGTCTCCTGTGGCTTAATTTAAGCAAAGATAGTGAGTAGTAAAGCTGTATGATGATCATACCCATAAAGATAAGATCAACCTAAGAACCTAAGATTTCAGTAGAAGCACTCTTCTTTCTGTTATGTGCACTTCAACATACTGCAAAAGAGTTCAAATGCTGACTGGGACTATTGAGGTGTCCAGCTATTTGATTAGAATGGACAGCTGCCAGCCACTCAGAAGCTACCGTTTTCCATGACCAGGTTACAGTGTAATTAAATGCAAAAAAACCCACTTAGTATTCCACTAAATCAGTCACGTACAGTCCAGCCTGATGCATATTGCATTACCAAGTCCTCACAGTGCAACTTGGATCACATCTTTGAATGAGTGGCTTTCAAACGCAGTCGCACTGTTGCAACACTCCTCAAGGTCGGTCCAAGGAGAGTCAGTGTGAGGCGTCGAGGTGGCAGCCTGTTCATTATGATTGGATCAGCAGGCCTTTGTGGGGGGTTAACACATCCCAGCATGCACTCTGCTCCCCAGACACCGTTCTCTTTCCTCTGCATACATAAGTAATCAAGTGCAAGGCCCCTTAATGTCGATCAACAGCTCAGAGCTACAGTCAGTCAGATATCCAATTACTCCTTATGAAGGTCAGGATACGTAGTAGGGGGTCAATGTCGGATCTGATATTTTGTTAAGACTGTAATTACCAATGTGTAGTTGTAAGCTTAACTACCATGATGAGAATGTGACATATTGATTGGTGTATAAATGCAAACGAGGAGCAGGTCCACCATGTCAGCACGGTACAAGGGTTTGTCAAGGGCACACTGTGCATGTAATGACAGAGTACGTGGTGTGGTGGAGAATAATAAAGGTGTTTACTTTCTTTATTGTTCCCAATTGTTTGTGATGAGTCATCCGGTGACGCCAGCAGCAGGCAGGCACCTTTCCACAATGTATCACTATAATGTGGCCTCCCACGCAGTATGTTTAGCACACTACCCAGCCAAGCTAGAGCAGAACGTTAACTTTAAACGTGTGGACAAGTTTGGTGAAAAACTCTTCACATTCACCATTATTGTAGTATTTTCATTACAGCTCCCACTGAAAGCAATTACTGGTCAAGTTGTTCCACATTTGCTCACTGTGTCAAAGTTCCTGCTGCTATTGATGGTTATTACCTGTTCCATTCCTGACAGTTTCCACAAAACAGCTGGGAAGAAGCTCGAATTAATAAGCCAACATGGCTGAAGAATGTAACTTTGTGACAGTCATCGTAGCAAACATCTCCACAGCAGGAATGATAACAGTTGGTGGCTTTGACTGAAAAACCTGGAGTCACACTCAGGCTGTGCGGTGTTTCAAAAAAGGCTGAACACAAACATCTCTGTACGTATACGAATATTATGTATTGTTAAAATGCATGTTTTGCTCTGAGAGCTGGAACATGACTCAGCTGTTCCTTAGAGGGTGAACCCATGCTGATGGCATGCAGATCCAAATAATTAGAAGGAGAAGATCGCTGAGAATAAATAGTCATATTAAAATAGCTGAAAGCATGGAAACAGCATTCCTTGTCCACCCACACTGGTTCATCAAAATGGAGCCTGGAGCCACATATGAAACCTTTTTGCTTGGAGACGAGACAAAAATAGACACTGAACAAACCCTGAAACACCTGTGCACAGGTTGCTGCAAAAAACAAACAAACATCCAGAGCACACACTAACTGTACTTACTCACAAACTCTATTTGGTTAAGGTTTCAGTGGCATTTCTGTAATTTCACAAAGTTTCAAAAATGTCACTTTTATTGTCTTTGCTTAGGGCTTTGGATAACACAGCTGAAGCAGGAGTTTGTTTATGACTTGTGTGACCACTCACTTGGCTTTCTAAATCAAATGGAAAAAATTCAGACACTAGAAGGATGCAATATGTGCACTGGTCATGCATGTGTCTCCTTTGTCCAGAAATTCTAATCAATACGGTGCTGTGCAGCCAAGAGAAAGTAATTTCCGAATTAGCTAGCTAGTGATGCAACTACAATCACGAATAATAACCTTAAAATGTCCTATTTGGTAAAAGTCCTTTTTATTACTCCGCCAAGGAACGAGGTGGAGTTCTGTGACGATCAGCATACGTTTGTCCGTCTGTCTGTCCGTCCGTCTGTCAGCAATATTACTCAAAAATGGACTCACGGATTTGGATGAAATTTTCAGGTAAGGTCAGAAATGACACAAGGACCAAATGATTAGATTTTGGGATTATTATGGGACTTATTGGATCTTTCCGTAAATGCTTTTATTCAAAAAAATGGCTGAATTAAAATATTTTTAGGTTACCTGATGGCATCTGAGGCGTTTGTGTCAGAAATAACACCAGCTGGAGTCAGCTGCTACAGACTGTCCATGATTTGCATTTATCCCAACAAGAAATTGAGGTTGTCATTTCCATTTCTAAACATCTCCCTACCAAAAAAATAAATAAATTCAAAGGGAATTATAGCTGTTCTTTGTATGGAGTTGGATGAAGCAGCTTCGCCGTGGCTGAGCTTAAATGAAAAGCCCAAAATCAAACCTGTGGCGTATCTCTTCATAACTATTCTCCTCCAGAATGAAAGACTGAGATTAAGAGCGCTCCAGTTACATTTTAATGAGCACATATAGACACAAACAATGGAGCTGCGGATGTGCTGTAACTGTCGGCTCATTCGTAACACTGAAACAGTTCATAATATCTGAGGATAGGCCACAAAACATATTCAGAAGCACAAACCACTAATGCTTTGGATTTACGATCATGCCGCTGGTCCAAACTCCTCATTCCATTGGAATTAAAGGTAAACCGCTATGGTGAAACGTTTGTCTGATTACATTTTAATGAAAGTCTTCTAATTTTCCTCTTGCATTGTAATTAAAGTAAGTGTTGGAGGAAACAAAAAGAAAAAAAACATTATTAAAAAGCCACAGATAAAACCACACAGAAATCTCTGACACACACACAGATTTGCAGCCACTTTATATCCAGTTCCGCAGTTTAGTGGAGGGAAAAAAAGCTTTGTTTCATATTCAGCAAAAAATGTGAATGAGCTTTTGGAGTGTTTGAATTTCAGGATTGCAGCCTATTACAGCGGTTTTGAGCGTATCCGTGTCATCGACTGTGCTGACGCGGCTCCCTGAAGACAGGGAGGGTTCGCTTGGTTTAATCATCTTCTCACTCGCAGTGTGACGATCACAGACAGTGTGAGGAGGCAGGTGGATGGATGAAGCACTGTGACAGTCCCCATCACATTAGGATACCTCCACCTCACTTCCCAACAGAAGCGTCCTACTGTCAACACATTCCTCTAGTTTCAGTGCCAACATCTGGTCTTGAGAGACAAATACTGAGAATAAACCGCAGAGGCTTATTACTCTGCCAAAGATTGTGGTAGATTTATGTGATGATCAGCGTACATTTGTCCTTCTGTGACTCTGTCTGTTTGCAACATTACTTAAAAAACAGACGGATCTGGATGAAATTTTCAGGGCAGATCAGAAATGACTCAAGGACCAAGTGATTAGATTTTGGCAGTGATGCAGCTTATAGTCTGGATCCATGGATTTGTTAAAGATTTCTGTATCATTGCCAGATAGCACCGTGTCACTGTAACCATGACAACAAGTGAACACTACATCAGCTGATTGCTGATGATCACATGATTGTGAGCCTACTACAAATCCACCACTGAGGACTTACTGGGACTTATCCGTCAGAATCATAAAAGGAACAATTGATTAAATTGTGGTTGTGTTTGAGACCCATCACTTCCTGCTGCATTACATATTTACATCACGTGATTCGGTATCTGTACATAATGTACACATGCATAGCACACGCTTGAGCTCAGCACAAGGTCATTTTGTTTGTGTGTACATCTATATTAAATGGCTACACTCCATGTTGCCAAGATTTCTGATAATCAATAACTAATAAACAAACGCTGAATTTATTTTAAAAAATATGCTGCATTTCTGACAATGCCACATGTGGGAATGAACAGCCTTGGTGGAGTACTGCACTCTCTGAGTGCTTTTCTTGTGTTTTAAAGTGTGAATATCAAGGTGCAGGAGGAATCGATTCCTCACCAGTGTACATCAGTGCTTGAGAGGTGGATGTCGGTCTAACCTCCCCATGTGGTTCTCATACTATGGATTTCACTGCCATCAATACAAAGACCTTTCACATACAGTATGGTTTGCACTATAGAGAGCAACTCAGTGTGTCTGTGTGACTATTCATACCCACAAGGACCAGTATGAGCATCTGATATTGTGAAGCTCCATGCAACACAATGAAATATAAAAGCATTTCAGAACAGGAAGACTAAAATTCAAGTCTCGGTTTGGAACAGGAAGAGTTTTCTGTTGTCATGGGTGAAGACAGCAGGTTTTTCTCAAAAACAAAATGGTTCAGGTTTCAGGTCAACTTTTAGGTCATCAGAAAAGATTTAGAGACAGATTTCATGGAAGAATAAGGCAAATCAGTGGAATGTTAATGAAGCTCCACCCTCTTTGACAGAGGGGCCAATTTCATCTATGGAAGCCAGGAAGACAAATTGAGGAACTTTTTTTCACAATAAAACTAAACAAAAAGTCATATTTCAAAAGCAGAATTATGACAAAATATTGTATCCATTTTGATAGCAAATATAAACTGTACTACAACGCACAAGACAAATTTATGAACAAAGTCATCTACAGATTACATAAGTGGCAAAAAAGCAGCACAAAAATGAAAATTATTTTCTAAGTGTTGACACCTGTCAACACTTAGAAAAAGGTAAGACAACATTAAAGTAACACAGGTGAGGTGAATGTTACTTTTAACAGAAATTAGTCAGTTCCACCATAAATGATGGCGCTCCATCTAAAGCTTCCATAGACGCTCACCGAAGAAATAATGTTGACTAACTGTACTAATGTTATTCAAGCATTTAGCGTTTCGTCTGAAGCTAAAACCAGACAGTAAACAGGACTTTAATTACCAAATGAGTGACTCATCTCCTGACTGCGCTGCTGCTTTCCAGTAGAGAGAACATGTAGCTGCTGTGACGCTACAACAGATGAACCAGACAGACAGAGGGAGAGAGAGAGAGCTGGGAAATGATAACTGGATAGACTGAGGGAACTCCATCTGCTGTATCGGTGCAAAGCAGGGCGACATGGACAATGGGCCTTTCCCATTAACCTCATCATAGACAAGAATAACACCTGTAACCATGGCAACCATACACAAGGATGGCGACAGCTATGAGCTCAAAGTGCTTTGACGAGATCAAAATTAAAAATTAAAAACTAGACTAAAATGTCACAGATGAAAACAAGATGAAGAATGTTTTCAGTTTGTGTTGACTAAAACTGGACTGAAATCCATAAATATTTAAACTTGAATAAAACAAATGCCTATTTTTACTGAAAGACTAAAAATAATGTAAATTGGATGCCGACATTCAGATTGCAGCTCACAGGCAGTTTTCAATATAAAAAAGTGTTAGAATCGCACTGAATTACACACAATGGGCTAAAAAAATGCAGACTTCTCACTTCAAAGAAAAACATTTCGAACTGAAACCAGACATTAGGCTGCAAAACTGGAAAAAATGGCCACAACCACTGAGCAAAAAGTGAAAATATTGTTACCAAATGTGGAACTATTTCAAATATCAGCTAAAATTTACAGACAATGGGTGCCCATATTTAAATGATCTCTGTGATACGAAATAAAACGAATTAATCTTTTTTTCCCCCTCCAAGTATATGCTGTCTGCATGTCTATGGGTCAGTCTACAACTGCAGGACATTTGGGCTTTAAATCTTTTGAAAAATAAACCTTCTCTGTTACAATTTTCTGCTACTTGCTCATCAATAATAGGTAATAAACTATCAGAGGCTGATTGGCTCAGCTTCCACATATATGGTAGCGTTTTTATTCTATGTTTTCTGTGTTATTTGTTAACCCTACTCTAATCACAGTAACAGGATTGCTAATCCATGCTAATGTGATCTTTTTCTCAGCAGTAGAAGCTAAATATTTAGCTAGCTGTTGCTGCTGACCAAGAGGACAAACTGACTGATGGAAAACAGTCCAAAGAATGAGTCTGATCCTGATAATATGAGGTAGAGTGAGACATTCAATCAAGGCTGACAATGGATGAAAACATGAAAAATAGAAGAGGAAACTTTAGGAAAACTGCTTGATGATAATTCCAGTGTTTCATGTGACTCACTCTTTTCTTCTTCTTCTACCAGCTACACACGTGGACAAAATTGTTGGTACCCCTCAGTTAAAGAAGGAAAACCCACAATTCTCACTGAAATCACTTGAAACTCACAAAAGTAACAATAAATAAAAATTTATTGAAAATTAAATAATCAAAAACAGCCATCACTTTTGAATTGTTGATTAACATAATTATTTAAAAAAACAAACTAATGAAACAGGCCTGGACAAAAATGATGGTACCTCTATAAAAGATTGAAAACTATTTGACCAGAGTGACATGATTAACTCAGGTGTGTCATTTAATTGACATCACAGGTGTTTCCAAACTCATAATCAGTCAGTCTGCCTATTTAAAGGGAGACAAGTAGTCACCCTGCTGTTTGGTGAAAAGGTGTGTACCACACTGAACATGGACAACAGAAAGCGAAGGAGAGAATTGTCCCAGGACATCCGAAAAAAAATTATAGACAAACATCTTAAAGGTAAAGGCTATAAGACCATCTCTAAACAGCTTGAAGTTCCTGTGACAACAGTGGCTCATATTATTCAGAAGTTCAAGACCCACGGGACAGTAGCCAACCTCCCTGGACGTGGCCGCAAGAGGAAAATTGATGACAAATTGAAGAGACGGATCGTTGGAATTGTATCCAAAGAGCCCAGAGCAACCTCCAAAGAAATTAAAGGTGAACTCCAAGGCCAAGGTACATCAGTGTCAGATCGCACCATTCGTCGTTGTTTGAGCCAAAGTGGACTTCATGGGAGACGACCAAGGAGGACACCACTGCTGAAAAAAACTCATAAAAAAGCCAGACTGGAATTTGCAAAAATGCATGTTGACAAGCCACAAAGCTTCTGGGAGAATGTCCTTTGGACAGATGAGACCAAACTGGAGCTTTTTGGTAAGGCACATCAACTCTATGTTCATAGACTCAAAAACCAAGCATACGAAGAAAAGAACACTGTCCCGACGGTGAAACATGGAGGAGGCTCAGTAATGTTTTGGGGCTGCTTTGCTGCATCTGGCACAGGGTGTCTTGAAAGTGTGCAAGGTACGATGAAATCTGAAGACTATCAAGGCATTCTGGAGAGAAATGTGCTGCCTAGTGTCAGAAAGCTTGGTCTCAGTCGCAGGTCATGGGTCTTCCAACAGGACAACGATCCAAAACACACAGCCAAAAACACCCAAGAGTGGCTGAGAGAAAAGCGTTGGACTATTCTAAAGTGGCCTTCTATGAGCCCAGATCTGAATCCCATTGAACATATGTGGAAGGAGCTGAAACATGCCATTTGGAGAAGACACCCATCAAACCTGAGACAACTGGAGCTGTTTGCTCATGAGGAGTGGGCCAAAATACCTGTTGACAGCTGCAGAACGCTCATTGACAAATACAGAAATCGTTTAATTGCAGTGATTGCCTCAAAAGGTTGTGCAACAAAATATTAAGTTATGGGTACCATCATTTTTGTCCAGCCCTATTTCATTAGTTTGTTTTTTTAAATAATTATGTTAATCAACAATTCAAAAGTGATGGCTGATTTTGATTATTTAATTTTCAATAAATTTTTATTTATTGTTACTTTTGTGAGTTTCAAGTGATTTCAGTGAGAATTGTGGGTTTTTCCTTCTTTAACTGAGGGGTACCAACAATTTTGTCCACGTGTGTAAAAGGTTCTGCTAACGGGGTTGTTGTGGGACACACGTTCCATGCATGACAGATATTTGAAATATTATGCTGACTAAAAAAAAATGTTCCCACAATTACAAGAGACATCAATGAAAAAATAATACCAAAGAACTGGGATTTAAGTTTTCGTTGAGAGTCAATTTGGTCATCAGGGGGGCAGGACAAGAGAAAAATAGCATTTTAGGGGGAACTCCAGGACAAGTAAATATACATACTGTAACAACTGCATGTTGTTACAGTATGTATCATCATTCACTGACACACGTCCTGCTGAAACACTACAGTTATACAGAATAAACATTCTGTACAGGACATTTGGTCCTTTGGTTAAACAACTAAAGTCTCAGAAAAACACACACCTTCCCATCATAACCTCACTGAGTCCAAACATACTGTTGTATTAAGATTCCAGAAATTAATAATTCAAAAGAAACATTGGAAGAGTGAACGAGCTGTATTCAGTAATGCATCCAATACTGGAGATACTGGAACACAAACCAAACCCGAGCAGCGACCTGTTCCACCCACCAGGATTAAAATAACATGAAAGAACAACCAAAAGCATTTTGTTTTGATCCACCTAACCCACCTTACACTTCCTCGGTACGCAATGTGACCACTTCAACCTTGCAGTCAGCATCCAGAGAAGCCAAAGCGATAAATGATTTATGCAGACTGTACGCTATCACAAGCTACATTAAAAATACAGAACGCACACACGGCCAAGGCGCTCTGTAAACTGGGTTTCCTAAACTTCCTGCACAGGCTCACTAAGTGTAGTTACACTTCTGCTTAAATGTTTGCTGGGATGGAAATATCAAACCAAAAGAATAAATGGGTGAAGACATTTTTTCAGACTTCAACCCACATAAATATAAAAGGAGCATTTTTTGTGTTGTGACCTGAAATCAACCATTACCTTCCTTCACATCAATGTCTCTTCTCATTCAGAGGCATCTGCAGCTGACCAGAAATGTCAGCCATTATCAGACGAAGCAATTTAAAAATGCCCTGAGATTTCTGGTGTTCCTCTTTTTTTTTTTTTATGAGCATATAAGAACAGATCAAAAGTGACATTGTACTGACCTTTTGGTGCTGAACATCTTGGCAGCGTCTTCTTTCTCTGCTCAGAGGCTTTGGGAGGTCGAGGTTTGATGTTGCCTTTTCAAACCTGCAGGAAGCACACACACACACACGCCCGCACACACACGCCCGCACACACACAAAGGAAGAAGACAGGGGCAGTGGACAGAAGGAGATAACAGTGAGATTTTCAGCATCACAGTCAAGTCGCCCTCAAGTTGTCTGGCTGCCTTGGTCACGCTGACCTCAGCAACCTCCATTAGCTGGCCTCTGACTGAGCAATTCAAATTGACTGGGCATGGCAGGAGGCAACAAGCAGAGCATAACTCAGCCAACATGACAAAAGACAAAGCACGGAGTCAAATGGCAGCTTTAATAACTATTTGCCTTACCTCGCCACAACAACACCCATTTAAAACCAAATGGAATTAATTCGAGCTGAAGCCCGAATTGAACAATGAGGAACAATTAAAACATAATTTAAAAAAGCGGGGACTATATATCTGCTCGTGTAGGTAAACATGTCACACACAGGCCATGAATGATTAAATCCCCAAACTGGATCCCTCTCTATACGTCTGTGCTATACCTACCTTACTGTACAATGGCTGGGAGTTAGCCTCTGCTCTTTCATGTAAAGGTTATCAGAGACTGTGGAGGAGGAGCGGGAGTAAAAGAAGATACGGTTCAATAATTAATGGCGAGGTCTATACAGGCCTCACTTCTCACCCCGTCTTGTCTGTAATGAGATGAGTGGAGGGCCAGAGGGAAGGAGAATTGGGTGATTGAAGCTCCCATCTTGGTCCTATCTGCTGCCTTTCCTCCTTCCCTCAGCTAGACACATGAGCATGTACACACCAGCTCATTTATTCTCATCCAACACCTGGAGTGTGTTTTCTCATTCCTATACGCCGAAAGGTAGCAGAGAGTGCTGAATATGGAGGCGTAAAGGTTAACAAAGTAGCGCGACACTGGAAACATCTGATAATTCATTCAGGTGACATGGAAACCGCAGATGTAGTCAGTTCTGTAAGTAATCTAAGGCGGTGCAGCAGCCAACTTTGTGGCTTCCAGGATTCACAGAAGATAAGACTTACACAGGCAGCCAGCAGCCTCCAATATGGATTATTCCTGTTTCATCACTGAGTTTGCAAAGAACAATATTTCAAACAGCCTGCTGTTAATAGCAATAGCGCTGCAGTTCAATACTTCCAGGAATGACGCACGCTTGATAATGCAATTAGGTGGATTAAGGCTGAGAGTTGTCTCACTATTAGAGCCAAATAAAACACACAGCATTTCAGGGTAAAGTCTGTCGTTAAGATTTACACCTGATAAAAGTTCATTCCTCCACTGCACACAAAAAACATGTTTTAACAAGAAGTGCACAACCATGCCAGAGAGTCTGTGTGGCTAGGCAAAGACGTGTTTCTATTGGCGTGAACATTTGGAGAAACCCGGTTCTTCTACCTGCATTTCCACTGGAGGAACTAAAAGAAGCTGAAGAGAAGTGGTGACACGATCCAAAAACGCTTGGAAGTTTTATGACAGGCATCAAAGCACGAAACATCGCTAACTGGCATAAGTATGGCATTGCTGATGACAGAATATTAAATCTGATACTTTTTTAACTCGCAACTGTCAACAATATTTAAATTTGGATCACTGTGCTTATGGAGCAGCAGAAAAAATATGATCAAAGGACCAGTAACAAAGTCAGGTCTTGTTAGGAATTTATGCAAACAAAGACATCGGGCAGATATTCTGAGGTAATCGCTGAAGTCTGAATATTAACTGACATTAAGTTTGACGTGTTGAGAGACCTTAGTGTTTAGTAGCAGCCAGAATGTGTTAATTAGCACTTAGTAAAGTTAAAGCTAATGGAACTGTCATTAGTGAGGCATAAACGCAGGCATAAAAATGATACGATACATGGGAACTTACAGGATCATCAAAGGTTTTACAACTCAAACATGTCCAAGGCAATATGCAATGTCTTTTCTTGCTCTTCATGCTAACTTTACACAAAACAAATAATTTAGCAGATCCATCACAGTGAAGCAGAATTCACCAAGTCCTGGATTGTCCATCCACTAACAGGGAATGTGAGCTGGTTTAGACTGTTGTGAGACAGGTTAGTTTTACCCTACCAACACCTGGACAGGTAACAGTCTGTCACAGGACTGCACACAGAGACAAACAGTCACACTCACATTCACACCTACAGACAATTTAGAATCACTAATTAATCTAAACATGTTTTTGGACTATGGGAGGAAGCCACAGTACCTGGGGAAAACTCAAACATGCACAGAGAGAACATGAAACTCCACGCAGAAAGATCCCAGGAAGGCCGGGACATGAACCGGGAATCTTCTAGCTGCAAGGCTAAAAGTGCTAACCACCAAGCCACTGACTCAAGGCAAAAACAAACGCAAATAAGAACAGAATAGAATAGAATAGAATAGCTTTATTGTCATCATGCATGGGTTCATGACATACATATAAGTAGCTGCCATTGGACGGTGCATGATAACAAGCTAAATTAACGACAATAAATAAAAAAATTGAATGTACATATAAAACAAAATTATATTAAGAATTCCAACATATGCTAAAGAGGCAAGATATACAGTATACAATATAGTGAGGAGGTAAAGAGATCAAATCAAAACCAATAAAATAGATTAAATATGGGCAGGAGATTGCAAGTAAGCAGCATTATGCCGTTAAAATATTGTAAACATCACATTGTTGCGAAGCTGCAGGGACCATGCACTTTTTGCACAGATGCACACTATTTTGTGCAACTATTTAATTCCCAAAACCTCTGCAACAGAGGTGAAGAGGGCAAAGTTAGTCTGACCCACAGAGCCTCAAGTTCCATATTCATGAAAAACATGTTGAAGTAAGGTGGCGTCCTCCTTCAACAGCCTACTTAGATTTGATATGTGAAAGCACATTTAACTCAGGAAACGAACCGATCACTGCCATCAGATGTCGGTATGATCCTGACTCTTCAATCCTGCTGTCTGTCCATGACCTACGGCACAAGGTTGTTTACTCGGTCTCTTGTTCCCCTGCTGGGATTCATCCTGTTTTCTGCTGCCAATCAAGCACAGATACCGCTGTCTAGCCACTGAGACAGAAAAGGAGAATTTCTAATGTTTTTTTTCCTCCCTTTCTGTCTTTTATTTATTTCTCTGAAAACAATATTATTTTTGACTCCAACAAGAAGTGACTGGACATGATTTCAGTTGGATTTGGGAGTGAAATACACACGTGGACAAAATTGTTGGTACCCCTCAGTTAAAGAAGGAAAAACCCACAATTCTCACTGAAATCACTTGAAACTCACAAAAGTAACAATAAATAAAAATTTATTGAAAATTAAATAATCAAAATCAGCCATCACTTTTGAATTGTTGATTAACATAATTATTTAAAAAAACAAACTAATGAAATAGGGCTGGACAAAAATGATGGTACCCATAACTTAATATTTTGTTGCACAACCTTTTGAGGCAATCACTGCAATTAAACGATTTCTGTATTTGTCAGTGAGCGTTCTGCAGCTGTCAACAGGTATTTTGGCCCACTCCTCATGAGCAAACAGCTCCAGTTGTCTCAGGTTTGATGGGTGTCTTCTCCAAATGGCATGTTTCAGCTCCTTCCACATATGTTCAATGGGATTCAGATCTGGGCTCATAGAAGGCCACTTTAGAATAGTCCAACGCTTTTCTCTCAGCCATTCTTGGGTGTTTTTGGCTGTGTGTTTTGGATCGTTGTCCTGTTGGAAGACCCATGACCTGCGACTGAGACCAAGCTTTCTGACACTCGGCAGCACATTTCTCTCCAGAATGCCTTGATAGTCTTCAGATTTCATCGTACCTTGCACACTTTCAAGACACCCTGTGCCAGATGCAGCAAAGCAGCCCCAAAACATTACTGAGCCTCCTCCATGTTTCACCGTAGGGACAGTGTTCTTTTCTTCGTATGCTTGGTTTTTGAGTCTATGAACATAGAGTTGATGTGCCTTACCAAAAAGCTCCAGTTTGGTCTCATCTGTCCAAAGGACATTCTCCCAGAAGCTTTGTGGCTTGTCAACATGCATTTTTGCAAATTCCAGTCTCGCTTTTTTATGAGTTTTTTTCAGCAGTGGTGTCCTCCTTGGTCGTCTCCCATGAAGTCCACTTTGGCTCAAACAACGACGAATGGTGCGATCTGACACTGATGTACCTTGGCCTTGGAGTTCACCTTTAATTTCTTTGGAGGTTGCTCTGGGCTCTTTGGATACAATTCCAACGATCCGTCTCTTCAATTTGTCATCAATTTTCCTCTTGCGGCCACATCCAGGGAGGTTGGCTACTGTCCCGTGGGTCTTGAACTTCTGAATAATATGAGCCACTGTTGTCACAGGAACTTCAAGCTGTTTAGAGATGGTCTTATAGCCTTTACCTTTAAGATGTTTGTCTATCATTTTTTTTCGGATGTCCTGGGACAATTCTCTCCTTCGCTTTCTGTTGTCCATGTTCAGTGTGGTACACACCTTTTCACCAAACAGCAGGGTGACTACTTGTCTCCCTTTAAATAGGCAGACTGACTGATTAGGAGTTTGGAAACACCTGTGATGTCAATTAAATGACACACCTGAGTTAATCATGTCACTCTGGTCAAATAGTTTTCAATCTTTTATAGAGGTACCATCATTTTTGTCCAGGCCTGTTTCATTAGTTTGTTTTTTAAATAATTATGTTAATCAACAATTCAAAAGTAATGGCTGTTTTTGATTATTTAATTTTCAATAAATTTTTATTTATTGTTACTTTTGTGAGTTTCAAGTGATTTCAGTGAGAATTGTGGGTTTTCCTTCTTTAACTGAGGGGTACCAACAATTTTGTCCACGTGTGTACCAGTCTCACGGCCACCACGAGAGGTTAGATGATCATCAGTGTTAGGGCTCATCCTCTGCTAACCATGAAAGTCTGAGCAGAACTCAGGTGCAACACATTCAAAATCAGCTGAGCTAGTTTTCAAAATTTTGCAGCAGTACATCACATGGTTCTTATTTTATTTTATTTTTTAAATATTGCCGAGCATTGCAGCAGCAGGGGGACAGTAATGAGGTGAGAAATACTTGGTCATAAAGGGCTGCAGGTACATGCACTGCCAATTATTATAACATATTTCACTTCATTAATGGGAGCTGTTTATCTAATCTGAGGGAAAATTCAGAGCCCAGAGAGTGCAGGGAGATCATTTCAAAGAGTTGCAAAATTTCTTTAGCACTGCTGTTAAAATGTGACTCATCCTCCCATTCGTCACAGTGTTGCAGGGCTATAAAACGATTACAGAGCGCCTCACCAGGCCCAGCACTCCCCTCCCAAAAATAATAACAAACCTCCAAGCTTTCAGGGGTCTATACTGAACCAACACCAAAAGTCTATATATATTGTGCATTACTTTGGATTATATGAGGCCGGCTTCACCTGCCAGCGGGCTTGAAGAGAGGACAAACCAATAAGTTTGTTTTTTAAGCAATATACAGTGAGAAAAGGAAAAAGGAAGTTCAAAACATGAATGCCATTAAATAAAATGAATACAGCTTGGGCACAGTCTCCTTGGCAGTAAAACTCGGCTAACATCTAATTCAAGTTGTGGGACATAAAATTTTACTTTTTTTACTTCATCTTCAGTAAGCTGTGGAGCTACACATCCAACCCATAAGCTTTTATGCTCTATTTGATAAGAAAATGTGCACAAGGCCGAAGTTTGCGGTCACAAAACATCAACATATATCAAGCTCAGTGAAGCAGAGATTTGGAGTGGCAATACTATTTTTTAATCAAAGGATCAAAGGGGCTGATCACAGTAAGTGCTGATCATAATGTAGACTACCTACTCATGTTGATTGTATTTCAAAATAAAAGTAGGTAGCAACAATTGAACTTCGAGGGTTTAGTTAGCTGAGTGAGGAGTTAAAGGTTAATATTATCTGACTAACATTACATTAGCATGGACTAGAATTATCAATTATCAGAATTATTATTCAGATATTTACCCTATGTGGCTACAGTTGATGCAGTGAGCTACACAAAGCCTGTGATTTAGTTAAATCAGGGGAGTCAAACTCATTTTAGTTCAGGTTCCAGTTTGATCTTCAGTGGGCCAAGACCAGGAAAATCACAGCGTGTTAATCTATAAATAACCACAACTCCAAGTTTTTCCTTTGTTTTAGTGCCAAAAAGTACATTCTGAAAATATTCATATTTAAGGAATTAACTTTTTACAAAACATTATAAGCAAATTGAAATTTGTTAAGAAAAATAAATTCAATTTCAACAACATTATGCTTCAGTTTATCATTTCCACATTACAACTTCCAGATCAGTATCGACAAAGAAACACAACATTTAGTCACAGCTACCTGGAAATGAACCATATAGTACACTACTATAAAAAAAGACAAGAAAACCACAAAAACAAGACAAAATATTACAAAAATGAGACACAACAGTGATAAACAAAATGACAAAAAATGAAACAAATGACACAAAAAAGTTAAATAGCGACAAAAAATAGACAAATGAAACACACAAGACAAAAACTAACAAAAGCGCAAAACAAAATGGCAAAAACGATACACAAAGCAATGAATAAAGCAAAACACAGAACGACAAAAATGAGACAAAAAACACAAGTGAGCCAAAAAGGATACACAAAATGACAAGAACGAGAAACAAAACAACAAAAACACGAGACAAATTATAAAAGTTAGACAAAAAAAATGACAAAAACAAGACCAAATCTTACAAAAATGAGACACAAAATGACAAAAGAACAATGAGCAATCCAGTATTTTATTTTATTATCAAAACAACTTGCCATGGTTTAGAAATTATTTTAAATTTATATTTTACCGATTTACAAATTTCAGTTAATGTCTTCTCTGTAGTCTTTACGCTTTACTGTCTCGTTGGCCCGTTAGGACCCTCTGGAGGGCTGGTTTTGACCCGCGGGCCACATGTTTGACACCTGACTGAAATGAACCTATTGTATCATTAAAGCTGCTGAGTCTGCAGCAGAGCTCACTAATAACAGCCACTGTAGCCTGCACCTAAAAACCCTAAAAATGAATGCGTTATTATAGGCATCCTTGCAGCGACACGTCCCCAGAAGGTTCTGTTTGTTATTAGCATTGACTTGTGTGGTTTATCTGTCTTTCTGGCACCACAACAATGCACCAGTGCAGCCACGTGGTTCCCCAGACATGAGTGGTCCATGTCTGCTTCTATCTCTACGGCCAAAGAACCTTGTTTGAGGATGTTTTTCCTGCCGAGCTTCATTAAGCCAGCCTTGTGTTTCAGCTTAATTGTCTCTGGGCGTGCAGAGCGTCCTGACAAACACTATCAGCATCCAAGCATGTAATGGATTGAGGCGAATCCCTCCGACTGACAGAGGGACAGCAGGTATCGCCGGTGCTCGGGTCTGCACTTCTGCTGAAAGCTGCCGACCGTAAAACAACAATGACACGGGGCTGATGTGTTGGGCCTAACATAGGCAGCTTTAAGCTCAGGGCTGACAGAGCTATTTCACAGAAAACAAAGATGAGCTAAGCATGTATGCAGCACACTGTTAACACAGCCAACTGCAGACATATCCGACCAAACGCGACTCAGCGAGGCCAAACGCTCACTGTATCAATTCCAAAACCATTTCAGATGAAGGTTTCAATGCTCATGAGGCCGGCTTTATGAATGACTGACGAGATGAGAAGGTAAATAAAGATATCAGCTGCAGTGGCTCCTGGATGGAATCCAGAGTGTGAGCAGGAGAAGTGGAGTATTGATCAGGGGCAGGATTAGCTGGCCCAGCATGCAGCTAAATCAGTAACAGCCACAAAGAAGCACAGAGGGAAGAAAGCAACTCAGCACCAGCCACATTTATACAGCAGGTAGAGCTGAAATATTATTTCTAAGCAATGCAAATCCATTTTCCTTTCCTGTATGCGTCAGAAACAAATAGCTGTGCTCTATTCATAACTGAGATGACGTGCCTATTATGTCATTTCTAAAGTTGGAACATAGAAAAACTTCAAGAAGAGGAGCAAACATGTTTGCTTGGAGCTCATCAAATGGCTTAAATGTAGAAGACAACATAAACCTGTGCCTATTGGAAATTTTTAATATTTGTTGCTTTAAATTCCAGTGTCAGACAATGAAAATCTAAATCTCTAAGTCCAGTAGCTGCAGTGGCATTTCAATCAGGGCCTGGTTTGCTGCAGTGATATGACTCATCTTCCCTTCTGTTCTCCACTCCTGTCCCTCGGTTGTCCCATTGTCTGCACCTCTCCATTGTTTACATCTCCCCCCTCCGGTCCCTCATCTCTCCTTTCTCCCCAATTCATTTCCTCGGCTGTGTCTGGCGGCGCACACTGAGCCTGATTGCAGTACGTTTCTTGAACTAATAGGGGTCACATTAGCCTGGCAGGAAACCCAATGCCATTATGGAAATGCTCAGTCAATTACTGGGCATGGAATAAACACCCTCTCTGTCATTCTTGACTCTCATATTTGCGTTGGGCTAATGGTGGCGATGCGTGGCCATTATCTTCTCGGGGGCATCTTATCTGCGTCTCCTGGAGGAACATGACAATATGCTGCAGGTCAGCGGTGTCAGCGTGAGGCCTAGATGTAAAACCTGCCAGCCCCTCCATAATGAAAGGAATAATGGCTTTATCGTGTTTGATTTTAGAGTCCAAACATCAGGTCGTTTTAATGGCACTCCCATACTGACACCCCCTTCAGAAAACCTTATGCAGACCTGAGCTGATCCATGTTTGACTCTCTTTCCTTTTAGTAAGTGTATCGACGTAGACAGAAAAGGTGATAATATGATATAATAAATATAAAAGTAAGATAATAAGTTTAACATGTTCAAGGGCTCCCAGGAGCGAATACATCTGAGCTCCTCAGATTACTTCCTCTTATTCCAACCTCTAATAGAGCACCAGGAGGCTCATTTTAGCCTGAATCATAACAGCTACATCTTTTATAGACGCCGCGCTCTGGGTGATATTAGAGCCACAGTCTGTGCTTATGGGAATACCACTACAATGAGGTTAAAATATGGAAGACTATAAATGGATCTTAAATTACCATTTCCCACAAATGCAATACAGTAGCTGAGTCTGTTTTATGTTTTTTCATTAAACTTTTTGAACCCGGTTCAGCAGTGATTTGAAACAGAGAACAAGGTAAAAAAAAAAGAAAAAAAAAGGTGTGCTTATAGAATGAGCTTTCTGTAAAATTAATGGTCTGAGAGCTCAACATTTTAAAAGTGCCTTTAAGTTTTAAATTAATACAAAAGAAATATTGCAATAAATTACGAAATATACATCTATCTGGTTTGTCTTATTAGGGAACACCTCTGGACAGTTATTTTGATCTAATAAGCCCAGGCCCTCGATCTAAATGAACAGAAAAAAGCCATCATTGCAGTTTCACTGGTCACTATCACATAAAGACTGCATGTATAGAATCATCTGTCAAGTCTGATAAGACCTGTTTAAAAAGACCGGTGACTTTTCCCAGAAATAAGGTTTAATAACTTCTTTTCTCACAGACTATACTCCTACTCTGCATAACGATAGTCTCGGGACACTGTGACTGCGTCAGAGCAAAAATACAATTTGTTGGATGTTTTCTGGTTTTATAATGCGGACGATTATCTTTTGTTGCAAAACAGTTGGGATATGTGTCATACAACGGGGATCCATTCAGCTGTGACTGCTTTGCCAACAATGTGTCTTCTAGTCTGTTCATGACAAGCTTAGAATAGAATAGTTAGATGGGAAAGAATCGTTTCACAATTTGGATGACGCACTTGATACGTTTTTCCACTGTAGGAACTCGTGGCAGGCACGAAATAGCTTCAGTGTTTACAGGAACGTTTACCTAATTGGCCTTTTCAGTCTGTTTGGGTTGTTGGTCCCAATGCCATCCCAGAATGCAGTAAAACAATGACAAATAGTTACTGGACAGTGGTAAATGGATTTTTGATGCTACTCATATCTGTGCATCAAGCAGCTAGCATTTGACAGCAGTTAGCTTAGCTTAGCATGAGACCTGAAATTTACATCTAGCCCAGCACTGTCTGAAACAAAAAATAAATAAATACAAACGACCACTGCTGGTTTTATGGTGGGTTACTTCTTCTTAGATGGGTAGATGTTTTGTGCTGCTAATGTCCTAATATTGAGCTTACAAACAGGTCAGATGACTCTCAAATGTGAATGAGTCAAAATGTCAAGCTAATCATTTCTTCTTCTTAATACAGCCAAAGTGCCACATTTTTGGAAAACTATTTGACAAAGATCCAACTAAAAAGTGTGACAGAATAATTTGAAACCAAAGTAAAACCAGTGGCTTCTGCTGAGTTTTCAGTCAAGATCTCACAAGTTGAGATTATCATTTGGATAAGCATATGTGGGGCGAGACTTTAACCTAAACCAGTGGTCTTTGGTAGTAAGTAGGGGGAGCCTGAAGAAGTTCCATTTGCTGATGAAGAATTTGAGATGTAGGTCAAACTACTAGAATCCTCAATGTTCACACACCTAATGATTATGCTGACTGGTTGAGCCTGAAACGTTCCTATAGGTTGGTTGCAGGCCCAAAAACCACTGATAGCCTAAAATCAGCCCAACGACTGTTATGTTTGTTCCTGCCTTTGCTCTCTGGAGTGTAAAAACAGCCATAGAAGGTTATTCTTTCAACTTTCAAGCCCACATCCGCCGCTGTATCTCCTGCACATTACATAAAGATATGACATACTGTAGCTCTATTAAAAGTGGCACAGTCAATGAAAGGCTCAACGAAAAAAAATGAACCACTTACAGAAATACTGACGTGTGGGCCTAGCATAAAATCATTCCTCACTCCGGAGGAATGTTCTTCTCTCTAGCTCGCTTGTAAAATATAACATCATCCCAGTCAGGAATTGCACAGTCCCATGAGAATACATTACGCCAAGAAAACTACTCAGAATCTCCTCTTCAGAGTTCACCGTTTACCCAAAATAAGCCTGTGCTTTCCTGAGATGATCTATTTCTGTCTTTGAGTGTGCTTGGAGGCTGTGCACGATGATGACGACAGTGGTGTAAATAAAAAGAGAAAACCTCAGCTTTCCAACAGAGTTGCTCGTGGCAAGGTACGAACAAGAGCTAGAACACTGTCAGTTTGAGTTAAAGACGTGTACACAGTTGGGTTGGGGACTGCTCTCTGCTGAGTCACTTCACTGCGTGATATTAGGCTGACAGAGACAAATGCTCATAGACTGTCACTCAAAAATGACCCCATCCTCTTGCTTTGATTTAATTAGCTCTCAAGCAGTGTCCCAAAGTGGAACCAAAGGCAACGTTCACTCAACTTAAGTGATGGGGCCAAATCAGCTTCTAGTTTGCTGACAGCGTTGCCTTCTTCCTATCAAGTTTCATGACTCTGATTTTGTGATGTATGTCATCCGGTTGTCACATTTCCACTCCATTCACAAGGCAGGAAATGCACTCAGAACACTCCCTTAACTTACTCTGACAGCTATTCGGATGATAAGTTTGGTCAATAAAGTAAAATTTCTAGATAGATCTGAAAACCTGAGCAGGCGGCAGAGCAGACGATTCATCGCTCAAGTCAAACCGATTTAATCACTTTGTGAAACATCCAAATAGCATCTCTGCATTTTTTTTATCCTACCCATATAATCACCGATCTGAGTCACGTGGTCGGCCCCCGATGCATCATGGGCCGAGCGGACGGGAGAAGAGGGAGGAGGAGGTTGGCTTGTTGCTCAGCTCGAGGGAGGAGGAGGAGGAGACATGAGGGGGTCACTGGGCTGGGTTCCTGTGGCTTAGCATGGCAAATCCTCTGTAATCCTCCAACCAGTCCCATGCCACTGTTTACTGTATGGAGGTAAAGCTATATGGATGCAGACCAAGCGCGGCCTACTACCGTGTAAGCCACATCCTATGACTGCTCCATGTTTGTCCTCGTCTATTGTTCACCTGTTCTGTTTTTAAGAGGACTGCTGAGGATGCTTATCCTCCGTAAGTCTCTTTTGAGATTACATCATTAGACGGTGGGATAACAGCGAGGGAATCAAACAAAAGAGATGAAATTCACACAGAGGGGCAAGAAAATAAATCACTCTTCAGGGTATTAATACCAAAACAAGGGAGAGCTGTAGGGGGACACTTTACGACCTGCAGTCGGGCAGCGTGATCACAGATTTCTTTATGATACAAAGTAAACTCATTATGGAACCTTGTCTAGACGTAAACATGAGCTATTTCTAGTAAAATCCACCTCACAAAGCATCAAAGCGGCATAAAAGCTCTGTCCTGTTCGGGAAAGTCTTGTCCATCTTTGTAAACATTGTTTTTAACCAGCATTTACCCGTACAGCAGCATAATGGAAGAATGCATTTCTTGGAAGCTTTATTCCTGTAATGACATTAGAAAAGAGAGCAACAAATCACCGTGTCACTGGCCTTGTCATTATCTAATTGCCCTGTTGCTGATTTCAGACCTTCTAACCCTGTCTGTTTATGTATGTTTTGCAAAACTCCGCTTCCCTATTAATAAAAAAAAGAAGAATGTGCATTACTGAAAGACATAGTGCACCACCTGAAAGACTAACGACTGCAAAAGATAAACAAGGAAAAAAAGCATCAGAAATTCCTTCCTCTAGCAGTTTTTAATTACAGGTAGCAGGGCTGAATTCAAATGCTTACACCTGCCAACATTACAGGGCATCTTTCACTACATTCTAGTTAAGAACAAATTGGATAATTTCAGGTAGAGCTGTGACAAACTGGCAATAATTCTCTGTATTTACAATTTTAGAATGGATTGTTTTTCCCTGTTTTATATCATAGTAAACCAAACATTTCTGACATAAGACATCTAATGAGTTCACCTTGGCTAATGGAAAATGGCAACTGGCTCTTTTGTGATGTTTAATGATTTACAGACCAAATGACTGATTGACTTCAGTAATTATTTAAATCATACCAACCCTGAGTTCAAGCCTCTCATAGAGCTGCAACAATCAGCTCAATCATTGAACTGAAAGAAATATATTTTTTAACTTAGATTTTTTTTAAATGTTCTGATTAATCGTTTAGGGGAAACAAATATTTATATACACTAACAGTCAAAAGTTTGGACACACCTTCTTATTTGATGCTTTTTATTTATTTGCATTATTTTCTACCATGTTAGTTAAATACTGATGTTTAGCACTTTTTTGTTTACTACATAATTCCATATGTATTCTTTAATGGTTTTTTAATGTCTTCAGTATTAATCTACAATGTATAAAATAATGAAATAAAAACCACTGAGTGAGAAGGTGTGTCCAAACTTTTGACTGGCAGTGTGCATCTCCACAGTTTTGACATTTTATAGACCAAACGACTGACCATTTAATCAAGAAAACAAGACAGTTTAGCCTTATAGTTTTTTTTGTCAGTGATTTCAGAAGTTATGCTCCCAACTTATCAGTTATTCTGCTAAAGGTGATAAAAAGTTGTAAATAGTTAAATAAGCTGCACGGATGATGAGAGCAATGTTGGAAGCACTTATTAAGGTCACTCTCTTTAATTTCAGTTCAGTCTAATCGTGTTTTAATGGCACAGATTCACAACATAAGTCATTTTAGGGCCCTTTATCGAGACCGTACAATATTACATTATAGGCAGAAAATCAGTAACTCTCAGCGTTCCCTTTGATCCAACAACTTCAACATCTCTCTTGATCAAGCAAAGTTTTGAAACTAAACTTTTGTGGGACGCAAAACATATTTTTATAAGATAAATAACCTTAACGTGCCTTCAAAGTGTCTTTAGATTGACATTTTGGCCAGTCATCAGAGGGAAGCTGATTCAGGCTGCAGACAAACCCTCTTTCGTGGATTTGTGAGATTATCACTCTCACGTGGTACCATTCACTCATAAATGCTCCCTTATTCGTTTTCATGGCAATGACTTCAACAGAATGACTTCAAGTGGAGGTCTGAGCATGGATTAGCACCAGTCAGTTACAGAGGCAGGTTTGAGGCTCTGACTCCACCAGTGCTGCTGCTCCCTCTGGTCTGTTTGATTTAAGAGCTCTCAAAGAACCACAGGAGAACCAGAAGTATTACACATATGTACCACTTCAACTCCTCACTGGCTGCATGGCACCGTTTCAGTACAAATCAGAACCAATAACGACTTAGATGGAGCATTATACAGGATAAGCCACTTTCCATAGACACGTGGAAACCACAGAATCCCCATGGAACCACTTATATCTGCATGAGCCTCTCAGGGTTACACACCTTTTACCTTCTCAATATAAAATGTGAACCAGCAGGAGCTCAGTGCCACTGCAAACAGCTCATCTACGGTTCTAAAAGCAGCAGCATCTTAACACTCAGACTAATTCGTCACAAAGTGTGTTTTCAGGAAAAAACAATGCCTGGCAACAAGTCAGAAGTGATGTTGGTAATTCATTGTTTGTATTCCTCCGGGTAGTGCTGAGGTTCTCGGCTCTACCTGAGAGCTCTGTGTGTGCATGCATTAATGAGCTCGCACAGATAGAGGAGATAGTTGCAGCTGTTGAAAAGCCACGCGGCTGGAGAGGCTTTTCACACGAGGAACACTGGATTTTGTCGTTGGCGATCTTGATAAAACATCAACCTCCGCTTATCAGCACGAGGACAAAATAAAAGCATCAAAAGCATAAAAGCACAGTTTGATATACTATAAACAAAGATAAGGAGATATTTTTATTAGAAGCCGACTAATTGAATTTGTTTCTTTTTTAAATGGCATGTATGCAATCATTTCTGCTAAGTGATTATAGTTTAGGTTCATTGACATGAATCTCAATGCAGTAATCAATTGGCAACAGCAAGCACTCACTGATGATGGCGGGGTGAAGGATTAATCAAAGCCAGCAGGACTGTGCATAATTTGATCATGAGAGTCATCACTCAAGGTGTGTGTGTGTGCCACTGCCATCCTTTAAACATACGGTTAGACTGTCTCTAACATGGTAGATTGTCAACAAGTGAATTTTCAAGTTTATTTAATAACTGAAAATGTCTACATTAGATTAGTTGATAAATCCTATACAGAGTGCATCTGATTTAGTGTATTAAATCTTTAACAAAACTGAAAAATAACCATCACAAATTGGCAGAGTGAAATGTGACATCTTTAAATGTCTAGTAGACCGTATAACTGCCCCAAAACTCCACATTTACAATGATATACGATTAAGAAAAGCAAGAGATGCTCTCATGTGAGTGTCATCTTTTAATATTTCTGATTAAAAACTGACAATAATTACCAAAACATCTTCTGATTATTTTTCCATCCATTGACTCACTGATTAATCACCCAATATGAGTCATTTTTCAAGCCAAACACCACGAGTGAGTTTTGCTATCTTCCAGAATAGGATACTACTACTCTTTGAGTTTGGACTATTAGTCAGACATAAGGAGCAAATTATTTTCCACACTACAGGAAACTGGCATTTTTGACTCTATTCCAACCTCTGACAGATGATTAATCAGAGAAAATGCCTCGCAGATGAATCAATAGCTGGAGAGGCTCCATTTTTTAGCAGCATTATTAGGAAGAAACAGGCATGAATGAGCAGCAGTTTGGCTGTGCAACATTTGTCAGCTTTGAATCGACCTTCAACACCTCACTGACCTTGAGCCAAAACTATTTTTGCACATCCAGTGGAGCTCAGTGTGTCTCTGGACGGTGATCTGAAGCTTCTGCTCTGTCAGCTCGGACACCTGAACTCTCTGCCCCTCACTGATATGTTTTTTATTAGGGGGTATAATGAGAGATTAAACGGGAAGCCTGGACAATATACAGACTTCCACCCATCCTACTCCGGAGGCAGCTCCTTCTGCACCTTATGGGACTATACCTTATTGCATTATGCAACGGGGTAATAGGCTTAGCTACATACTACTCTGCTGTGAGGGGAGGGAGGGAGGTGAGGAGGGGAGTTTTGGGCCACACTCAGATGACTCACTTCATTAAGTCTCCCTTCCTGAGAGCTTTGGAGTTGCTGAGGAGTGAACTTTCCACACTCCCACATTAACGCAGTCCTCAGACAGCATTTACTGTGGGGCAAAGGAGGTGAACCATGATTATTTAGTAACATTTCTGATGCATTTCTCATCGCAACACTTAACATCTTTCCTCTCTTATAATATTCCTGCACTAAGCTCCTCAAATGCTTTCCTGAACAGAGAATTGGCTCATGCATGATACTAGTGAAATCAAAAAGGTAAAACTGCACTTGAATTACATTTTAAAACGAGCAGTGGAGAGTTAAAGCGGGATTAAAGCGACCCTTCACCTGCATTTAACCTGCACCGTGTGGAAGCATCACAAGACTCAGCATCCACTGAGAACTATTTTTAAACCATCCGGGCTCCTGGAGCTGCTGCAGCTGCACGGAAACACAACACTTTGCAAACATTAAAGCTTTATAAGGAAACGACTTATCCGGCACATACAAGCCGGTGGAATCGTTTCGGAAATTACACAAACAACGCCGCTGCACATCGGTACTTACTTTCAGATAAAGCAGCGACGCGCCGCTTCTGGATGCTCGTAAAAAACGCACTCGGTTTGGTTTGGTGGTAGTGGAAACGTTTCTTCATCAGGCGTGCACCATGACAGGAATGTACACAGAGGCAGACATGCGGAGTCATTTGACCTTCTCCCAATAGAAACTACCATCGGTGAGACGTCGGAGAGGGGAGGAGCGGACCATACCAAGCGGGCGTCCCGGCCAGGAGAAGGAGGGGAGCAGAGAGCTGTCATCCGAGGATAGAGGCTGCCGCAAGGAGAGGAGAGAAAGACATGAATAGTGTGTAGAAATAGACAGAAATTCAGCTCAGTTTGAGTTTGTGGCCATTTAATAAGCAGAGTGGTTTCTTCAGTAATGATTCCCTCTCTTGTTTAGCATACTCTTAAAAAAATGATTCTCAAACTTCAACTTTCCTGCTTACAAACATTTAAAATGAACTGAAAAACGATTAGGCATGTAAATGTGTATGATTGGAGAACTTTATTTAAGTCAAACCAGTGAAATCACAATGGAAAATGTCTGTAAATTCATTCTTAGTAACCATGTATACTGCTTTCACAATTTCATGTGCTAACATAACTGAACAAGGGTTTTCTAATCATCAATGAACCTTTCAACACCATTAGCTAACACAATGTAGCATTAGAACACAGGAGTGATGGTTGCTGGAAATGTTCCTCTGTACCCCTATGGAGATATTCCATTAAAAATCAGCCGTTTCCAGCTAGAACAGTCATTTAGCACATTAACAATGTCTACATTGGATTTATCACTCATTTAATGTTATTATATCTTCATTGAAAACAAACTGCTTTTCTTTCAAAAATAAGGACATTTCTAGGTGACCCCAAACTTGCTAACAGTAGTATATGTTCTTTAAAAATGTGTTTATTTTTTGTCGATAGAGCCACTTGTGACTAGAGCATTGCTAAACTGTTTAAAAAAGGTCCAAAGTGACTTGAGACACAATACATTAACAAAAAACACAATATTTTCCAACCACCTCCAGAGCACTTTGGGAGTCTGAATGTAAAACCTGCGGCCCGTTGTCCACATGACGAAAACATTTTAGCTGGATTAAATTGTTGACAATTTGGCGTGATCCCAGATTTCTTGGCTCTTTGAAACATTTGTTGGATTGGTTGTCACAGCAACATATCCGGAAGATCAAACCTATTCAGGAGCAGGTTTATTCAATGTAAACAAGATTAAATGACAGACTATTAAACGGTAGTGTATGCAATCAAACAAATAAAATAAAAGCACAGAAGCAGTATTATGCACAATTGCCTCCTTCAAAGCCCTGTATTATTCTTTACCATATTGGATTTTAAAAATGATCAGCTCTTAAAGGCTAAACCGCCGACTCTCTGTCGCCATCACCAGGTCAGAGTGAGATTTGAGGAAGAACTCAAGCAAAAAAAAAAAAAAAAAATTTCAGCAAAACTCTAAATGAATGTGTCAGTGATAGCTTTATAAGAGAGAAAGTCACACTCATGCTGCTGAACCTGTTTTCAAAAATCTCAACTCCAAATCTGATGAAACAGAGATGAAGCACAGCAATGCTACGTCTGCTTTAGAAACAGTGTTACTGAACAGGCGGTCACACACAGCACCTCACATAGAAATCTTACAAATGACTGTCTGGCAAATGTTGCATAAAATGGAGTAAATAAACTCATTTTACAGCAGATATTTTGACTTATCACAGTAGTAAAAGTACAAGTGTATTAATGATAATGGTGGCATTCCACTTAGTGTTGGTCTTGCTTTAAAATGCTGGTTCACATTTAATGGAACTTAGCGATTTTTACTTCCACCTGTGCTCTCCCTACTGAGAACAGTGAAAATACCTGCTGTGGAAAGGGTAAATTATATTAACAGGCAGATCATTTCAACTATAACACTGCATCATGATTAATAAAATGGGCACATTTGGCAAATCAACCAGTAATTAAAGCTGTCAGGTCAGGGTAGCTGAGTAAAAAGCATCATATTTTTAACTAAATGAATTGGAGAAGAAGTAAGAAGTCACATAAAGGTAAATATTTAGGAATAGTATAAATACTTAAAATTGTACTAAAGAACAGGACTTTTGAAAATGTTATGTTCGACCACTGTTAGAGCGTAGGTGGTCTGGTATTTTTTTTACGGGGAGATGACACCATATCAGCTCCCAAAAGAGATTCCTGCAGGATGCCTCAAACAGAAATACTTATTATTTTGTGTGGAAATATTTTACAGAAAGCATTTAAAAACACACACACTACAGTTTTGATGATATGAAGTTTGTCTGGTCTCAGTCAGATTATTTTTAGTTCTAAAAACTTTACTGATAAAGTTTTAAGTTTAAAAAATATTCTTTTCTCTTTTATTTCTTAAAGGCAGAATGGAGTTGCCGAAAGGAATTCTGAAAATGTTTCCTACTTAAAGCATTTTACTCACACTGATTGATATATATATATATATAACCTCTTCCAGAGCGCTCAGGACCTCAGACTGTGTCGAAGGTTCACCTTTCAACAGGACAATGACCCTAAGCACACAGCTAAAATAACAAAGGAGTGGCTTCACAACAACTCTGTGACCGTTCTTGACTGGCCCAGCCAGAGCCCTGACCTAAACCCAATTGAGCATCTCTGGAGAGACCTCAAAATGTCTGTCCACCAACGTTCACCATCCAACCTGACAGAACTGGAGAAGATCTGCAAGGAAGAATGGCAGAGGATCCCCAAATCCAGGTGTGAAAAACTTGTTGTGTCATTCCCAAGAAGACTCATGGCTGTACGAGCTGAAAAGGAGCTTCTACTCAATACTGAGCACAGGGTCTGAATACTTATGACCATGTGATATTTCAGTTTTTCTTTTTAAGAAATTCTACATTTTTTCTGTTTTTTTCTGTCAAGATGGGGTGCTGAGTGTACATTAATGAGAAATAAAATTAACTTTTTTGATTTTGGCAAATGGCTGCAATGACACAGAGTAAAAAATTTCAAGTGTTCTGAATACTTTCCGTACCCACTGTATATATATATATATATATATATATATATATATATATATATATATATATATATATATATATAAAACCCATGATGATATTTGAGATTGTATAAAATTTTAAGGGTGTCTGAAAACTTTTTTTTCCACCACTGTATATATTTGAGGCCATGATAACGTCTTGAAACACTGTCTAAATGTTGGTTTGAACACATTCTTTTCTTCTTATAATGTAGCCTAATCTGATAACCCTGACAACATCATGTTCCACTTTTAACCTGATAGGAACGTCAGATCAAATTTTTTCTTTAAAACATTCTTAGAATGTGTAAGAAATGTGAGCTAATGTTGTAGGAATGTTCCCCGTTTGCTGTAAGAGCTGATTGTGGTCATGAATAACGTCCTTAGTCACATTACCTTCTTTACTCCAATGTTAAACCAAGTATCTATGTAGCATATCTATAATGGGTGAATATTCTAGAAATACTCCAGGCAGCAGTGTGTCTCTCTGACCCCCTTGGTCTTCCATGACTACTATTCTATGCTACAATATAATATAAAGCTGAGGATTTATGCTGGAAAAACAAAGGGGGGGGGGGGGGGGGGGGGGGGTTGGCACTTCTTCTGCAACTTGATGGCAACACCTTTGACCAATCGCATTTGAAGCACTTTTTGCACTTACTAAAGGTTTTTCCTTACGTCTGAATTCTTGCTGGGGCTGCACAGTGACGTAGTGGTTAGCACTTTCGCCTTGCAGCAAGAAGATCCCCGGTTGGAGTCCCAGCCTGGGCCTGGGATCTTTCTGCATGGAGTTTGCACGTTCTCCCTGTGCATGCGTGGGTTTTATCCGGGTACTCCGGCTTCCTCACACAGTCCAAAAACATGCTGAGGTTAATTGGTTACTCTGAATTGCCCGTAGGTGTGAATGTGAGTGTGATTGTTTGTCTGTATATGTAGCCCTGTGACAGACTGGTGACCTGTCCAGGGTGTCCCCTGCCTTCACCCGAGTCAGCTGGGATAGACTCCAGCACCCCCCGCGACCCTAATGAGGATAAAGCAGTGTATAGAGGATGGATGGATGGAAGGATGAATTCTTGCTTGTGTTGAACGTCGCTTTGGACAAAAGCGTCTGCTAAATGAAATTGTAGAATTGTTATGTCTGCTGCTTCAGCACTATGGACAGCGTCATGTTTCATCAATACACAGCGTAGTTAAACTAGTGTAGGCGATGCAAGTTCATAGATTCTGACTTCCACAGACCTCAGTCAGATAAAGGATCAATGAGTCAGGCACATCAGACTAACACATTCAGCTAAACAACACGGCTGCCCCTGCTCTCTCTGCTGCTAAACGACAGAGTGGTGGGTTGGAAGGTTAACAAGGGGTATTTTGGTTATTTTTGGAACAAGGGGAATAAAATTCCCTGAACTCGGCTGCCATTGGATGCTAGACATCAACTGCACTTTGAAAAAGAACAGATTTTATTTAAGAATATCAAATTAATTCAGTTTCAGTTTATTAAATTGATCAACAATTCAGTAAATTTGTTATGCCTTTTGCTTTAAGATGTTAAGAGTTTGATGACTGATGAGTCGGATGAGTTGTGTTTAGATATGTTGTTTGAATTTGATTTTCAGAAACTGTCATCAGAGCCAGAGTGAAACGTCTCTTTATTGAGGATCTCTGTTACTTTCTTTTTTTTACCACAGAGTGGGTGTTCATTTCTGATAGAGAGGATCTTTGTTTTATACAACTGGGAAGAAAAACTTTGTGAGACAGTAGTTTGTTCTGTACTGTTGAACCTGGAGAAAACCAAAGTCTTTTTACCATTTGCCGATTACTTATGGAGTAAGATTACTGTCAAAAGTATTCATCCACAATTCTAACCATTCGTATTCGTAATGTTAAACGTTTGTATGTTAATAAAAAATGTGTACACAAAATTCTGCTGTCATATGCATGAGTTTGATAAATTAAGGGTTAGGATTGTTTTTACGAGTATGAACCTAAAAGTTGTGAGTGCAACTCTAATTTCTACGACTACGAAGTCTTCCCTGTGAGGACGAATTCAAGTTTATGGGTACGAGTAGAAAAATACTGGAATGACGTCACATAGGTCACAGGGGAAGGTAGTCGAACACAGATTGCTCCAAACGCGCATGCGCCATTTATAAAGAGTAGACGCCGGGTGGACCCGGTGGACCTACCGGGGCAGGTGACGCCTCACAGGTCAAGTAAATAACACATCCAACTTCTTGTAATTTATTTATTTCATGAAACTGTACTGTTTTAATTGATATACAGTTTATGGACGAAAGACGGTACTGCTTAGCTTGCACGCTAACGAGCCGGGCCGGTGACACATTAGCCTTCTAATGCAAGGAGGCTAATGAGGAGGCTAAGGAGGCTTAATAACAAAACAAACATAATTTGAGATTATGAATCGTGGCAATTGGCGTATGAATCAGCCCATTGTACAGCCTAAATTGCTGTAAATTAAGTCCAGTTTTAGTTCTTTGCAAACTCAGACACGTGCATTAGTTTAGTTTACAATGAATCTGGCGGAGTTCGGTAAAGTTGGAAAGATATTCACAGATTCGGACTTCCGGCATCAATAACTCATGAGATATATGTTGTCAAAACATGAACGATGCCTCTTTCAAATCGTTGTAAGGTAGACAATGTGCTACAAGGCCAATTTTATCAAAAGTCGCTGTATTTCAAGCTACAGAAATAACATTGGCGTCTATGAGCAGCCGGCGGTGCAACGAGTGAACAGGGACCGTCTGCAAATAGCAAAACCGCTGCAACAGCGAAAAGAGACACTGCACATTTATTCAGTAACTTTACTCTTGTACCCTGTAGAGCCACTAAAATCACTGGAGCCATGAATCGGCTGCGGCTGGTCAAACTACAACTCTTTGTTTGGTGCTAAATGAAAAATTGAATTTTAAGGATTTTTATGTTTTGTATGATTATTTTATGAGTATTAAAATGGCACTTTTCTTCATGTATGTGGTATATTTTATATAACACACAGGAAAAATGGCATAAGGGCATAGTGTACTTGCTGTGACCTGTGCTGGTCAGACCGTCAGGTTTATTACCTCCAAGTATTGTCTGTACAGTCCTTAACTAGAAAAATATTACTCTCAATTTAACATTATGGTATAAATGAATCAATTGACACTGAAACTTTGCAATAAAGTGTCTTATCGTCTTTCTTCTCAATCATCAGTACTTGAGGTGACAGTCTAAACAGTTTGTTTGGTATATTGGCATTATCTGATACTCTCTTTGGTAAGGATTGTAAATTCCATTACTATACAGAATTATGTGTTTGGACAAACAAGTACACTATGCCCTTATGCCATTTTTCCTGTGTGTTATATAAAATATACCACATACATGAAGAAAAGTGCCATTTTAATACTCATAAAATAATCATACAAAACATAAAAATTCCTTAAAATTCAGATTTTTAATTTAGCGCCAAAGCAAGAGTTGTAGTTTGACCAGCCGCAGCCGATTCATGGCTCCAGTGATTTTAGTGGCTCTACAGGGTACAAGAGTAAAGTTATTGAACATATGTGCAGTGTCTCTTTTCGCTGTTGCAGCGGTTTTGCTATTTGCAGACGGTCCCTGTTCACTCGTTGCACCGCCGGCTGCTCATAGACGCCAATGTTATTTCTGTAGCTTGAAATACAGCGACTTTTGATAAAATTGGCCTTGTAGCACATTGTCTACCTTACAACGATTTGAAAGAGGCATCGTTCATGTTTTGACAACATATATCTCATGAGTTATTGATGCCGGAAGTCCGAATCTGTGAATATCTTTCCAACTTTACCGAACTCCGCCAGATTCATTGTAAACTAAACTAATGCACGTGCCTGAGTTTGCAAAGAACTAAAACTGGACTTAATTTACAGCAATTTAGGCTGTACAATGGGCTGATTCATACGCCAATTGCCACGATTCATAATCTCAAATTATGTTTGTTTTGTTATTAAGCCTCCTTAGCCTCCTCATTAGCCTCCTTGCATTAGAAGGCTAATGTGTCACCGGCCCGGCTCGTTAGCGTGCAAGCTAAGCAGTACCGTCTTTCGTCCATAAACTGTATATCAATTAAAACAGTACAGTTTCATGAAATAAATAAATTACAAGAAGTTGGATGTGTTATTTACTTGACCTGTGAGGCGTCACCTGCCCCGGTAGGTCCACCGGGTCCACCCGGCGTCTACTCTTTATAAATGGCGCATGCGCGTTTGGAGCAATCTGTGTTCGACTACCTTCCCCTGTGACCTATGTGACGTCATTCCAGTATTTTTCTACTCGTACCCATAAACTTGAATTCGTCCTCACAGGGAAGACTTCGTAGTCGTAGAAATTAGAGTTGCACTCACAACTTTTAGGTTCATACTCGTAAAAACAATCCTAACCCTTAATTTATCAAACTCATGCATATGACAGCAGAATTTTGTGTACACATTTTTTATTAACATACAAACGTTTAACATTACGAATACGAATGGTTAGAATTGTGGATGAATACTTTTGACAGTAATCTTATTCCATAATTACTGGCTTCAAGAAGACTCCATAAAGCTGATAAAAGGAAACCCGGCGTACGGAGTCTTTTTTGAAAGGTTCGCTGGCTGTATAACAGCACACAGGTACGTGTTGTGAGGACAGCACAACATTTGTTAATTTCTATCTAAAAAAATGATATTTAGAGCAAATAAATCAGTCACAGAGCACAGTCAAGTTACGAAAAAGTTGTCTTTTAAGTTGCTCTATGAAACTCACAGTGTAGGTACTTTATATTATTCTGGTTTACTGATGCAATATAATAGATAGCAGGATGCAAAATAAGGGTGAAAGCACCATGGGCAATTTGGGAAACATATCCTCATTTGCCCATAGCTTCCTTTCCAGGTATTGGCCCTCATGCAGGATGGTGTTCTCACTGTGGATGTAAAGGAGAAAACACAACATACTGCATGTAGATATCAAACCGGTTCAGTACTGGGACCCTACGCTGCAGAAAACATCCATGTTAACACCTAGGAACCATGCATTTGAAAGGCTGCTCATCACGGTTGTGCTTTCATTTGACATTTGTGTTGTAATGTATGTGTCGTTGTGCTGTGACCGAGTGATGTACAGTCAGTTGGTTGGATGAGGCCCAAGGCCAAACGCAGAGCCGAGCCTCTCTGCAGCCGCGTTGACGACACCAGGGCGTCGTGTCCACTGAGTTGGAAACTGCATTTCTCAAGTATAAATGAAGACTTGTTACTGTATTGATTGATGGTGCACTTCAGCAGCGAGGGGCTGAAATCGATGAGCGCCACATGGAGTCTGAGACTGAGGGCTGAAGACTGATGCCTGTGATGCCTACCCTCCTGAACACCCCAGAGCTCACTCATAAATAAATGACAAAGACGGTGCATTTCCTGAGAAACGGCTTGTTTTGTCAAAAGAAGGGAACCTGTATACCATTTTCACATTTAGAGGACATAAAGACTGTAAACAGTCTTGCACAAATTAATTTGGCTTGAGACTTATTGTGAGGCAGTAAATAGGAATTTCTCATCCGAGTGAGTCGACGTGAAATTGCTTGGAAGACATTGCCTGTAATGTTAAATAAAGCTCAACAGAGTAGTTAGAAGAAAAACTTAGCTTGACTTGAGGCCCACTCAGTGCAACGTGGACAGAATTTTAACATAGTGAATAACAGTAGCATAATTGATGTCAACAATGTGTAATGTTTGGTTTTTAAATCAGCCTGACAGTTGAAAAAACTAATATTTGACATTACTAGTCTTTTAGTGAGACATGGACACATTTAATCTGACAGCTTGGCAGTGATTCCATTGGTTTATAGAAGCATCCCTCCTGGCTATACACAGCAGGAAGATACTTTAAAAAATCTGCAGAGCAAAAAAGGCCAAATAAAGCAGATTTTTCTTGCCTTTTATATAATGAGATTTGGTGTTTAGCAGAGTTCAACTAGACTGAGGTACTTATTTTTGCTAGAAACTCTTTGAGGTTGTGACTTGAGGGAAACACTAGAATCAATATGCTAACATGAAGGTGTATATGATGTATATAAATACAATCAAATAATTATGTAAGTATGTACACAAGTAGCAACAAGGATTTAGTGAACAGAAAGGTGCATTTATGAACTGTCCATTGAGCAATTATTACTCTACCAAGGAACGGCAGTTTTGTGATGATCAGCATACATTTGTCTGTCTGTCTTTCTGTCTGTCTGTCTGTCTTTATATACATATGGAACCGATCATTAATTTATGATTAAAGGATATCAATTATTAAACAATAAATCTGGCTGGCTGGCTGGCTGGCTGGCTGGGTTGTTTCCCGCGCTTTTTTTTTTTTTTTTTTTTTTTTGCAGTCTCTGAGCCTTTTCTCTGCTTGGGGGTTATCCCCTCACCGACCGACTGGCACAGGTTTTTTTCACTTGCCGTCTCTCTGGCCGGTTGTGGGTTTCTCTCTGTCGGGAGGGGTGCGGGGGGTGCAGGGGGGCTCCAGGCACAGCCTGGTATTAAAAAAAGAAATAAAGAAAATAAGCGTGCGCCTACGCACGCATAATGGTTAGGTTCTTGTCAAAAGCTGACTATCACAGTGTCAAGGTCAAGACCTTTAGCCTTGTGCTGCAACTACATTCACCTGTCTCTCTCTTCTACATGAGGTTGGGCTGCAGGGTTACGGCTGCAGTGGTCTGGAGCTGTGTGGATGTACAAGGTTGAGGATGCGTCCTGCCTGCATCCATTCATCGTCCGGAAGCGTCGCAGGCGGCCGCGGCGGGCTCTGCTTATTTCTGGCCACACCTAAAAGAATAAAACAGAGTTTTCAAATATGTCAACTTCGGGCTGGAGTTTCCCAAAACTTAATTTTTAAAATTGAAAAAGTCCGTTCGTTCACCTGTGGATGACAGGCCGAGTCCTGGAATAAAAAAATAGTCCTCCTCGTCCTCCTCCTCCAACACCACCGCCACCACACGTCATCGTCGTCGCCGCCAGCCAGCCTGTGCAGGAGAAAAGAATCAACAGTGACGTCGACGGCGTGTGATCGTTGGACACAGAAAAGAGGACGGGGACAGACTGATGATGTGAGTATGTTATTATTTAAAATGGTTGTGTTGCTGCTGCTGCTCTTGCCGTAATGTTTTTGAACAAGTGTTTTAAGAATTTCACATGAGGGATTGGCGGTCGACGCGCCGGTTGTGGCTACTTTTTCAGAGCGCGTGCGCAGGTTGTTTGCTGTCAGACAGACGGAGGGCGGAGACGACACTGAACGAAAGAAGGCGGGAGACGGGTAGAGAGAATAAAGAAACACCAGCGATAACAACGGGAATAGTGGCTGGCTTGCCAGTTGTTTTGCTAGCTAGAGAGTTAGCTGAGAGTTAGCTAATCCTAGCTGGTTAAAATGAAAATTACTGCCAAACTGACAATAACTGCAGTTAGCAACGATCCTTCATAGCTCGCTCGCTCGCTGGCTAACTGGCCGGCGAGCTAACGAGTAAGCTGGTTCAGAATGACAATTGCTGTCAAACTGACAATATTTTTTGGTATAATTTTTGTAGATAGCTAGCTAGCTAGCTCATTTTTTAAGACATGCACACACACACGCACGCATGCACACACACGCGCATGCACACAAAGAGACGCGCATGCACACACAAGGGACACACAAACACACAATGTTAATTTGGAGAACACTGCAAGGATATCAATAAATGTTTGCTGGTACTGCTAGCTCTGTAAGACTTCTTGGTAAACTAATGTTTATGTTATCAGCTGCAAAAACAACGTTTGTCTGACTCTGATTATTATTATGCATAGGTAATTGTTTATGCATGTTTTTTATTGTATGTCTTTACCAGATGACAAGTGATAAGACACCGGAGTACGACGACTTTACTGAGGAGGATCTTTTCGCGAGGGAGGAAGATGTAGCTTATTGCTTTGGAGACGAGGAAGTATATGTCCATGAGGATGAAATATATGTCCATGAGATTTGGTGTTTAGCAGAGTTCAACTAGACTGAGGTACTTATTTTTGCTAGAAACTCTTTGAGGTTGTGACTTGAGAGAAACACTAGAATCAATATGCTAACATGAAGGTGTATATGATGATGTACATAAATACAATCGAATACTTATGCAAGTATGTACACAAGTAGCAACAAGGATTTAGTGAACAGAAAGGTGTATTTATGAACTGTCCATTGAGCAATTATTACTCTACCAAGGACCGGCAGTTTTGTGATGATCAGCATACATTTGTCTGTCTGCCTGTCTGTCTGTCTGCCTGTCTGACTGTCTTTATGTCTGTCTTTTCTGTCTGTCTGTCTGTTAGCAACATTACTCAAAACCAGACTGGTGTGGATCCATGGATTTCTTTATCATTGAGATAGCGGAGAAGGGGTTTCTCCTGAAGTTGACGGCTCATCTGTGGAGTCAACTTGGGTATGATGTCACAAATTTTCTGGAGTGGGGAGACGAGAATCCACTGGGCCGTCTTGACGCTGTGCTGCAGGTCCTTCTTTTCTGCCTCCGTACAACTTGAGTACCAGACTGTACCCTTGTAAGTCAGGATATTCTCTATTGTACAGCGGTAGAAGTTCTTCAGCAGCTGTTGTGGGAGCCTGGTGCATCTCAGAGTACCCAGGAAGAAGAGGAGCTGCTGGGCTGTCGTGATGAGGTGGGTGGTGTTTCTTCTCCAGGTCAGGTCCTCTGAGATGTGCACCCTGAGGAACTTAAAGCTAGAGAACCTGCTCCACCTCCACTCCGCTGATGTCAAGTCCCCTGTGAACTGTTTTGTGTGTTTTTCTGAAGTCTTTTGTTTGTATTGAGGTTCAGGTCGTTGGTCCTGCACCATGTGGAGACAGGTTAGATCTCCTCCCTGTATGAACCCTCATGACTATCTGTTTTCAGACCCACTGTGGTAGAGTTGTCTGCAAATTTTATTATGGTGTTTGAGCTGTAGGTGGGGTGTAGTCATGTTTTGTGAGTCATCATCCTTTTCTGTACTTAAGCACAATTTTGAAACATTAAAAATTACTTTCATTTTATTCCACTTTCTGCTTCTCGCCTGCATCATTTTAGAGGGAAACTGGTACATTTCATGTCACATTTGATGCTGCAGTTACCAGCTGCCAGGAGAGCAGCATTCATATGCTCAGTTTTCAGCACTCTAACTGAACAATTGATTTACAGTGTGCATAAATGATTTCAGCTTGTGTGGATTACTGCTAAAGCAACAATATTTTATTAATCTGTAGACATTTTTGAATGCATTAATTACTTTAAGTCAGTTGTAGTCATGATCACACCTCTACATCTTTGTAAAGAATCCCCATATGGACTTTTCTTTGAATGACAACCACATTACTATTGAATACAAAATTTTATGTCTTTTGTGGATAAATAAAAGATATTACAAGTTCTGAATGTTTCATTTCTGAGATTCTTGTGTTGATTTGGTATCGTAGGAGAAGTTTGCCTTCAGGGTTTTTGCCAGAAAGCCTTAGGCCAGTGTTGTGCTTTCTAAGTCCACAAGTTCACAAGCAGACCAAAGATTGTGTTCATGTAGGGCAGTCCATGTGCTGACTAAGCTACAAGGGCAAGAATGTGAATGCACAGATTATGTAGAGACAACCTACTATACATGTATGGAATACAGTCCTTCAAAGGAGCTTCTATGCATTAAAAAGTAGTAGCAGAATAATAAGAAAAGCTCTCAGAAAGCGCAGCACTCTGCTAAGGCTGTTCATTCCCCCATATAGCATTGTCAGAAATGCAGCGTATTTGTTTTTTTAGAAATGTAACATTTGTTTTGGTTATTGATTATCAGAAATCAGGACAACATAGAATGTGGCCATTTAATATAGATGTATCCACAAACAAAATGAGCGTACACTGAGACACCTGACAGGCATGTGTTATGCATGTGTATGTTACATATGGATACCAAACTGACCTAAATATGTGGCAGGGGTCGGGAGTTGATGGGACCCAGAAACACCCCCACAATTTAATCAGTTGTTCCTTGTATCATTCACAATGGATAAGTCCTGATGAATCTGCAGCAGTGGATTTGTAGTAGGATCACAATCATGTGATCATCAGCAGGCAGCTGATGTAGTGTTCACTTGTCATGGTTACAGTGACACCGTGCCGCTATCTGGTAATGATACAGAAATCTGTGGATCCAGACTATAAGCCGCATCACTGCCAAAATCTCACCACTTGGTCTTTGTGTCTTCCCTGAAAATTTCATCCAAATCTGTTTGTCCATTTCTGAGTAACGCCATGAACAAACAAACAGACAGACAGACAGACAGACAAACCAACGCTGATCGTCACATAACTCCATTATGGTGGAGTATAAACTCAGTGTATTTGGTAGGAAGAATTAAAAGGCTTTCTGTCAGAAAGGTGGGAGTTAGCTGAGGTAGTATAAGAGTGAGATAAATGTCATAATGAGGAGATCATGAATAGAATAGAACAGAATAGAATAGAATAGATACATTGTAAATGTAATTAACTTGGCATTTAGCGTATTGGACTTTTTATGATGAATCTAGCATTTGTACTATTTAAAAGAAATAAAACTAACATTTTCATTCCACTTCAGGTTTCCTCTTCTTTAAAAAAAATTCACCTCATCCAGGCTCATAGTACAAATGTACACTATGATTTATTGAACTACAATAATTCTAGAGTCTGTGCATTTGCTTGAATCAGATCTTATTTTATAATTTGGTAAAAAAATAAATAAATCTTTACCTAAGTGAAGAATTCCATTTCTAATAGTTCCAGATAATGCAGGAGCCACAAGACATAAACTCAGGAGCTAAAATTCTACCAAAATCCCCTTTATTCACATTCCTGTTGCTGCATATGAAGAAACATACAAAATAGACCCAGATTAAATTAAAAGTAACAGCTAGTTTTGTTTTGTGTGTTAAGATATGACACATTTGCTAATTACCTTGAAGCACAATGTACATCTGAAGGTTGGTAATTGAAAAATGAATTTGCACATCTGCTGGTGGCACAAGGCTTAGGATTAGCCAAGAAATGTTGCTTTGAACTATAGATAAAGTAAAGGTAAAAGCAAAACAGCTTAAGGGCAGTGAGACCAGCTGACCAACACTGTCATCCCACCTGTCATAAAACCACAGCTGCTGTTTAACACGGCAGTTTTCCCATACAGTCAGGTGGCTTTAATAAAGCCAAGCCAGCTTGCTGTGAGATATGAATGCCCGTCCTGAATTTGGTGATGGCCTTTGATGATAAGAGATAGCTGGGAACGACGGAAACGTCACCCAGTTAACCTGCTCTATGTGACAAAACAGATAAGACAAACAGGAAATGGCTTTTCATCCGCCTGCCATGCTATCTCAATTACGATTTGATTTCATGTACATGTGGAAAATCTCCTGCGTGTGTGTAGATGCTTCGGCGTTATGTGATTTATTTATTTATTTATTTTAAAGAAATCGATTTTTTAGGGCTTCAGATCAAGCAGAGAGCTAAAAGTGAGTAGCATTGCTTGGGAAGGAGCTGAAAGTGTCCAGGAAGAGAAACGGGAGCAGAGGCATGCCACAAATGTCAAAATAATACGTTATTATTTGCACTCAGACTCTGCTCTGCTCTCTGTTTTTAGTGTCTGTCCCATCTTATATTTGTTATTCGGGAAAGGTGCCCTGTAACTGAGGATGAGATGCATTGTGAGACTTTGCTGAATGTCAGAGCTGAGCTGGGGGAAGAAGCAACACCTTAAAAATGGCTGCTGCCTCCAGACATGACACAAATGGCAAAGATGGTGCCAAGGTGACCTGGCACCGGAGGAATGGCTCTTCATCTCTGTGCTCCAGGAGTGTGAAGATGTTACATGTGGCCTGAGGGCCTTTGCTGCTTATGTGCAGTATCTAATTAGAATAGCAAAATGTACAAAGCAACTAACTGTAGAAAACATTCTGTCCTGCTTTGTGGGTGCTAAAGGTCATGGAAACATCGTGATCATCCCAAACAAAACAAACTACAGTGTTCTTCTACTTACAAGCATCATTGCAGAAATATGAGAGGTATTATGCCAGTACTGTGAGGATTAGCATGATAGCAATTTTTGATTTTAATAATACATCTGATTATGTTACAGTTGCTGTGCATACAACAGAACATAAAGTTATAAAATCCCAAAGGGATATTGGAGGAATATCCATTTTTTCATCAGGAATATTACAAGAAAATATAGGGAGGATGTATTGGAAAAGAAGGCAATCACATGAAAGCGTTGCAGGTCGTGTCTGAAAATGTCAGAGTTCAATCAGTGCTGAAATGTGTGGGCTTGATTTAGAGCTTTGTCAACAATCAGAGGAAGCCCTGAACCCTGCACCAGTAATCCACCAAACAAACTACAAATACCAACCTCGACTCAGTCTGGCAGTCAAGAACATGATGCATCTTTTTTTCTGTTACAGGCAGAATCATTCTAATAAGTCAAAATCTTTGATGGAGGGATTTGTCTTTGATTTCCAGGAGAAGGCAGACAGCAAAAGACCATGGTGTGTGTTTTGACAGGTCATGCAGAAGTCAAGCGGTGGGTGACTGCGGTCCAAACTTTAGAGAGAAGTCGTGGAACAGCTGCAGACAGAAGCTACAGTTGTGTGATTAGACCATCATTCTCTCAGTCCTAATTATGTGGAGCTGGAACAGAAGCAGGAGGCTGAGGAGACCCTGCGTCATTAGCTTTAATCAACCCTGGATACCCTGAAACAAAAACAGCACGCACACACACACGCACACGCACACGCGCACGCGCACGCGCACGCGCACACGCACACGCACACACGCACACGCATGCACAGGCTGCCTGACGGAGAGTCAATACCTGACATTCATCATTTCAGTCCAGCCAGGCTCTTTAATTAGTGCAATGAATTCCCTACATGGCTCCAGTCACCTGCTATCTAAACAGGGTTTGCTTTTGAGGTTTTGCTTTGTCTAGACACTGTTTAATGAATAAATGGTCAGGGCAGCCAGGCTTTCTTCTCCTGTTGGTGAATATTAAAGTAAAGGAGGAATGCATAACTTCAGAATTCTAGATGAGAAGCAGAATAACAACTGACTTGCTTTCTGCTGACAAATACCTGACGCTGAATCTGTTCCTAAAACGATTAAGCTTTATTTTGTGATGTGTCTCTGGTGTCTGAAATGTGCAAGATGATTACGCACGTGGAGCACAGCCAAACCACGGGCCCAGTCCACAACAAGTGTCGTGTGGTACGGTGTATGTGAGTGATGCAGGATATCATCAGTATGGATGTCACAGTCCCTGAATGACGTAAACCAGCTCTCTCTTGAATGCTGCACATGTATGACTGCACAGAAAGGGCAATTTACATAAATTACTAGTTGTGGAAGCAGCTGTCCTGCACCCCATCAGTACGATATTAGACATGATGGGGCCTTGATTGGCTGTTCTGAGAGCAGCAGAGGGACGGCAATCATAGACCCACTTACTGGTCGTTTTCATGTGTTTGGTTATGTCAAGACGCTGTCCAAGTTTTCCATATGCTTAGTCATCGACCTCCAGCTTGTGTTGGGGTCATTCTTCATTTGAGAGTGAAAGATATTTAAATAAAACCTCATTAAATGGTGATCATGGGTCTATTTAAAGTTAATCCTTCTGCCTTTGCCGACGTGTGCATGACATTGTTATGTGGAATACAGGATGGGCTTGTGGGATACAGTGACCCCTGGAGGCCAAGAGTTGTACTGCTACAAGAAGAAAGGAATAAAAAGAAGTCTGCATGTGCACATACACTACCAGTCACAAGTTTGGACACCCCTTCTCATTCAGTGTTTTACTGAAGATATCAAAGCTATAAAAGAATACATATGGAATGATTTTGCAAACAAAAAATTGTTAATCTTCAGTATTAATCTACAATGTAGAAAATAGTACAAATAAATACAAAGCACTGAATGAGAAGGTGTGTCCAAACTTTTCACTTGTAGTGTACATACAGAAATTCTTCTTCTTCTTCTTCTTCTTATTATTATTATTATTATCATTATTATCATCATCGTCGTCAACAACAACAACAACGATAATATTATTAAAGCTTCTTGAGACAATCTGAATTGTAATTGGCACTATGTAAATAAGAATTAAATTAATAATAATAATAACCATAATCAGAATCTTAATTGGACTCCAAACAAAAGCTTACTGATGTCTATTACTGCTATTATTACTGCTGCTGTTAATAACAACAACAACAACAACAACAACAATAATAAATATACAATTCTTGTATTTTTCTGTATTCTGTCATGTATTTTTTTTATTTCAATTTATTAATGAATTTTTCAAAAATAGATATGAGGAAGAAACAGACCGGCAGTCATACTGGAAAGTACCCCGTGCAGACTGAGCTATTGTTGTTTAGTTACAGTTTAATGAAACGCGGAGGATGAAATTTGTCCCTCGTCGGTGTCCGTACCTCGTCGATTGAGTCAGGAAGTTGCTGCAACGTTTTTCATTCATTCTGTACTGTCTCTGCATGCAGTATTGATGTTGGAACATTTGGTAACTGCTCCATTTCAAAATGCGTAGAAGACCCGAAGCTCAGTCCTCAACCAATGAGCCTGCCGGTGCTAATAAAAAGGTATTTTAGCGGCAGGAAGCTGCTACATGTCACTGTTTGTGTTTGCTAACATTAGCTGACTGATCCCAAAAGATAACATGTTCATGTGTCGTCGTCCTGGTCAAAAGCTGTTATCAGAGTATGTCTGCTATTTTACACTACCAAAGTGAAGTAGAACATGAAACGGTGTCTGCCAGCTTTCCTGAACCGAATCCAGAGAGTAGAGGAGCCAAATCTGCTTGAAAAAAACAGAAATATTAATCGCTCTTTGCTTATTTACAACCTACTTACTTCTAAGTCAGTTCGTTATTCATGTTTTCGCCACTCATAAATAAACGTTAAATTCGGCATACACATAAACAGCTTCCATATTATCTGGAGTATTTTAGCATGTCTCACTAAAACATGCTGTCATAACCACTATTTACATTTTTGACAGAAATCAGGCATTAATACATTATTATATATCAAAGAACTTACTATTTTGATTGCTAATGCAATATAATAAGTCCAAGCTTTAAGAAAAGCAGTTTTAATTCATGTTTAGATTCAGGTGCTGAGGTTAATGTGTGAGTTAATGTTCCATTTTCTTTTTTACATGAACTAGAATCCTGATCAGAGACTACACGGCCAAGCTGAAGCCAAAGGCAGAGTGTCATACAGCTCTGTGCTCATAAACATTGGAAAGTGTTTACTGTTAATCATCATCATCCCTCCGTTCCTCAACTATGCGTCACTGCAGAGAGAAGGACAGATGCTCTTGCCCAAAGGTTATTTTATTGAAGTGTAATAAAATCATTATTTCTGTTTGTTTTTTTTTTTCAAGATAACCTGCCAAACAGGTTTTTCACATATTTATTCAATGTTTTATTTATTCTTCCTTAATTTGTCAGCAGGTTTTTGAAGTTCTAAAAGCTGAATAAGATCTTTGTCTTTTTATTTTTCTCTCTCTGACATCCAGGCGGCCAGATTGTTGATGTTGGTTTGGGTCAAAAGATGCTCCTTTTGTGTAAAGGACGAGGAAGCCCTGTCGGTAATAAATTGTCTGCTTTTTGTGGCACATGACTGTTTCTGGCTTGTTTGTGTCTTCAAACTGAGCTCTGCCTAACCAAGCTGTGTTTCTGTAGTCATCCTAGATGCACCGACTGGAAAGTCCTCAGACATTTGGTTTCATGTCCAAGAGAGTGTTTCCGCACTGACAACGGTGAGGAACTGACTTAGTCATTCTGCTTTAAATTAGATCAATAGGTTTTGAAATAGTGGATTTTTTTCGTTTATATGTTAAATCCAGTGGACTCATTAAAAACTGAAATAAATATCTCATTTGAGTCGTATTTGTAAGACATGCTGAGGGTAAGTTTGCACTGACACTGGCTTTGCCTTTGTCAAGTGAATCCACTGTGGTGACCTTTCTGTGGAAGCGGCTAATACTAATGTGGCCGTGTTGTTTGTTGTTAGGGTCATGTAGGGATAGTCCTTGCAGTAGCTCTGCCACATCCTCTCTGCTCAACAAGGGCTCAGCACAGCAGAAAGTCGAGGCTGACAGCCTGCCCCATGTTGTTTGTCTGAAATGTGACCCAAATGAGGTCACAGCACAGGCTTGTTGGGGAAAGGCCCAGATACATCTGAACAACTAAATTGCATAAGCAGTGACAAAACACAAATGTAGTGGCGTAAGCGTACTGTTTACACCTCTGTCTGTGTCTTTGCAGAGCTACTGAGCCATTGTGCATATTTAAAGTGCTTACACAGGATAGGAATGGGCAGGGCTGTTTTGAAAGCATCTCATGTGTATGTAAAGCATGAGGAGACTTAGAAAAACATCTCAACCTGTGCTGTCCCTGTTTGTCACCATGCTCAGGTTTGCACCTACGACAGAATGGGACTGGGCTTCAGCAAGCGACTGATGCAGAATGAGACCACAGGAACAGAGAAAGTTTGGGGCATGTCAACGACTGGACGGTGAGGTTACCACGTTAAAGCTGGCTGTCACTGTCAGGAGTTATGACGCAGTGTGTGGAAACACTTCCTTTAGTCGTACTTGCTGCTGTACACAAATTCTGTATTATAAAATATAATGTCGGTGTTTCAAAGCGCTGGCAATGTTTGAGTTTGTAAAATTAATTTGTGTAAATTGAAAAGAACATGTGATGTTGAGAAGCTGGTAGGCCTATCATCTGGGGAGTAGAAGACTGCATTAGCTTTGGGATCTCACTGGATCCTCTTTACTATGATTGGAAAGAGCAGTGAAAAGTAAATTGCAGATCCAAGGATTTAGTGCTAACCACAAAGAAAGAGTCAACAAATAGAGTTGATAAGAAGATTATAGTGGATTTTCACAATACAAAAAACAAAACAAGTCAAGTCAGACATTTGGACAAAATTCTCAGTACAGAGATGAAAAGAAAAGAAAAGAAATTGGACTTAGTTGCAACAAATGTTCCAATACATTGATACCTTCTTGATAGCTTAACGCGCACAAATCTGTCACCTTTGGGTTAAGGTGACATATCTCCTGAGAACTGACAAAACAATTCATTATCAAAATAATTGAAGAATACGTTTCTGTTAAACCAATTAATGAAGTATATGTATTCATACTCTTTCAATTCAAGTTTTTAAATGTCTTTGATCAGCAAACAACACAATCCAGAACAAGACAACATAAAATTCAAAATAAGGCCTCCAACAGCAGTTAATCCAAGTAAAATAAGGGAAAGCAATAAAATATTGGTTCAAAAGCCAAAGGGCAAGTGAATAAATTTAATACTACATATTCAAAACTGAACAAATGAAAGACAAGACAGATATAAAATGAGGACATTTTCTGGACTTCTGTCATTTTGTAGAAATTCAGACCAAACCTCTTCCCTTTGTAATTATTAATTTTCATCAATTTAGGACTGAAAACAGGCTAAACATCAGTTTTACCCACTGAGTAGAGATGGCCTTTGTCTGAGTTCCAGTGCAGGAGAACAGTCCTTAAAGTGCCACTAAAGACAACTCCTAAACAAGTCCACTTTTTAGTTTGGCAGCAGGTGGGACCTGGCTCCTTTTTCTGGCACTGGTTTATGCGACCACTCTCCAATACATTTAGGTTTTTATTTCCAATGAGGAGGAAAAGAAGAACAGTTCCGCATTCAGCATCAGTTCTTTCACATTGTGTATGCTGTGACAGTCACACAAAGCGAAGCGAAGCTAAAAGCCTATCCTGCTGCAGTACAGAACAGTAACACACCTCAAATTCAGTTATTTATTTTTAAAGCAGAGGGAATCAGTGTTTCCTTGATGAAGTGGCTGTTCAGAACTTCTCATTGATGTTCTCATGTGTGCCCCTTCCTCACACACCCTCGGCCAATCCGCCCTGCCTCACACTGCAGCCGGATTGGACTCTAATCTTCCAGTCTCTGACATCGTAACACATTTTTCGAGCCTTAGACATGCCTAAGGGCTGAGCAGGCGTGATTCTCCGCGGTCAGCAGTCTAGTTTACCTTGGCATCTGGCCCAGAAAGTGGCCTGCCGCCTGTTTGAGATGCATGCAATCAATTTGCCGGAATTCAATATCTGAAGGAGTTTGATGACTACCTAACCTTAACCCTGCGAGTCTTGTGAAATCTCTTCATTTTGGTGTGACACCTCAGGTTTGATTTATTAGCACAACAAACCCGGGACAGCAGATGGCTCTCAGAGAGGAGCTGCTGCACCTCATGTAATGCTGATGCTCCCCCTGATGATAGAAGTTTGCTGCTGATTGTTTTTCCTGCGGTGTTTTGCAATGGAAAGGAGCCAGCAGTCCCCTCCTCTCTGCTGTCATTCGGGTCTCAGCAGTGCTGTTTATATTATCAGGATCGTGATTAAATAGAAAACTACTGCCAACCTTGCTTTTCGTTCAGTTACTTCTATTCTTTATTGTAATTTTAGGACAGAATATGCTGCATCTCTGTCGTCTGCCCTCTTAAGTCATTTTTGCTTCTTAATAATGACTCTCCAATGAGTTCTTTAAAAACCCGTTAATGAGCAAATTAGAGATTAATGAGATTAATGATGGCCTGTTGTATTCATCTTTCATGCTGGGAGCCCTAGTGCCACCAAGCTGAATAAATAACCTCCCTGGCCCAGTTCGCAGCGTGCCGCGGTTTGGAGCTGAGACTGATGACTGTTGCTGTCTTCCAGGATGGTGGATGATCTGTACCGGCTCCTGGAGGCTGCTGGGATAGCTAAACCCTTCATCCTGGTGGGGTCCGAGCTCGGTGCGCTCAACGGCAGGTTCTACAGCCACATTCATGATGTGTAAGTATTGTAGCCTAGCCGCGCTAGACAACCCACGGCAACGAATTTAATTCTCTGCCAGGGTGGGTCTAGTTACCCTCCATAAGGCTCGAGGTTGGATTCTCCTAAAACTGGCCGGACCAATCACCATGAAGTGTAGAGTCAGAAGGCGGGCGTAACGAAGTGACGACAGAGGCGTGACGATTCTGACAGAAACAACCGGCGCACAATAAACAGTTATCTTTGGACTCGGCTTTGGCCACAGCCCTTAAAGATTCGCTCTAGGAACTACGTCAGCCTATTCGTTGCGCTGATTGGTTGTATACCTACCCAATTGCTGCAGAGTGATTTGATAGACAACCTTTTAGCCCGCCTCCCTCCCTGTCGAGCGTGCCTAGACCCTTGTGTCTTCAGAGCTGGGTCTAGCGCGGCTAGGCTATAAGTATTGTACAATGGCAGTAAATGTAGGATGTTACAGGAAGAGTGCTGCTAATAATGCAAAACATAAATGTGTATAATACCTTCTGTGGCTCTGAAAAAGCTTTCTAAAGAAATAACTGTTTAGAATTATCTTAAGTTAGGCAGAAGAAAGTCTGCACTAGAAATGTGGGTGATGAAAATTGGAAGTTGTGGACATTTTGTAAGTGGGTAGGATAAAAAAGAAATGATGCTGATGTTCCACAATAGGTAGACAAATATGCTGGCTTGTGGTATGTGGTTCAGCCAAAACTGACCTTAAAAAGGATACAATAACCCGTTATGACAAACAGAGCTGCCTCTCTTACCTGTGCAATTTTGTCAGTGAGAGAAATAGGCAGAGTAAAGTATATTTGGAAATATTAAAGTTCTTGGTGACAGATATCCACCACAACCGTTAGTTTGTCACTCTAAAATTTATTTCAGGGCATGTATTTATATATACTGAAAGAAAATTTCAGGATTTTCTTTATTTCCCATTATAAAGTACTTGTTGTGGAAGTTCAGCGAGGTTGAGGAAGCGGACACGGAGAGACACTCTGGAGACTTAGGTGACTTAACTTGTGAGTAAGGTTTACTGACATCAGGAGAAATGACACCGACAGAGCAGCTGTACAGGCAAGCAATGCCAGCATCAGTTCTGAGGATTCTACAGACAACTCATCTGCTTAGTCACAACAGAATAGACGATATCTGAATAGCTGAACTGGTTGAGCAGGTGAATCATAAACAGGCCTACGGTTCCCAGTGCAGCAGTCTGGGTTCGATTCCAGATCACGGTCCTTTGCTGCAGGTCTTCTTCCTGCTTTCCTGTCTGTCACTTGACTAAACCTGTCTAATAAAGCCAATGAATAATAATAAAAAAAGAATAGACAATGTCTAATCCTCTGCATTGCCTGCCTGTCTAAAGGCTATGATGATGTTAGAAAGGGGAAGAGTCATTTACCTTCACAATACTGGATATCAAGGCACAGTATTAGATCCACAGAATATTATTACTTACATATACAATATATATATATATATATAAATTATTCTAAGTAAGATAATGTGAATGCTCATATAACAATACTAGAAAAATCTATATTCCAACATACAGTTGCCAGAAAGGAAGGGAAAACTAAAAGGCTAATATTAAAATCAATTATAAATAATTGGAATTGATTGTATTTTACATCCTTACTAAATGATAATTGGCAGGTACGTCTGTATTTATGTTAACACGATGATCAGTTTGTCAGAGCTGAAGAGGGAAGTAACTGCAGCACATAGTATGCTACAGCAGAGTTTGTTGGAAACTCATTGTAGACATTCCTAGAAGGTGTCAAAGAAAAGTTCCAGATGTTCCCAACAAAAACAGAACTCTGTTGTCAGAAGAAGATTGCAGGCTAAAAAAAATCTATTTTATCATAAATTTTCCCGTATGATCCATGATATAAATCACTTCTTTCTCTGCAAAATCTCAAGACAAAATGTTGATTTTTTGGGGGGGGGATATAAACTGTTGCCTTTTAGTGGGGCAGATTAATTCAATATTCCATAAGAATCTTTCACTTGGTGATACAAGCACCAAATTTGACACAAATGATGTTTAGGATGTGCATTTTAAGAAAAGTACGTTATCCAGCTGAAAATCCGAGATGGCCACCAGTTTAGTTGTCTGGACAGCTCTTCCACCCATTGCTCAGACTTGTGAGCAGTTGACAAAATGTGGCTGCAAGACTGAATGTCGAGGACGATGCAAATGCTATTGCTTCAGCCTGAAGTGTACACAGTTGTGTGCCTGCAAATGTGAAGACGAGAAGAAGAACCAGTCGAAGCTGCACATCAACAGCAAGTCGTTTCCTGACTCAAACAACACACAAGTCTTATAAGTTTTTTCTCACATTGTTTGTAAAACAGAGAATCGAAGTCAACGTTACCCTATATATCGGTAAAGTGTAATCCCCATTTTATCATCATAGTATTCAGTAATTTTGATTTTCTAAATGCAGAATTGGACTTCTCACACTCAAAAACATATATTTTGATGTATAGACCATCAAAATAGGACTATTTAATCAAAAAATAGTTCAAACACCGCTGAAACCGCTTTGAATGGCGGCCATCTTTAAAAATGGCGGCTATTTTGTATTTTCAAGTGGATAACGTACTTTTCCAAGAGAGTAAGTTCTGAAGCACATGTGTGCCAAATATGGTGTTTGTATCACCAAGTGAAGTATTGTTTCAGCAATCTGCCCCACTATTTCCCCAGTAGCTAGGTGGAGTGAGGCTATTATCCTTTTACATTTTCATTTCTATATAAAAACCACACTGGCAGCTGTGCAATAAGAACAGGTAACATGCAGACAGTCCAGTTCTACCAGGTCAAGTTATTTGTCCCTGGGTTTTTCAACCTGAGGACAGATTGTTTACAGCATCCTTCCACTTCATGATTTGTCAGTCAGTACTCATATCAAATGCCCACACTTCTGTAATTTCTTTCTCCCAATTCCTGTACTGTCTTCAGCTGCCTTTTTGCTGTTTTGAAATCAGGATGAGTGCTAGCATCTGAATCTCCAGGAGTCACACTTTGCTTTCCTTCTTCTAAAGCTTTCATCCGCTGTGATGCCACTTTTTGTGTTGTTACAAACTTTACACAGTGACGTGTTCGATGTCAGACTTTGTTTTCATGAGTACTTTTCTTCTGACTGTTTTGTAAAGCTCAGATGTGTGACTCCAAAGAGATGTGGTGGTGCACGTTACGTTACTGCTGACTTGACTGTCACTGCTGAAGCTGGTGTTGTTTCAGAGGCAGCACATGTATCAGTTTTCCAGTTCAGACATGTACAACGACACAGGACTAGAACTTACATGTGGGACATCTCTGTCCTTTGCTGTTTCTGTTGGGCCCAGTCTGTTTTTAACACAACTGTGTGGTTTTTAATTCATCTCTTGCAGGTTCCCAACTTTATGAAAGTGCAGTACTAAATCAATGCCAGTGAGTACACCGATGAGGCAGTTTAATAAAACAGAATAGAACAGATCTTTATTGTCGTTGTTAAACAGCAACTAAAGGCAGTTTTGCAAATATATAAATAGACTAAAATAAAATAAGAATTCAACGTGTATTATTATTTCTTAAAAACGGCAGTCCATCAAAAATCTAATTCAGTAATAAGGCTTTTGTTCTTCTTTTTAAAAAAAATATTACTTCACTGCTTCATTGCTTTTTTAAATTGCCAACAAAACCAAGAATGTGTTCTTCCACTCACAGTTTGTGTCTCTCATCAATAAGCTTGTTAGTTTCTGTTGAAAACATAAATAAAGACAAAACACATGGAGTAGTTTTATTATTTAAAAAAATAGAAGAAGAATGTCCTGAAACATCTGCAGATTTTAGTAAACGTCACTGAAACTAGACTGCAGAGTGAAATAGGTTTGTGCTGTAGGTTAATAGATGCTCCACTACAAGGATGTTGTGTGTGCCGTAAATTAACTACAGCTAATAAAGGAACACGTCATTCTGGAGATGAGAAAAATGTCAACCTCGACCACATTCATCATTCTGTTGTCTAACAAATCTTTCATAAAATTTAAAGATGACTTGTTTTACAATTACTTGACAGCATAAGGTGTGCAGGTCTTCTCTAACTCGCGCTTTGCAAAATACATTCCAGGGTCCATTCCCATCGTCCCCCGTAACTCAGCCATCTCTGAGACATCGTAGTGATTAACGTGACATGTAGCCCATACCAGGGATGAAAGATTTAGTATTTAATCAGGCACGATGTTGCCACCGTTAAGGGAGAAAATTAAGTAGTGGTGTGTGGATGACACCTCTCCAAACGGAAATATTGCCTCTGGATCTGGTGTATGTGTGGTCATCTGTCTGTGGGGGTACGGGACAGACAAATCCACGGAAAGACAGATGGGATGACGCCATCCATCTCACACTCATTATGGCACAGGCCAGGAGGGTAAAGTGGACAAGGGTAGTCAATGAGTCTTACTCATCTGAGTGAGTATGTTCTCTCTTTGTCCTCAGGCAAGTGTCAGACCTGGTGCTGATTGATCCCATCCCAGAGGATGTTTTTGAAGAGGACCAGTGGAAGGAGTACTGGTGAGTTTGAAGCAGGATTTGGGGACGTAGGAAGGACAGAACTGGAGAACCAGCTAGAGAGGAAGGCACTGAGGATGAGAGATGTTGAAGAAGCAGAAGCTGGGGAGGGATGTGGAAAAAACTAAATGGGAAAGAAGATTGAGAAAAGAGAAGCGTGAAAAAAGAAGCGAGGAGGACGATAAGGAGCTCTGAAGGGCAGAGAGGAGCAGATAAAAAGCGAGAGGCTGGGAGGAGGAGAAGAAAAGAGGGAAGTGTATGAAGAAAAAACAGGATTAGGATGAGTAGAAGGGAGGAGAAGGCAGGAGTGTGTTTCATGAGTAAAGCTCCACACTCTTCCTGTATTGGCTTTTATGGCAAGAACAGTTGATTATCTTTGCTGGGTGGGGCTCATTAGCATGATTAATTGGAGGCCAAAGAAGCTCATTAGCTGATCGCAGTCTTTTAGCGTGAAACAGATGAGGGGGGAGCGAGGGTTGTGGCGGTGGTTGGGACTGAGTGACAAAGTGTAATAACACTGCTTTAATCCCCTGGCAAGATATATGTCAAGTGGTAGTCATTGTCACAGCATATATCTCATTATGCATTAATTATCATACATGGGGGACGGGTTGTTATTAATGACAACCAAGAGAGCGGAGGAGGCCTGTTGGTAGAAGTGTCAGTTATGCAACACTAACTGTTTACAAGTACAGCATGTCATGTGTAATCTTTAAAAGGTATTTCACTGCTGCACAGATTATAATTAATCAGCTGTATAATTTAGCAAGCCATGTAAAGCTTTTAGATGTAGCTGACAGTCCAGCAGCAGGCCGACAACATAAACAGATCTCTGGACTTCATTGTTTTTGTCACAGATTTTATTGCTTCAAACCCAGTAGAGATTTTTCTTTCAGAAGCATCTGTCATTTGAAATTTATTTTCCCCAGTAAATGGTCACAAACAAACTATGTAGGTTAAAAGAAAAGATAAAAGTCCAAAACAGAAGGAAACAAGAAAAGCACTGAGAGAGCAGTACTCCGCTAAGAGGGCTCATTCCCTCATATGGCATTATCAGAAATGCAGCATTTTTTATTAGTTACGGATGATCAGAAATCTCAGCACCATATAATGTGGCTATTTAATATATAGTGGTGGAAAAAAGTTTTTGGGCACGCTTAAAATTTTACACAATCCCAAATGTTATCTTAAAATATTTGTGGAAAAATCTTTTTTGTGTTTCAAAAGGTGTGGCTGCATTAGACAGACACAAACAAATACAAATTATGTTTTTTTAAACAAGAAAAACTAACAAAACTAAATTCTAAAATTTGAATCAATCAATTTTAAGTTTTTTTGGGGGCTTTTTTAGGATTTGTTTAGTATTGTGGCTGAGACAGACAGACAAACGTACGCCGATCATCGCATAACTCCGTCACGTTCCTTGGCAGAGTAGTAAGATTTTTTGACATAGTGTTGTGCATGCCTAACATGAGCGTATTAGCTTTGTCACTGAGAGTATGTTGGCATGCAAGCATTAATCTTTCAACAATACAGTTTGTAGTTTACAATACTTTTATTTGTGTTCTTCTAAAGTGTAAAGATTAGATTTGTGTGTCATTAACATTTAGTGAGTAATATTATGACTGAAGAATACAAAATGTATATAGAAGCCTGATTTAACGAGTCCTGGATTTTATACAATAATGTAAGTGTTGATTCCAGCATATTTTTTTTATTTCAGACATGTTTTTATCTTTAAGATCAGTTAGTATAAATATACTTTATACAAATTTGTAAATATTTGACAGAAGTTGGGTTGTCTGGTATAACTTAAGTCCCAAATTCTGCACCTTTTTTTTTTTTTTTTAGCAAATTAATAAAAGTCTCGCATATCCCCAGAATGTGTCTTTCAATCTTTCAGCTCAGGATACTGCAAACAGGATTTATTTTACCATGACTGCGTTACACATGGTTTTTCTAAACTGGCTGTTTCAGTGTCTTTAGCTTTAAATGCAGCTGAACTGTCCACCCTTCCTTCAGGAAGAACACTCTCCCTGTGTTTCTTATTGACAGCACAGAGCAAAACAGTTGACAATACGGCAGCTGACACAGACATAGATGTGTAAGACCAGGACTTTGTTGCTTCTAATTTTATCTCTGAGCCGTTATTTTATATAAAAATGTCACTGAATTCACAGTGAAGCTGTTGTCTTTTTTCCCATGCATGGTGAGTTTGTCAGACAACGTTGTGGTTATAAAATCACTGCTTTTGTGGTGCAGCGCTGCAGTTTGGAAGGAGATCTGAGGTGATTGCTGGTTACCATGCTTTGTTTCAGTTGCTATCATGTGCTTATTCCCTTGTCTGACAACAGAAACAGAAAAATACTTTGCATAACAGCTTTATTGGGAATTTGGCTCTATTAAAATGTAGTCTATGTGCATACACATACTACAAGAAAACTAAACAGATGTAAAGGGTTGACGTGACTGTGTTTAGAGCCAGTGTTCTCCAGGTACTCCAGGTTCTTCCCACAGTGCAAAAACATGCTGAGATTGGTAACTCTGAATAGTCTGTAGGTGTGAGTGTGATTGTTTGTCTCTATATGTAGTCCTATGAACTCCTGGTGACCTGTCCAGTGTCCTCTACTTTCACCATTGTTCAGCTGGGATCGACTCCAGCCCTAATGAGGATTAAGCAATAATGGATGGATGGTTATAAAATAATTTTTAATATGTTGGAAAGCTTCACATGTTTGATTTATGCACCAAATAAACCAGAATTGACCTAACATTGAGCCTTGAGGAACCCCACAAGTAATCTTGAACAATTTTGAATTGCATTTATTTACCAGAACATGATACCATCTTTTTTGAAAGTATTATTTTTTGGGCATTTTTACCTTTATTAGATAGCACATTGAGAGAGAGATAGGAAACATGGTTAGAAGAGTGGGGGAACAACATGCAGTAAATTGACATGAGCTGGACTCAAACCCATAACCGCTACATCAGGGACTATAGCCCTGCTCAGGGGTCGACCGCCCAGCCAACTGAGCTATCCGGGCGCCCATATTGATACCATCCTCATTTCTGAACATTGGTGACAGTGATCTAAGAATCAATGCCTTGTTATTTTCTAAATCAAAAACTGGATTGCAGTTCCCATAGTGTACTATATTATGCACTGTCATCTGGAATCACTAACAAGGAGTTAATACATGCTGAACTGTGGCAGAAAAAGGTATGGTAGAATTAATGGTAGAAGCTTGACTAGGGAGTCATGCCCAGGAAGAATTAGTGCATCCATAGATCCATCCAGCAATATTAGTTCGCAGCTTATATAAGCACAAGTCAAGCCAGATAAGAAATGGATCCCTGAAAATGGCCTAATTTGTACGTGACTCGAAGTGGAGCAGCACCATTTATCAGGGGTATGTGTCCAATTATCCTCTGATTAATAGGCATTCATTTCACTGAGTACATGACAGTGCAGCCACAATCCAATTACTGTGTGGAGAAGCAATGTAGAAATGAAATAAACCACAGACTTGCATTTAGTCAGTAAAAAACTATTTTATCATCTATGCTTGATTTTCCACGGCGGAGTAAAAATAGAAGCAGGGATGGCATATACAGTATTAAGATGTAATATATGCAGCACAACTCCACTCACTGCAACATCCCAGTGCTGTTTGCATTCACCAACCTGCTTTTCATCCTGATTTTCCTCTCTCTTTTTTTGTTCTGCAAGGTTGCATGTTGGTGTGTGTTTCTCCCTCTTAGACATGGGTTTATTAGCTGTCGGAGGTCTTACGCTATTTGGTACACAAGATAAGTAATGCAGAGGGGAGCAGGTCTGCACCTGAGCAGGATTGTGGGGAGACGGTATCAGCTTTGCACTGGGACTGGAGGATTTACACATCAAAGACCAGCTCATTAACAGAGGCTCACTCCCAAAATTAGTTCTGTTACATCCGTACAAAATGAATCCGCACCATCTCCTGAGGATGGCGTGGAAGTGTGTGTCTGTGTGTAGGCGTTTGTTGTGCGGACTTGTTGTAAGGGGTCAGCTTTCTTATTTGGGATTTTCCTCTGCAGATGTCGCAGCATGTGTCTCATTTCTGAGCGAGCATAGATAATGCTGCCTGATGAAAAATCAAGCAGTGGGTCTAGCAACAGAGATTAGGAGAAGCCCCAGTGTATGCCTGGACAAATTGCATTCAGGGTGAGAGGCAGTGGCTGGAGTCAGTTTTTGTCTCACCAGCACAGGAATGAAACTTCTGTATGTCTCCACTCTAAACCAGATGGTAATATTTCTTGCCTTTAGACATAACGGAAGCTGTGACTCAGGTGGAAGAGCAAGTTGTCCAATGATTGCAGGGTTGGCGGTTCAATTCCCGCTCTGACCTAGTCATGTGCTGTTGTGTCCTTGGGCAACACACTTTACCCACCTTGCCTCCAGTGCTGCTACTCACACTGGTGTATGAATGTTGGCGGTGGTCAGGGGTGTGTGGATTGGCAGCCACGCTTCCATCAGTCTGCCCCAGGGCAGCTGTGGCTACTAATGTAGCTTACCACCATCAGAGTGAGAATGTGTGAGTGAATGAATGAGTGCCTTAGAAAAATTCTATATAAATCTAATCCGCTATTATTATAACTCCCAACTACAGAACAGGTGAAGGGTTTAGTTCAGGCAACTAAAGAATACTGTATAGAATCCTTTTTGTTTGTTTGTGCTTTCTCTCCTAAACTGGAAAAAATGTCAGAGCAAAAGGACAAACTATGGAAAAAATACGTGGAGAAGGTCAAATTGACTGATGGGCCACTATGTGCTCTTTTAACATCACACTTTAAACCACAAGAACAGTAAAGAAGTCACTGATATCAGATGATAAAACAGTCAGTCAGGTGTTCGATCAAGCTGAGATCAGATCAAGTTTTCCACATGAATATAAACCATGTCTATTGGACCTAGATTTCTTCACTGGGACATGCCCATGTTGAACCAGAAGAGAAGTTTTTCGGACTGTTGACATCGTTTGAAGAACACCATTGTATAGAATATTATTGTACTTTGTACTGTGATGTAGGCTTGGATTATCCACCTTTCAGGCACCAAGCAACTTTGATCTTTGATCACACATTTTCACTACATCCCCATTGCGGTGGACAGTCCTAAGCGTTGCTGTTATGAACCTACCTGGTACCAGGGCCGACTGTATCCAGTCTAGGATGGTCTCACATGGCCTCTTGTCTTGTGCCTTACATTGCATCAGTCTTGTGAAATGTGATGTGATTAGTTACACTGCAGCCATGACTTCAGGTATCTCAACCTGTGTTGTGTTTGTTGACGACAATCAATCTCTGGTTACAAGAGGTGATGTCACAGGAGTCGACTGATCAGTGTTGGGACTCTGCTTTGTTTAATCTGTCCTTACTTGCTGCGTTGCTAACGGGTGCTAGCCAGCTGCTCGTATCAAGTTGCTGATGAAGCAGCAAACAGTAGGAGATGAATTGGTGTTTGGACGTTTCTGCTCCATCTCCACTTACACCCATGATTAATTTAGATGTCCATCTGAGCTCTGTGGGACAATCTGTATTTTTGAATGTCCGTCCTGAAAATAGACTTGAAATCTTGAATAAAACAAGGTTTTGAGATTTTGTTGGCCAGCATCTGTTACTGCTGACGCAAACTCAGCATTTCCTGCTGCTGCTTCACATAGTGGCCAAGACACCAACAATGAGCCAAAAGGTACAGATTTACAGAATTTGTTGCATCCCCCATCTCTTACAACATTTCCTATAATAAAATTCACCCAAAAAAGTGATTTTTAAAAAGTTGCTCTGCAGCAAACCTGATGAAAAACTTCAAGGCTCTTGTTGGGAAGCAGATATTGATTAAAAAAAAAATGTTTGCAGAAGAAGCCTTTATTTGTCACAAATGCGTTTTTACAGCACTGTGAAATGTTGCTTTCACATATCCCATTTGGGTCAGCCACAGTGCAGCATCTCTGGAGCAGGAAGGGTTAAGGGCCTTGCTCAAGGGCCTGACTGTGGCCACATCAGGGTTTGAACCTCTGACCTTCTGATCAGTAGGCCAGAGACTTAACCGTTGTGCCACCGCTATGATCAGTAGTGCTGTTCTTCAGTAAGAATTGAAAGAACAAGATTTGGACATAATCTGTGCCATTTTGCTGGCAGATCAATTTTAAAACAAGGTGATTATCTTCTTTTACCTTGCATGCTTCCATGTTACTAACCATTTGCTTCATACTGGCACTGCTTGAATGACTGCAGCTGCACATGGCTCAGGTTGGTGTGAGGTTCCCCAGCTCTAACATAAAATACTACGAGGAGCTCATACTATGCTAAAAATCAGAATGTCTCAACTCTCTAGAGTTTCCAGCTGGATTACATAAATACCATTAGAGGTTGTAATAAATATGACCTAAAGAATAATGCAAATAACTCCAGTATTTCATCTTGCATTTAAAAGAAGAATTTTGCTATGCATTGACACACTGAAATGTGTGTGTCTCCTGTCTTTTTGCTGCGCAACTGTCTACCCGTGGAGTATAAAGCTAATTTACCCCACGGGGAATATACTTGCTCAGCGAGTAGAAGCAGTGGGAAATGCTCTGGTCTAATGGGACGGTCTGTACAATTTAATGAATGCTGATTGATTGGCAAGCCCTTCGTTTTAATGCACCATTACTGTGTTTAGTACAAGTCATTCCTCAACGGAACACCACTTGAAAGTCATCTAATTTCTTCCCTTTGCATCTCAGTTGTTTGAAATGCTAGTCTTCACTACATTTTTTCTACTTTTGTGGTTATTTGATCATTTGAGCTTGATGCTGAGACACAAAGCCTGTTGTTCATCTTTGTGTTCAGGTTTGCAGCTGAAGAGCTTCAAGTGAGATTGTGTCCACATGTTTATGCATGCATGCTATATAAATCCACCGTATTTTAAATGGATCCTCTCTTTGTGTGTGATGCATGTGAATTGCTGAGGGAGTGTGTTAGGTGAAGAGTCTCTCAGTGTGGCCCAACAGCTGCGAGTGCAGGCCTGGACACAAGCCTGATTGAGTTATGAGTCCCAAAATGAAAATGACACTTTCAGCCTCATTCATCATTCCACCTGTCATTAATATGCTCTGCAAGGTCTGCACACAAACACACGCAGCCACGGCCACATAAACATTTTCCCATGCACATATTGGACGTATACGTATCACACACAGCGCATTACCCACACAGCTTGCTGCAGTGTGTAGCAGATAGACATGTTTGCAGCTCACCTGGAGCCTGCTCTGTATGACAAGCAGCGTATGACTGTCACTTTGACTGACGACCGTTCACAGCCTCACAACTGCTGCATTGGGTTTGATTTATACGCCAGACAAGGTTTAATATGAGGGACAAGAAGAGTGCTTCTATCCTTCCCCACTGCACTTTGTTAGTGGACAGATTTACAGGCTTAACAAAATCTCCTCTCCTCTCCTCTCCTCTCCTCTCCTCTCCTCTCCTCTCCTCTCCTCTCCTCTCCTCTCCTCTATACTATACCTTCCATTACTGAGATATTTAAACATTTCAATTGCACTTGGTTTGCTGCAGTAGTTAATTTAATACCTTATGTGGCATTATGTAATCTCTGAGCTCTCTGTCTCCTCTTCCTTCATTGGTAAACAGTAGCAGTCAGTGATGACATATCCACTCTCCGAGCCCATTCGCTTTCTCTGTGAGCTGCGTTCAATAACCCACTGGAGCACAGCCCTGCTCTAAACCCCTCCAGGGATCCTCGGCTGAGATTGGCAGCAATCACCCGGCCACGGGCTGATGGATGGATGAGGGGAGGGAAAAGAGAAAGGAAAAAGTTTGAGGCACCAGAAGGAACATGAAGGAATAGAAGAGGCTGCAGCCTGACAAAAGCATGATGCAGGCGGTATTGATTGGTTTGAACTTGGGACAAAAACAAACTTGTGACCCATTCTCATCTAAAATCATTTCAAAGCATTTAAAATGCATAAATACATGCAGGTATATAAATATATTTAAGGGGACGATGTAGCCAGCGTTTGTTAAAGTTCTAGAAGGTAAATTCTACATACACACCAGTCTGAGCAGGGTTTGCTGTAACAGTGTGCGATTCATTATAATTCGCACTGGTTGTTGTAATGGCTCCCAGTGTGTTGATGTCCTCCCTGAGTCCTCTCCTGACTCAGCTGGCCCCTCCATCTTCCCCTCTCATCGTGAGACTCCCAGACGAGTCAGGAATGCCAATTAATTGTAATTAGAACCACTGTAAGCGTAACTATTGCTGTTACGCTCCACTAATGAAGCAGGGCTGCTGGGCCCCCGTGTGTTTACCCTGGTGTAATCTATAGTATGGATGCAGGGAGGGAGACTGCAAGCACAACAGGAAATGCTGTGGTACAAGAAGGACACCTTGTGTTCATGCTCGGTATTACACTTTTTAGATTCCGATTGGATTGTGCAGTAGCTCTGCTTATTTCTTTAGAGTAATTGTAAATGCTTTCAAAAAATGTGTTGTTATACAGCACCTAAAGTTATGTCTGTACATGTGACTTCTTGGCACATAAGTCTGATTGTCAGGCAAATAATGACACAGAAATTGTAGGGATTTGGAACCAGTCAGTACTTGTAAACTGTCATCACAAAAGCGAATTCAGGGTAGTTCATGACAGGATTATTTAAAGGTTTCTAAAAAATATTCTGCCGTGAATAATGGTACGTGTCTGATGTAGGTTTTACAGTACTCTAAAAATTCTTGAATGTGCATTGTCTGCTTCCCTTAAAAACCAATAAAGCAGAAGCTATAAACATGCAATATGTATGAATGTCCACATCACCCCTGGTAGCAACCAGTAACACCATAACAGCCAATAACATAATAATTTTGGCCATTTTAAATGTAATACAGCCAAGAATGTCCTAACTTACCAATGATGTAATAACATTTTTGAGCCAATAAGTAATAACATTTTGTCAATAGTGCAATAAGTTATTACGTTAGTGGCTTTGCATTAAAAAAACTCTTGAAAATGTTATAACTGTAGCCAATAATGTAATAATACATAAATAGGACAGCATTTCTTCTCTTATATATAAGAAAAGCGCTTGCAGAGAGCCTAGAACTACACACAGAAAATGACTGTTCCATTAGTATTATGAAGCTTTACAAGACTGCTGGACCAACAGTAGTTTAAGTTTACACATAAAACAGTTATTTGGTGAGGACAGCCGATGGATGAAAGCCTGGATTCTTCTCAGTAATCTACAAAATTAAGGACATTTACTTGAAATAATGTCAATTTCATGTTGATGTTTTCCCTTTAGTTCATTATGTACATAATACTCTTCAGGTTTTTGGAGTTAAGTGCCATTATAGTGCCAGCCCAGTTGTTTAAAGACAGTTTTACATGATGACTGAATCATTTTTCCTTGCCAAATGTTTAAAAAAAAGGTTTAATGAATTTTTTTGCTAGGAAAAAAATACGGTAAATTCATTTGACAATGCAACATCCAAGAGAGATGCTGACATGGAAATATGAATTTACATATCTAAGCAAATAAACAATATTCTAAATAAGATTTTGTACAACAAGTAATTCTCAAATTGGCTCTTACAACCATAATTAAGGAGAGTGAGAGCTACATGGGCGTATCCTTAATGAATCTATATGACTGTACCTGTTTTTGATGAGCAAACTGCAAAAAAACTTTTCTTCCCAAGAAATGCAGTCCTATTTATAAATTATTACTTTATAGGCTGCGGTTATTACAGTTTCAAAGGATTTTTAAAAAATGTTTATAATTCTTGGCCATTAATGTAATGACCAACCAATAACGTAATAACTTATAACATTATTGGCAAGTTATTGTGTCATTGACCTAATTACATTTAAAATGGCCAGATTTATTACAGTATTAGTAGGTATTACATTATTGACCTTTGCGACACACCTGTGTCAGCTCCGTATTATTTTATGGTTGACATCCCAGCCGTTTGTGATGTAGCATGGCCATGTTTCGACTTTCAGTTCAGATTTTGATGAGAACAGAGATGCTTGATCTCCTCAGCAGATAAGTGTGAAAATCACTGCCCAGTGTTAAGCTCTGCACATCCTCCATTCTAAATAGTAAAACTCTAACATCCAAGAAGAGCAGCAATAAGCAGAACACACATTTGTGTTATTATTTACTAATTAGATCAGAATAATGGATGTATGTGGGATCTACTGTCTGAGCAGACACTAGTGGTTAATTTATTTGGGTTGAAACTGAATCAAGAAGTCAAACACAAAAATAAACTCTGAAATATCAAAGGTATAAATATGCAGTTGATAGATAGAAGATGCCGTTTAAAGACTGATGCATCAGTATTTTATTTTTGTGATACCACAGTGTCTGTATCCTGAACTGTGTTCTTATAAAACTACTTGAATGTTAATAATATTATACAATACAGGAGCATATAATAATGTGGGTGTGTGATACTGTAGCCCTAAGGCTCGTGTTTATTGTGTAGTTGTGCTTGTTTCATAAGGTTGGATTGAAGCATAATCTTAGTTGTAACAGTGCAGTTATATATGTGGATCCCAGATAGAAGAACTGTGGCGAGGATCATGAAAATGTCATTCTGCTGAGGTCTAATGCAATTTCTTTGTCGATAAAATACTGAAAACAAGAATACATAGAGATCAGACTTGCGGTATTAGAGCACAGGGTCAGCCGTGGTACAGCGCCTGGAGCAGGACGGTTTAAGGGCCTTGCTCAAGGGCCCGTCACATTCACCCATTCACACACACATTCACACACTGATGGCGGGAGCTGCCATCAGGAGCAATTAGGGGTTAGGTGTCTTGCTCAGGGACACCTCGACATGAGCACGACGGGCCGGGGATCGACCCTCCGGTTGCGAGACGGCCGCTCTACCCACTGAGCTATGCCGCCCCCTTGCCGATTCCAATTATAGGATTGTCCAGGTTGCATGTTGTTGAGTTCCCTTGTCAGAAAATGCGGTTATATTTAAGCCTCAGTAGTAAAAGTATGGCAGCTATTTAGTGCAATCTAGTTTGTTTGTTTGACATTGTATAATAAAATTGCACATTAGTGACATAGTTTCAAATGTTGTAGATGTGGGATTTGTATCGGTGCTGACCTTTTTGTTTCACAGGCTTAAATTTTAACGGTTCCATGTGTTTACACCAAAAGAAACTAAGACAAAAATAAATGGTGCCCATTGGGGAACACAAAAATAGAACCTGAAGCACAAACCGAGTAGGAGTACCTTGTTTAAAAAGGGGAAGGTCCAGGATGCCCCGTTAGCTTAACAGGTTGAGCAGGCGACCCATAAACAGGAGCTATAGTCCCTGACGCAGCGGTCATGGGGTCAAATCCAGTCCACCACTATGATGACTGCCTTGCTCTTGCTTAGTGTTCCCTAACAGTTGTTGCTAGATTGGATCAGCTCGGCTATCTGACCCATCCTACCCTAACAACCAAATCCCCCAACCATCTCTACCCTAAAACTAAACTAAGCTTTTCCAGGACCAGAACTTTCCTGGTAGAACAACCATAACAGTAAAAACCGACACTTATGGCTGTCGCAGTTTTTAATGCAGAACTAGCAAATGCACAGGAGTCGTAAATGACGAGGTAGCGTTACACTACCAACAAACCCGCACAATAAATACTTTATACACTGCCCGTCCAAAAAAGTTACACTCTAGTATTTCATTTGACCGCCTTTAGCTCTGAAAACGACACACGTTTGCCGTGGCATCATTTCAATAAGCTTCTGCAATGTCACAGCATTTATTTCTGTCCAGAGTCGCATTAATTTTCTACCAAGATCTTTAATTGATGATGGGAGAGTCAGACCAAAGTGTCCTCCAGAACATCCCAGAGATTCTCAGTGGGGCTGAGGTCTGGACTCTGTGGAGGACAATCCATCTCAGGCTCCCTGATCCACTCATTCTCAATGTGAGCCTCATGAATCCTGGCAGCGTCATCTTGTAACATGCCCATGAACATCAGGGAAGAAAAACTCCACTGATAGAAAGACCTGCTCATTCAGTATGTTCAGGTATCAGCTGACCTCATTGTTTGGGAACATAACGTTGCTGAATCTGACCAACCACAGATCATAACTCTAACCCCCACAGGCTGGTAGGAACTAGCCACGATGAGGACATCACTTTATCTGCCTCTCTTCTTACCCTGATGCCCCCACCACTCTGGAACAGGGTAAATCTGGACTCATCAGACCACATGACCTTCTTTCATTGATCCAGAGTCCAACCTTTATGCTACCTAGCAAACTGAAGCCTTTTAATTCTGATTAGCCTCCCTGATCAGTGGTTTTCTTAGAGCTACAGTCCCAATTATTTGAGTTCCCTTTGCATTGAAATGTTCTTACTTTTGCTATTAAACATAGCTGTGAGTTCTACTGTTGATTTCCAACGATCATCCGAGAGTTTGTTCTGAACACATTTCTTCCTCGAAGATGATTAGTTAAGTCCAGGTGGTGACTGTTTTTGGGACAGGCAGTGTATATCATCATCAATATGACATGTGGCTGACAGATGACAAAAGTAAACACATCTGACTCTTACACAGTCAACATTGTCTCAATAGGCTATTAGTCCAGACTGTCACTGCTTGGGAAAGTAATACTTTATGGTAACTAATGATCAGTCATGGAGCTGCAGTCGCATAAGATAAATATAGGGAATTCGAAACATACCCTGCTCTGCTCAGTCTCACCTTTTCTTAAACTCTTAAAATAACCCGTGGAAAGTGAAGGTTGATGGTTTCTGTATTATGGCAATTTCAGGCCTTGTGTCATTCTCCATGTAAAGTTCATCATTAAATGTTCCATCGTTGTTGTGCTAACCTTAGACATTTAGCTAAGTCATCAAAGATTCTAATTCTTTTGTGTACCGAGCAAGAGTTAGAAGCCTCATCATGTATCTGTGCACGTGTCCGTGCGCCCTCTGTTTTCTAATGCTCTCTGGCCGTCTTTGGAGTAGTCAGGTTTTTAAGAAGGTTCCTTTGGCGTAATAGTTAGTTGAGCCTCGTGTAATAGTCCATGTTTAAATGTTCTGTGCTCATTGTAATAGTTGGCAGAAGCTCGTGTAATAGTTCGTGTTTTGTGTGCGAGCAGGCTCTCAGGTAACAGAGGCCCTGCATATGAAATGAGATGGTAATGAGGAGGAGGAGGGGAGCCTTATCACTACAGGGCCAAATTCCGACAGTGAATTGCGCAGTTGTAACAAAAGTAACAGAGCGTCCATTCAGCCTGCACTAATCCAGATGGGAAAGTCAAACAGCAGAAAGTCCACGGCACAAACTCATTTCATCACTATATTAATTTAGATATTGCCTCCTCGCTCCTGTGGGGAGAAAAAAAAAAAGAGCCCCTCTGAAATGACCAACATCGGTGAGGCGTTTTGCTCTACATGGTTCCCCCACTTCGTCTCCTCCCGTTATCTGTTTAATTCATCCCGCCAATCTTGGCTGTCTTTACCCACTAAATTTCCCTTTGACACGCATGCCTTGCTTCACATAATCCTCACTCGGGGGCAGAATTAAAAATGGAAAAAAGAGGAGGGAAGAGGACAGGTGGCTGGAGAATCCTTGAAATAATGTTCAATGCCAGACCCAGGAATGATTTGACCAGATTCGAACTGGGGGACTGATAGGAAGAGAGTTTTTTTCTTTCTCCCCCCCATCCCCTTTATTTTTAGAACCAAGGGGTAAGAAAGGGGTGACAGGTGGAAAATGTGCAGAGACTGAGAAGTCCCTTAAGAACCAGGTCGAGGAGTCAGTTCTAAATTGTGGTGCTGGAATGACTTCAGGGGAAAACTGTGGCAAGGAAGATGAAAATGTCAAAATGTCACTCTCCGGAGGTCTGATTTGAAAAGTTTTCTCTGTCTGCTGAAGACTGAGAATTAGAACAGTCGCCTTGTTTCTTTTCCCCTCCGTCTGTATCTATTATTGACCTGAACGGACTGTTTCTTCTACCATGAATATGGCAGATATGTTATCTTTCCAAAGCCATTTGTAGCAGTTGAACACCTATTCTCTGCTGTTTGTATCGGCTTTATCTGACCAATCAGTCCTGACATGCTTTGCCAGAGCTGGGCTTGATATGTCAAGCTACAGTTCTTCGGGTAGCAACATGTCATATCAACAACAGGTGAAATAGGTTATTTTACACATGAAAAGTGCATGTTTACGATGGCAGCTTGATAGGAGCAGTATAATGGCAGTGAAGCAGTGCTGAAGCCTGACTGTTGTAAAATGTGATATTCTGTGGCAAGCAATGCTGCCTTATGTTGTAATGTTTGAGTATTTCTGTGTTTTAGTGTTGAAATAATTAGTTGATGAACTGAATAGTTGATCAACAGAAAAAATTAAGGACAGCTTTAATTGTTGATTAGTTGTTGAAAGCATTTGACAAGCGACTTTTCAGTTTATAGTCTTTAAGCCGTGCTAGTGGTCTGTCGCTACAATAAGCACACAGTAGTGATGCTTTGAGCTAAATTCTAACATTAGCTTGGAGACACGCTCACAGTGACATGTTCACCATGTTAGCTACACATAACATCATGCTAACATTTGTTAATTAGCACTAAACACATAAACCACACACATAAAGCTGATAAGTTAAAATACAAGATGAAATCACCAAAGATGGGATACCATGTGATAGTCAAAGCTGCTAGCATTCATCCTCTGGGTACCATGAAAGCATGATGATCATGCATTTAGTAAAAATGTGGATATTTCAGACTGGATTATCTATAAAGCTATCACTAAAGATTTGCTAAACCTACCTTCACAAATGTAGAGATTTGCCTTTTCTTCTGTTTTATGCTATTCTATATTGAATATTGTAGGATTTTGGACTGCTGATTGGACAAAACAAGCCTTCTGAAGTGAACTGTTGTGGCAAGTCTTCATTATTGTTGTTATTTTATAGAGCCGATAAAGTTGCTGCTAAAATAGTCAAAACTAACCTTTCAATCAGCATCTAAACTGAATCTGCATAGAGATGATTTACGGTTTCTCAGATGTTGAAACTGATAAGATACAAGGGGACAATGCTTCAAGCCCAGCCCGGATCAAACTAAAACAGGGCCGAGTGTCTCCCGGTGCATGGGGACAGAGCTACAGTGTGCTGGCTGCATGTAGGGCCAGGCTGCGCAGCACGGTGGCGGCGGCAGCAGGCGCGCGGCACTATTGATTGGGCTCCACAGGCTGAGACCAGCCAATTCAGAGCACCAGTGAGCCGAGACCGATTGGGCCTCCTGAGTTACAAAATCCCACAGCTCTTCTTCTCTCATCTGCCAAAAAAAGAGAGTATTTCTCATTCCCTAGGCAAATGTTTTCGAAGAGAAAGTTTGAGATTTCGGGGTGAAAGTGTCTTGGCGAAGGCTAGTGTTATGTATGACTTTGCTTGAGTTGCTGTTTGTGCCTGTTGTTGTCACAGAGACATTCAGAACTTTGGCATGTTGTTGGGCAGCATGATTTAGAATAACTTGATCATTTACAGCTGCTTTATGCTTGAAGAATAGGGCACTCTGGTATTGATAGGCCCGCTGTAAAATTATCAACAGACTAGTATAAGGTGAAAGGTGTTGCTGATAGTGCTGAATTATTGCACAATTCTCTTGTCATCATCTTCTAGCATCTTGTTTTGAGCCCTGTGGTGCACAGACTTTAAAGAAATGTTTACAGCACCATGTCTCATATTTTCAGTAAAAAATTTATGGTAAACTGACTGTGTGTTGTCTGACAAACAAACCTAGTGACACGCTTTTGAACATATTGGAGTATTCAGCAAGTTAAACAAGTTAAATACTCTAAAAGAGCTTATAGCGAAGTGGATCTTGCAGCTACAGTCATCAGCTGAACAGAAACAGAACTCCAAGTCATTGGTAACTTAATGAAAAAAAATATTGCAGAGAAAAACAGCACTTATTACTGTTAGGCTTCATTTGTCGCCTGCTAAAGTCTTTCTGAAAATGTGTTTCTGTGCGTATTTTTCAGGTATGGTAAGCTGCTGCCGTCTCTCCAAGCCAGGCAGTTTTCAGCAGCTACAGGACTGAGCCGCATGCTGATCATCCTGGGGGCAATTGAACCAACTATAAAAGGCCAAAATGTCTCAGAGGAGGTCATCCAGCGCCAGGTTAGGCTGGCGCACACACACATCCACCCACATAAACACAAAGCAAAGCATGTCCTCAACGCTGTGAGTGATTGTTGTGCCGTGCTGAAAGTGACACAGCAGGTCAGGGGTGGTTTCAAGGTGATTTACTGATAGATATGTGTAGCCATCAGTGTTGAAAGGTGAACGTATACCATAAATGTTCTGAAAATTCTATAATCTAAACACCTGACTTGAGCTTTGTTCTGCTGCTCAGACAGTTTCTTTAACCTAATTAAAAATATGGAAGGAAAAAGTGATGTGTTCCAGGCATTTTAAATGACATTCTTCCCATCTTTGCTGTGCAGCCACAGGATGGTGCTAGTGCAAGAATAATCACGTCTCCTCCTCAGCACAGATACGAGTGGGTGATGATTGCAGGAGCGTTTGTCTTCATACCGTCAGAGACTGAGAATTTGGCATGATATGACACCAGACGTCATTTTTAAATAAATGAAAATTGAACCCGTTTCCTGGAGCTGACATGACGCCGCAAACGCACTGTATCTTGTGATGGCTGCTGTATTGTAAAACTCGGCCTTTTGACAGGTCATACGGTCTGTGAGGAAAAGGCTGTTAATATAAGCTACAAGCTTTTTGCTGTGTATTGCAGATGAGTTTTTTTCCACAGGGGAGGGGGTCTTTATTTTGCACTCGTCTGTTCTCAGATCTGTTGTGAATCACACATACAGCCATCTACCTGTCATGGAGTGCTGTAGCCATTCTTTACTTCCTATTGAAAACATCCCAGACAGAGAAGTGGTAATGGATTCTGATGATGAACAACAACCAAAATCTTTAAAAACATGCAGAAATGCTTTCCATACACTGACACCTTATTTTAGCAGGAAAACAACCCGTTAGGACTCATGTTTGCGCATTAGGGACAGAGACAATAGGAATATTGTGGGGAGGCTAATTTTTCACTCCAGTTCAGATTCTTCATTGTTTTGTTTACAGAAGCGGTGCCCTTTATTGGCCTCTGTGAACACTCAGTGACATTTTTCTAGCATCCGTTCAGGATTCGTTTTTCTTCCACTGCAGCTGTCTGTATGATGTGATGACGTCTGCCTGGGGATGAATGTGAACAGTTCGTTAAGATGCCTTGTTCTCTGCTGCCAGCCACCCACGATTTGATGGCAGCAGTGATGAGGGACCTATTTCAGCTTTTCAAGTATTACAGTTGTTGCCAAGGAGATAAGGACATCATTGTGCTTGAATTCTCCAAGGACAGAAAAAGGTTTTGTAGACAGGCTAGTGAAGGTTATAATGTACACGCACACACACGCACACACACACGCTCACAAGCATGCCGAACTCAATAGAGCATGCAGTCCATTTCTCAAGGGCATGTTCTGTAACCACTGCTTAATTGAACTGGAGCAGAATTGTTTGCTACAATGTTAACGGCACCAAAGCTATCTGGTCTCATCACATGTGACTGATAGATACAGTTAAAGAGGAATTCTGTTCAATTAGAAAATTCCCATCTATTCTGTAGTGCGGTGAACTTTGCCAGCCTTGAGCTGCAGAATCAGAGAGAACAAGAGTGAGGGTCCAGATGTTAGATGGGTGTTTTTGCTTGACGCTGCTCCTCTGAATGAGCTGGACACTGCTTTCACTACGAAATAACGATAGAATTCTTTTACAAATCATCCGACAAACGTCACATATTTCTTGGCACTGAAATGTGGTGGATTGTTAACTGAATTATGCTACCTTTGTAAAGATCTTGGTTACAAAATTTGCACACAACTGTTTAAATCTTGTGTCTGTAAAATTTAGATTGCCACTTTATTGATTTGCAGTGATTGTAGACAACCAGAAAGTGGTGCAGTATTTTTTGGGGTGTGCATAAAATGAAGCAAAACTGTCAGTGCTGATATTAGATTGGAACTGTGCCTGCTGATTGACTACCTAAATAAATCTTCTTTCAGCGTTGCTTGAGTAACTCTCCATGGGTAGGGAAACTTGCAGAGTGGTTTAAATATGGTTTATGATTTACATATTCATTCTGTAGCACGACATGGAGCCCAAACATAAAGCCAGTGTCATATACAGGGTTCCCACGGTCCTGGAAAATTCTGAAAAGTCCTGGGGAAAAAAAGTGATCCTGCAAAGTCATGGAAAAGTCCTGAAATACTGCCACGAATCAGGTGGTCCTGGAATTAGGATTATCAGCTAAAAAAGTCATTGAAAGTCCTTGAATTCAGTGTCGCATGGATGTTGCTTGTGCTCAATATTCTACAGTGTGTCATGTCTGCACCTATCACATGGCTATGGCAGCCATGCACGTGCACACATAGACCTAAAGTTACTGATTATGAATGTCCCATTATTCACTTTGTATTATGTTACATAATGTATATTAGTAGGCTATTACATTACATATATTAGTAGGCTATCATAGTATCATGTACAATTTTATGTGGCCATGACTCTGGAAAGATTGGTGCATTGTTATGTAGTTGTAGAAACGTTCCCTTAAGGTGGTGGTCTGCTTTCTGTTCTGCTGAAATAGCATCTATAGCCTAGTAGTGTGCACAATAGACTGCATAGTATAATAAAGTGGGTGCAATCAGCTGGCTGTAAGGGGTGGAGGAGGCCAGAAAGATTAGTTTGTATGAGAAAATTGTTTCAGAAATTCCGTTCAAAGTCCTGGAAATTGGATGATTTTTATCCTGGAATATCCTGGAAAAGTCCTGGAATTTAGTTTTCAATTTTCAGTGGGAACCCTGCATATAGAGCTATCTCAAACCACAAGAAGAACAAGGAATCCTGCAGCAAATGTTATGGCCCTACAGAGCTGTGATCTTTTAACCACAGAGTTAGTCTGGGATTACATGAAGAGACCGAAGACACTGAGACAGTCTAAATCCAAGATGCTTCTAACAACCTACCTACTGATTACATTAAAAAAAACTGTGTGTAAGTGTATAAAGGAAAAGGGTGGACACAAAATATGGAGATGATTTTTGTCTGTGTTTTTTAAAGTATTGGTACAGTACTCCATATAGAAATAAATGACCTTGATGTGTGGGCTACTTTAAGCCTCTGCTATTTAAAATTAAGAGGAAATAAAGTCAGCAGAGACATTAAACAAACCGAAGCTGAGAACATATTGTTTTAACCTCCCTGAGCAATATGTCACCCTACACTTGAGCAGAGCTCAGAGGTCTGTTAGAGCTCAGTTTAGATCTGGCACTCTGTGTTTGACTGTAAAATCAGACACTTTCATTCTGCCTCAGAGGAGAACAGTGTCTTCTGCTTGATTTGGATGAAGCTGAGAATCAAATGTATTTTATTTTCTATTTACGATTTTAAGGTTAAAGCTTTTCCTGCCAGACATTATTTATAGAACAGATGACTGTAGATTAGAATGCATGTTTTCATGTCAGATGTTACACGGTCGTCATATGAGAGCTTTGATTTATTTAAGCTATGTAATGGTGCAGATCTTTTTGTTTTCTGTTGTTTCTGAAGTTCATGTAAGTAGTGTTTTGTAAAGTTTAATCATTCATTTTAGGTCTGTTCTCTCCGTCTCTGTTGCTGATAGAAATACCTACTGAGTAACCCTGCCCATCAAAGCAGTGCTGTAGATGAACATTTCTTTCTGAATGAAAGTGCAGCTCAAGTAAGGTATGACAAATATACTTACAAAGCTTCTTTGTCCACTATTTTCTTAATGAAAGTTAAATTCAGTATAAACATTGAACTATTTCACTAAGTTAATATCTTTTTTGTTTGTTTTTAAAGGGATATCACCAAGTTTAAGCCCCTTTCCAGCAGGACATCAGTGAGCGTGCTCACTGGGGACTCCTTTGACGAACAACTGCCCGAACACCTAAACCAAGTGAGTATGTTTACTGGAGCTGCACAACTTCATGCTGCATCGTTAAGTCTGGTACAGTGACTGAACAATGCTCTGGTAACATGGTAAATCATATTCCCCCTGCACCAGATGGTAGCTAAGCTTCAAAAGAGGTTTCTGAAGGAATCCTACCCATCAGCCAATCACATTCACATAAAAGGAGCAGACCGGCGAATGATCTACAAGAAGCCATCTGCCATCAGCCAGCACCTGAGGAAGCTAGTCAACCAGCGACAAGCCAAACAGCAGAGCGAGTGACCCACGGCCAACATGTAACTACACCCCAGATATGGAAAAGGGATGGTTGAATATGTTTTAAGTATTCAATAAAAAATTCAAGTTACCTTTTTTTTTTAACCTTTCTCTGCAGCGCTCTGTGGAGGTTGTCTACATGTCTGCTGAGGTTCATCAGGAAGTCAATTTCAGAACATATTTTTGCACAACTCATTGGAAGCTTTTTAATTGCAGATAACTGGAGGGTATTCAGTGTGATGAAATATTTTCTGTCTTAGATTCATCTTATCTTTCAAGTTGTTATTTCAGGCTCTTCACCTGATTGGCCAGTGCAGAAAAAATTATTACAATATTCCTTATCAATGTAAAGGTCACACACATCACTGCTCAACCCAATACTTTATTATCTCATTTAGTTCTGTCTTAATATTCTTCCATGTTTTAGCCACAAAGAATTCCATTCTTCCTGCTGGGCTGCACTAGCTTCAGCTGCTACAGTTGAGTTGCGTCACAACCCCATGTGGACCTCTGTTTTGTGACTTTTATAAGTTGGAAACAGATAAACCTTTTTGTAAATAAATCTTTATGCAGTTTTGAGCCTATTTGTTACCAAACATTGCTATTCTCGTGGCAAACATGAATGGTTTTGATAGGTACAGAAAAGTGTGAAAGAAAGACCAGAGAGCATTGGTTTATCCTGAGGATTTAAGTTTAATTATGACACCACATCAAAATAAAAATTTCCAACAGATCTGGAATTTAATTCCATCCATATACATGCATAGCAACAACGTTTTAAGAAACATTTTCTCCCATAATCAGGACATTGGAATGATCATTTTACATCAGTATCCCCACTGACCTCCCACCCATCTTGTTCATCAGCAATAAACTTAATTCTTGTACAACTTCTTTTTTTCCCTATGGGGTTACAAATAATTATATGCACAGTCCCCATTTCATAATACTGCTTTCAGTAATGTTCCCTCATTTACAAAGTATTGCATTGAGAGCAAATTTCAAAAAGGGAGACCAAAGTGTATCATCAAACAGAAATACGAGTACTATACAAGAATGCTGCCATCCTCATGAAAACATCCACATCTGAGTTGAAGAAAAGAGACAGGGACAAACAGCCACATATGTATGCAAAGCCATGTGTATATGCCAAAATGTGAGATGCAGGGTTGTGCCTGTTTATCACCCCCAAATGGTGATTATTAAGGCGAACAAGTCATTAGAAGCAATCTGCAAGTGACATTTTGGGCATATACAGAAACTGGTACAGCAAATAAGAATACACAAGTGCCTCAGTAGCTATTTTTGTGTCTAAAATGCATCTCATTTTTGTATTGTCTATTGTTTCATTGAGCCTACATTACAGTGTAAACAATATGTGTGCTACACAAGAATGACTATACAATAACATTACAAACAACTCTGATATAAATTTCATTTTGAATTTAAATTAAGATCACTACTCCTATTAATACTGATTGTAAAATAAATTAATGTGAAAGTGGCACCAATATTATTCTTGATTCATTTTTCTTTTCTTTTTTTAACCAATGGTTTTGCATTTTTAAGTCTTAAAACGATGAAAGAAGAAGCTTCTCTTGATTGTCCACAAGCAGCGTTTAGCACTGCATGATGCACTATTCCAGACACAACAGTGTACCAAAACCAAGGAGAAAAAAGGAGTAAAAGTTGGGAGGAAAAGGTGTAGGAAGGAAAGGAAGAAGATGTCTTATTCTTCTCAACTTATTTTACATGCTCTGCAGCATGTGATGAACAGTAAAACTTCTTATGGGTAATAAAGTTTGACAGGTTGTTGAACTGGATGTCACAGAGGCGGCAGTACTTGCCACTTCCAGAGCCGTTCACGCCTTTATTGGCTGTGGGTGCCGCCTCCTCGTTTGGGGACTTGGAGGAAGGTGACATGTTCTCGTTGGAGTCGGCCTGATTTTCGGTGGCCCACGTGGGAGAAGGGTTGGGGGGTTGGCTGTCTGGCTGGGGCTGGTTCTCCTGCTGCGGTGGGGCTGTGCCTGAACGCTCCTCTGGCTTGTGCCCCCCGTTGACGATGACCATGCCCCGGTTTTTGGGCAGAAGGGGAAGAGGCTCCTTGCCAGGGTGAGGGCAGCCATTAGCAGCCGGCTGTGGGGTCTGCTCTCTGGTTGTTCCTGTCTCTCCTCCTCCAGGACCTCCTCCTCCCCCGTTAACACTCTGCTCTTGTTCACCGGCCTCTCCCTGCATCACTGGTCCCCCAGTCACATAATCGGTTGGCTTTATCCCAAAATACGGCGATATTTGCTCGGGACCTTTCACCTTCTTTATTGCTCCAGGATAAAGGCAGTGGGGCAGAAACATATTCTTGTTCTCATCTTTTGATGGGATGAGCTGGGGCTCAGCGAAAGGCTTGAGTCCCGGCACAGGACCCATGTGAGGAGGAAACATGCCTCCATTCTGCACCATCACCTTCCCGTTGCCATTCTTCTCGCATTTGCCTGGGCTCTTATCGTAGGCGTCATCAGGGTTGTTATTGCCTTCACTCTTCACATCTGGGAAAATGGTCGACTCCAAGCTGCCGCCTTCGTTGTGTTGTGGCTGCTGCTGGGGCTGTTGTTGTTGTTGCTGAGCAGCAGCAGCAGCAGCGGCGGCGGCTGTTGCAGGGCAAAAGTTCTGTTTGTGTGCCAGGTAGTTCTCCACTTTGTTAAAACTTATCTTGCACACTGCACATTCGTGATAGTCCAAAAGTCTTTTGGGAGAGCTACATGTCTTGTCAGGGACTGGCGAACATTTTTTGCTGAGATCAATGGGAGCATCCAGCTCCTGCGGCTCCACAGTATTGCATTTGGGAGCCAGAATAGGTTTAGTGACAGTCAGAGAGGCCTCCAGGTGTTTGGGTACCATACCTGGGAAGATATCACAGCGGGGGTGGAAGCGGTCTGCGAGACTCTCTACAGCTTCCTGGGATGTACAAGGGTTCATAGGTGGAACCCCAAGAAAACCCGGCTGACTCATTGGGGGCCTCTGGTGGTCCTGATCAGGGAGACACATCTCATACATCTTCCTGCGCTTGCGGGTCCTCATGGTTCTCTGCATGGAGGGCACCTTGTTGGTGGACATACGTTTCATGGGAGGGTCGTGACGAGTGGCACAGTAGTACTGCTTGTGGACCATGAAGGTCTCATGGCGGCTGAAGGTGATATTGCAGGCTTCACAAGTAGTCTTGGTAGGATCATTGTCACTTTCCACCAAACCTGTACTGGGGCTTTTCCCCTCCATCTGCTTGCCATTGAGCCTGTCCTCAGCCCCAGTCGGGGTAGAGACCTTCTTCACCTGTCCTGCTAGATCCTTATCAGGCCCTTTAGCCCCAGCATTGATCATGTCCAACACATTGGAGTTCAGGCAAGCAGACTGCATGAGGTGGCTGTCAGCCTCTGTGGGGTGGCAGCCAGCCAACATGCTAACAGAACTGTGACCACTGTTGGGGCTCACCGCCTCAGGGACCTTATCTGACAGGGCGGAGAAGTCGGGAGACTTAGCCATGTGTTGCCAGCGGCTGTTACAATAGTGCTTTTTGTGGACCAAATAGTTGTCCAGGTTGCTGAAGGTGATATTGCATTCAAAACAGGTTGCCCCTTTGGGCATAAGAGGACTGTAGATGACAGGGGGGTAGCTGTTCCCTCCATGGCGCAGCCTCCGGTGAACTAGCTCTGACATTTTAGCCAGAATCTCAGAAGCCTGCGGGACTACTGAAATGTCTTGGGAGAAAGCAAACTGAGACAAGAAGGGGCCCATGGGAAATGTAGGCATGTTATGCTGCACAGGGGAGGAGGCCAGTCGGGGGCTGGAGGGCTCAGACTTGATCCTAGTGTAAGAAAAACTGGCTTTGCTGCCTGGGTGGGCCTCTCCCTTCTGAACAGACAGCATGGGCTTCTTCTCAGCCTTGTCAGCCTCTCCGTCTGTGCTGGTCTCCTTGTTGAGGGCCCCTTTGGGACTTCCCAGCAGAGCATCCTTCCTGTTGGCCAGCTCAGCGCGGGCCTGCTGCTGCTGCTGCTGGAGGCTTTCCTCAGGACCCCTGGGGGAATGCTCGGTGCCGTCGCCTTCCCTGTGAAGTTTGCTGCCGTGCCCATGTAAGTCCTGATGCTGTAAGAGTTCCCTGTGGCTCTGGAAGCTGATATGGCAGTGATTGCATCTGAAGGCCGCCTGTGACAGGTGAGACATGATGTGATGCTGGAATGTAATAAGAGAATCTGCCGTGTAGTTACAGATTGTGCATTTCAAGCTGGTGCCAGGAGGGAGGCTCTCTTCCATTTTGACACCTGTGAAGGAGATAAAAGAGAGAAATGCTCAGAATCTCGCCTCCCACTTCTCCTTTAGAGTTAACTGTAGAAACCATCAAACGCTCATGCATTATGCCAGGCTTATTCCCATCCACTAGATTTTTTTTGCTCAAGGATAAACTGTCAACTATGCTAGCTGACAGCAGGATATGTATATTTCTCAAAAGAAATGACAGTCATTTCTCCAAATGTGTCTAAAACTCTGTCCTTTTTTCTAAAACATATTTTTCTTTCAAAATCGAGTGAAAGTAGCCATCTGCAAGAGCCATAAAATAAAAACAATGATATTTGTTGAGGTAAAAAATCTAATTTCTCCCCAATTCTGGGCTCATGACACTGTCACTCACCACTGTGTGAGGTGCTCAAGTGCATTTCCAGGGCCCTGGCTCCAGAGAAGCTCTTGTTGCACTGTGGGAAGGGGCAAATACTGGGTGTCTGGTGGGGCCCGTTTTCGTTCTCCTCCACGACTGTCTCTGGCTCCCTCTGTCGCCCACTGCAATAGTACATGAGATGGGCCTGCAGGTTCCTCTCGCTCCGAAACCAGATTCCACATGCCTTGCATGGGAAGATGTCCTCTGGAGGGACACAGAAGGCGACAAAGGGGACATGATATCAGGATACAAACAGTACTTTCACATTGTTGCACAAGTATAAAGATAAAGAGCTTGCACATATGCACACATACACACACACACACATTCCTCTTCTATACTTCTACAGTTCTGACTCTCAAAGCCTGCGTTAAAAGGCTTTTCCACCAAATCCTCAGCTGCAGCATATCGCTGTGTTGCTACCACTGGGTTGGTGCCCTTTCTCAAGGGCAAACAAGAACACTGGACCATCTGCTTACAGAAGCTTCCCTGTTGAGCTGAACCCAGATAGCCCTCGCTAAGTAAACAAACACACTATTTGCATGAGGCGTGTATTTTGCAATTAACACGTTAGTTCGAGCCTCAGTGTGTTTATGTGAACCCAAAACTTGAAGGTCGATGGCTCTTATCTCCAGTGCAGAGACTCATCTGGGTTAATCTACGCCCGGCGGAGACGACGCTCCTTGTTAAGCAGGTGACTGAGTGCAGGCTGTGGACTGGTGTGTGTGTGAGAGAGACAGAAAAGGAAAAAGAACAAGAGAATGTGTGTGTGTGTGTGTGTGTGTGTGTGTGTGTGTGTGTGTGTGTGATTGTGCATGTCTAAACAAAAGCACGTCTCGTTCCAGCTCCGTGTACGTGTGCTGGTGTCGGTGCGTTCATGGACACTCACTGTTGACGATGGCAGTAGGCAGGATGGAAGCCATGGCGGCCTGCTGTGGCAGGAGCTGGATGCTGTCCAGCAGCCTGGCTGGGTACATGCCCTCACTCAGAGACATGTGGTTCACCGCCTGCAGACGTGAGTCAAAGTCCACCGCAAACGCCACCAGCTCCTCGCCCTCCATCATGTTCTTGGTGGTAGTGCACCACAGTTGGCCACCTGGACAAAACAGAGATAGAAGAGACATTTAAATGCTTGCTGCGAGAGAGGAGAAAGCTTTGCTGCATGTACACATGAGTAATTCTAGTCTTAAATGTCATGCCATTACGCAGCGGAAGAAATGATATTTGTGTGCACCTAGATGGCATGCAGTACCTCTCAAAGACTCAGTATTTCAATGGTGTGTTGCATAACTGTGGAGTTCAAACAGGGTGATGGGTAGAACATAAAGTGCAAAAGTGATTTTCTGGAAGTGTAAAGCTACAAAGCAACCCAGGAATGACAGAAAAGATTGATACTTTTTTGACATAAAACACCCCCAAAAATAGTTCATCTAAATTATATATTTAAAAAAACAAAAACAAAACTCTTTTTCAGGTTTCTGCTGCCATCCACATATAATAATTGTGAATGGAATTTTTACATTAAAACATGTCAACAGCAACACGTGTTTCCAAAATCAGTGCCAACACTACTCTGGATAACTGACTTAACGGTTTTCATAGAGATGATTTCTTCTGTTGTGTTTTCCACAGGGACACAGTTTCTGCAAAGACGCTGCTTTTTAAATGTCACACTTCATTGCAGTGAGCACCAAAAATGTTTGCTTGTGTTGACGCTGAGGCAGAAAATCTAAAAACCTGGTAAAATACAGTTTTGTAATTTGGCTGAATACTCCCTTTAAAAGCTAATGTCCTTCTTTTTACTGTCACTCAGATGGCTTTTTAGGCTGCTGGCGCTCATATCCAGAAGCAAAGCGTACCTCAGCCAGGGTAAACTCTAGCCTAGAGTGCTGTTGTCAGCTAGAACACTGAGACAGGTCCTCCATATTATTAGATTGTTGTGTTTTGGGATTAAGCATTCCTCTGAAATCTTCTGAACATATTCATTAAGTCAGAGAAAGGGGGAGGGGGCAGGAGGAAGGAAGGAGGGGGTAGAGGGAGAGAGTGAAGGTTTTAGCTTAGATAATATTTATCTCAGCACATGACAGGCTTTTCAGCTGCACTTCATTTTCCATTGAAGAGATTAAAGTTTTTAATATGACTATTTACAGAAATCTGGCTGGGGAGATAACAACAAACTATGATACGCTCCCGCTAAATGGCAGAATTAGGACATTGTTTCTGAGGAAAGCTGGACAATTAATTAAAGCACGCTGTTAGCTTTCAAAGATGTGCAAACATACCGACGGAGTGTCAGGCTGAGAGGGGACATGTGATTTGAGCCCTGGCTGATGTGGAATAAAGAGAGTCCTGAGGAGAGGTGTGAAGGCAGGGGGACGCTGTTAGAAAGCCCCCGCACATGTGAAACACTGATTACTCATGTTTACACAAAACCTATGAATCACCAGGTTTAAAAGCAGCCTGTAGACATGGTGAAGGTGTGCGAGTGAGGCTCTGTATGAAAACAATCTACTTTTCTGTCTGTTTATTCGAAATAGAAAACTGGGATGCAAACAGAGCCGTCGTGTCTTTACACTAAAACAGCATGCATTAAATGTAAATCATTGTTCAGTTTCCAGAATGAATTGCCCCATTTTTTTATTTCAAAATTGAATATTTCAGATTTCACATCACTGTCCTGATTAAAACCTTTCTAGCCCTTCCTATCTCCTGGTGAAGCACTGAAAATTAGACCAGCACAAACGTGTCAAAGGAGTGAAATGGTATTAAAATATGCTATCTTTCAAAGTCCCATTTGTGTGCACACCGAGTGTGTGTGCGCCTGCATGAGCGTGTGCATGTCAGCGCCACTTTAAAGAGCAGTGCCTATCTGTCGGCCAATCTGCTGTGACGAGACACACACTTCAGGCCGCTCCACTTCATCGTTTTGATTCTGTCATACCACACACTGCCTGGAGAGGCCCTTTGAATTTTTATCTCCTAATTAAAATAACAAAACTCCTCTCCACTGTCTGCCCAAGTTACCATCAAGGTAGATACAAACTGCCACTGACAATGGTGTGGAATATATCGCAGTCATAGCCACAAAAGTTTCTTCTCCTCTGCAAGGATCTCTTAGTTCAGACGCGCTCAGCGTACAAAGAGAATTATGAACTAGGCCTTGACGCTCAGATACAAATCAGTGTTTTTTGGATCAATCCAAATCAAAGATACTGTATGCTCTCCTCAGCTGAAATGAAGCAGATTATGTGGAGTCTGATGAAAATGTTTTACTGCATTTTGACAGCGGAATATGCGCTCAGATTGCATCCCTTCAGCCAAGAATGCTACAGATCCATCTGCTGTGTGTGAGAATGCTGGAAGTGAGTTTTAGGACTGCATGTCCCAGTTTTAGTGAGCTATACAAAACACTGAGGCGGCACTCCACTCGTTACAGTCACTCACTCAACCAAGACAGGGAGGTAAGATACATGTGCTCAGGCTGCAGGATTATGGTTTAAACTACACTTTTATTGTCATCACAATTACAACTGGCAATCATTGCTGTTTCTCTCCAATTTGTGGCATTTGTTTATCTTTTTACTTAGTACATCATCCCTATTGATTCCAACTGATGTCTGAAATGCATCACGATGCTCAGTGTAGCTTTATTTCACATAGGTCCTTCAGCATTCTAAATTGAAAATTAAATGCATATATGTGATTACCTGTGCAGCCATAACATCCACACACAGTCAAATACAAGCACAGTTTACGTATGTACGGACGTCTGCATACAGACCGTTCTGCAGAAATGTCGTTTTTCTGTACATATGGAGATGTAAAGCTCTGAAAGCTGACTCCATGGAGGCGTCAGGTAAGCAACAAAACACAAACCAATATTCCATGAAGGAATATTCTTCATGGCTGTCCCCCCCCCCCCGACAGTCTTTTCATGACAGGCGATTTAAATCAGAGAACCATGGGTGAGCCACCTATGACAATGGCATGATCAGCATGAATGGGGAAAGGGGCTGAGGGTGTGGGTCAAGAGTTAGAGCAAAAGACCAAAACCGTTAAGTCGTCAAACTGGGGAAAAGGCTGGGGAAAGTGCAGCTTGTGATTTGCACTTGTTTGCCTGCTAACTGTCTGCAGTGTGAGCTGCCTTTGTGCAGTGGCCAATGCAGTTGGAATGAAGGCTATTGTCTAAATCCTCCTGCAGAGCACCTGATAAAAGAATAAAGAACTATGACATATTCTAAAAACAATAGAGGAATTAAGGGGAGACAATAGGCCAGCTGCCTCATTAAAACAATCAAAAACGGCATCCTGTACGTAGTCCAGATAATTAAAAACCACTGCTTCCTACAGTCTCTCAATACCATATCCACCAGCTCACTGAGGCCCTGAGACTATGGCTCTGCTGGCTAAATGCCCTCTTCCCTCTCTTCTCTTTGATTAGTGGTTTATTTGAACATGCAGTTGAAGATGAACATATAAAGGAATTCATGAAACAAAATTATAATGCAAACCCTTTCCCCCTCTATAAGTACTCATAAACTAATCAAACGTCTCAGGATGAATCGCAGGCACTGGGGGCGTGTGTGCCCTCCCCTTTGCCTAAAGCCCTGAGAGATTTCAAAGTGCAGGCATCACAGGGCATTTTTTTAATTTCCTCACTTTAAATGACTTTATAAGAAAACGGATGTGTACAGTATCTGCGTACGTATGGGGGAGGCTGGGAGAATAGAGTACGAGATACTTGAGCAGGAATTTTTTTTTTGCTCCCTGCAAACCGCTACCACCACCACCATATCTTAATGAAGCTGCAAACAAATCTCTCATGCCTCGTGCAAAAGCTGAGAGACAACAAAGCAGCAGAAATAACAGAAGGGCCCGGATAATTAAACTGGCCTGAAGACAGGTATTCAAATGTTGGTGTGTAAACAGCACAACTCTTTAATAGTTTAGCTGTAAAATGCGTAGTTAAGCACATCAGCACTTGCCTCTCCCATCTGTCCAAACACATTACCGTTGCAGAGGCCATTACAGCACTGGAGTACAGTCCCACTGCACCGCAGCCACATATTATGGGAGGGGTTGAATGGGGCTTCTGGGAACACTAACAGCGGCCCATTGGCATTATCTGAATGCATCATGGGGTCATGTATTATAAAGCACCACTGTGCTGTTTGAGAAATGGGGGAGCCTGAGAACAAGATCCAGCAGGTGTACTCATGTGGACGTGCTTGATGCCCCTTTTATACAGCTTAAAGAAGAAATATTCAAATACGTGATACCAGATTCAATGAGTAACTAAAATGTTCCTTTTTCAAGCTGGATATTGATGTAGAGACTTCTTTTTTCCCCTTGGCCCCTTAAAGTTCCCATCTCTGTCTATTGGCTCGGTGCTAACTGCTGGTCTTAATTGTGAAGTGAGGCCAGTGGTGCCTGAAGCCACAGAGAGGGTTGTAATTAAAGACCTCTACTCTTCTTGTCTTCAAATCAGCTCCAACTCCTCCTGGTCAAATGGGAACAAGCTGCACGCACCTACGAATATCAAGTAGCTGCTCGCCGCCGCTCCTTTTTCTTTAACAAAGCTTCATCAGAGGGGAGTGAATTACAGTATGACACAATAAACAACTTCCAGTCAACTTCCCCCAGATCTTGTGAAAATATTAATCACAGATCGCGGATGAATAATATCTGTATCTGCACCTGACAGCAGACCTGATGTTGCTGTGACAAACACTAAACAAATCCTCCTCATGAATACTGGTAAATATTTGGACTGTTTCTGGATCATCAGAGTTGAACACATTAGGATGACTCATGGCTGTCAAACCTGCCATCACAATCCTGAGCCGGAGCAAAGCAAGCAGCAGAAAGGAAAACGCTGAGTTAGACCCGAGCGGGAACATCATTCACAGGGTCAAACAAGCTTACTATTATTGACGGTACACTAAACTAGAATTAGCTGACTCTACTATTATTTCTCTAAGGCTCTGACACAGATTGACTCTCTCCCTCTCTATCTCTCTTTCACTCTCTGCTGCCTCCTTCCGCTCATGTTTCAACTCGGCCACTAGGAGGCACTCTTCTCATGCTCAAGCTGCAGCCGGTGGATGTTTAGCTGTGATGATGCAGAGACGCCTCAGACATGGCAGGGCAGCACATACACCAGTCTGCCTATACATCCTTGCAGGTAGGTGCTAAAGATTTTACTCTCTCAAGAAATGCATTTGGATCAAGAGTCTCTCGTCTGACCTCATTCTCACTTGATCTTTGCCTGGAAATTAGGTTGTGTTAATGAAATGTTCCAGGGTATTTTTTTCATTACTATTATTTTTACGTTTAATAATCTTTTTGTATGTTTTTGTTGCATTTGTGTAATGACAGCAGTCCAGCATGTGTGAATGTTTTTTCTCACAACATGATTTATATTTCATTTCTCAAAAAAAACCATCTAGAAATGTAGCAGAAAAATAAATCTTGTATTCTTCCAAGGAAATAAATGTTGTTGAGTAAATATGTGTTTACAGAGCCCTGACTCGCCTTGTCTTGCCTGACACCCCAAAACCTTCCCCCAGATTTCTCTCTTTTTGCACCACAGTGTCCAGACTAATTTTAGTATCAAGTGTTTTTGCAGATATGGCCAGTACCGAGAGCTCATGGATGGCCTTGAGCGAATGGCACGCGGGTCAGAATCCACAAATTAAAAAGTCCTCCCAGGGGAGCCTCATACACGCCGCTCTCTACTGTATACATTCACAGGCAACAAAGACATAAAAGCAGCACAGCGCATCGAACAATGTCATTCAACACACATTTAGCAATTGTTTGAAGACACACACATACAATTAAAAGAAACTGTCGGGAAAAATGATGCAACGATGTGATTCAGCAAATGTTTTACTAACTAAAAATTCAATGTTTCACTTTGAAATTAAAAGACTGACTAGTCCCTGGAGATTTCTGTAGCTTTTTCAGCACGGTGACAACGATACTGGCTGGCAGGGGGATGTTTGCCTGGTAATGGTGTTGTAATTTTGAAGGAGCAGAAAAAAGAATTAGCTGCTATTTTTGCTCCATTATACTTTTGCGACAGAGCCGGAGTATTTTTAATTTCAGATTTATTTATTTTCTAATGGAATGCATTAAATTATGGGGAGAATAACTTGCACCTCAAACATCACCGGTTTTTATGATGCTTTTTAACACTCACAATTTTCTTTTTGACTTTTTTTTTTTCGAAAAAACAAATGAAATCTTCCCCCATGAACAGTAAATGACTAGTGGGAACACTGTCTATATTGCAGGTAACACAGTTCAGCGTTGTGAGCTGTCAGTCTGAAACAATACCAGCCACATTCCTACAGTACAAAGCTCCTCTCCCTCATTAGCTGCCACACACAGTCAGCTCCTCCCTGTCCACAGTAAAGTGGAGTAGACTATTAAAGGAAAGCTCTGACTGGCTCCGCTCCGCTCTGCTTTATTCTTTATTTGGACAGGTTTGTCCCATTGAGCACTCTATTAGCTCTCCTTCTCTGCGGGTAGTGCTGCCTGTGTCCTGGTTGTGGCCAGTCGACATGTGTTTACTGCGGCCCCCGCTGCGGCGGCAGGCTGGTTGGGGGCCCGTCCTGACCAAGCCCTGCTAATGGGACCAGAAGACCCCTCGTGACAGGACACCGCAGCAGACCCTACCCCTCCTTCCCCTCCAGCTGCGGCCCCGTGGCCCATGTCCCCCTACCCATCATGCCTCGGCGGGAGCAGGTGAACGGCGTGGGGCCAACGGCGGCGAGCTCGGTTTTCCTGGGAGAGCAGCGCGCCATCGCCACGCGCCTCAGTGGTTCCTCCAACATGGCTCCGGCCCTACGCCACATGGGCTGGCTGGCCGGTCTGTGTGTGTGTGGGTGTATGTGTGCGTGTGTGTGTGTGTATTTGGGGGTGTATGGTGGATGCCAGCCCTAATGCAAATGCTTGCCGTTTAAAAAATGGGAGCCTCTCTCCTCCTCTGTCTCTCCTCTTTGGAAAGGTCTATTTTGGCCTTCTGGTGCTGGCAGTTATTTTTTTCCTCTCCAGAAGGACAGAGAGCCAGAGAGATGCACCTGTCATCCATTTTGGAATTCAACATTTATTGATCTGGTCATGAGGAATGGAATTTATGAAGTTATGTGTTTTTTTCTTTATGAATTCCCACTGATTTATGTCTTAAAATGTGCATTTCTTATTTGCAAAGGGAGCCTTATTTACAAGCCTGCTAATTGGGTATTCACAGCACAGCAATAGACAGAATACAAACACACACACACACACTCTCTTGACACACACACACCAATCACTGCTGCAACATCCCAGCATGCCCTCTGTCTCTGCACCCCTGTAATTCTACATAATGCTTAAAGTATGTGCTAATTAAATTTTCTGTCGGTTTGCAAGAGAAATAAATAATCTGCAGCTAAAAGGCCTAATTGCGTTTGTCACATTGTGTCTCGGTGGCTGGTGCATCGGGAGCACAGCCGCTGCCCTTGCTCATTGCCATTCTGTCGTCCTGGCAAGCCCCCGCGCTGCCCCAGGTATCACCACGCGGCCATCTGGAGCCGACATCTGTCTCTCTATTGATCACAAGGGTTTAGCACTTGATCAAACAGACTGCGACAGGAAATTGCTCTTTTCCCCACAGAAAAGGCCAATCGCCTGCGTGAGGGTAATAGAGTGGAACTGAGATGCAGCAGCAGCGCGGTGGGCAGGCGGGCGCGGGCACAGCCAGGCAGGCAGCGGCATGGCGGTGTCGGCCGCTGTGGAGGTGGCAGGGATGGCACTAGCCCTGAAGTCCACTGCCACATCACCGAGGCCATGCTTGTAACCTTTCTGCTAATGCACCAGCAGCACCAGCACAATAAAATCCTCCCAAATTCTAATTTACAGTCGTGCAAGGTTTGGATTTTTCCAACGTGAACACATGCTTGCAGGAGATGAGACCATCACCCCTGATTAAAAACGCTGTCGTATTAAGCACAGAATTTATTTTTCAAGTCATTCAGGTAACTGTCTAAGCCAACAGCTGTCTGAAAGTGTTAGAAAAAGCTGGATGCGAGTAAAATATGCTACATAATAAGTGCACCAGATGGTGGGAAATGAACGTATTTCTTCTTGAAAAAATGCACTTTACCATTAACACCAGGGCTGCTGGTTTTCACAATAATTAAGATGTACAACAGGGGGATAAATTCAAGCAGTGCACAAATCTTTTAAAACAATGTATGCTTAACATGTAACTGAGCACCCGGCTGTAAGGTTTCAATAGTGGGAAATCCCTGACAAGACTGCAGTTGTCTCTTGCTCACTGGTATCCCCAGTGGAGTTCAGCACACTATTAGTGCCTGAGGTGAACAGCTCCTGAATGCGTGTTACAGTATGTTAGCTGAGGCTGTGGTCCACATCTAAAATCGTGGCTTCTCTCTGCTGAGGCATGCTTTCGAGGCACTCACTGTAACAACATGTTTAGCAAGTATGGACAATTTGATACTGAAGGTGACATTTATTCAGCATTGTAGAAAATATTTAATTGTTCCTGCAGAGAGCGAGATATGTTTCCCCTTGCCTACAGTGCTGGGATTGTCCTTTGGAATATGATGCAAATTTGGGATGAAGCAACTAATTCCTTCCTTGCACCCCTGTGCCACCCCCCCCCCCCCCCCCCCCACCTCAATCCTCCGCCAGCCTCCATCCTCCCCAGACACGAGGATTTCTGATTAATCGTGTGACCGCCCCTCGTTTTGCATTTTACACAATCTCACGGCGCCACGGTGAGATGTGTGAGGTGTTTCGCCACTTTTGGCAAGCTGAAAAGATGTAGCCCAAGGAAGAACAAGTCGAAAGTATGAGGAAAAAAAATATGACCAGGGGACGTGATAAAAAATTATCAGCCAGTGTGTTTTCCTGTTTGGTTTTAATCTACATTTAATTAAATTCTTATCTGCTGTGTGCTTATGGCTGCATTTGAATGGCGAGGCTGCATTCATTATGAATGGTAAAATTGAACTCAGTACATTGTGTGTGGCCCAATAAAGAAACAAGACTCTTATTGCAGTGCATGCACAAGCTCCGACAGACATGCGGAAAAAATAAGTCAATTAAGATCGGTCTTTAAATTACCGCTGTATCAAAACAAGGGGCGGGAGCATGCTCCATAATAGAATCCTGACAGGGAAGAGAGCACAGTTGACTGTTGTTAATATACATCCCATTTGATGCAGCCAATTGTATTAACCTGTTTATGGAACACGCACAGTTGATGCACACTAGATTTACTACTCTGTCATGATAGTTCATAATCGACAGTGGTGGGAAAAAAAGTTGACTTCTATGAATATAGAGGTCAAATGAAAAATGGCGTCAGCAGTATAATAAGAGTTCCTCATAAAGATTCTGCTGGTTTATCTGAATGTTAGAGGTCAACAGCAAAGGTCAATGACAGAATACATAGACAATATGTGGGCTACGGCCGATACTGAAGAGTTAAATCCAAGGGAGTGGAAAGAGAGCGAGAGAAGAAGGAGCAGATTCGGCTCCAAAATTGTAATACTATTGACAAAAGACACAGCTTATAACGGGCGGGCGGCACTTCATAAGCTAAGAACAATATCCCATAGGCAGCACCCCGGAAAAACGTCGAGAAAGACCCTGAGCTGATACTACAAAGTTGGGCCCCGCAAAATCCCTAAATCTTCCCTTTTGCTTATTCCAAGCAGCGTGGGGGGAGCAGCGAAGCTCCCTGCTGCCTGCCCATGTTTACAGAGCCGTTCTCATCTCTAGGCCTTGCTCATCCACGGCACTGACACACGGTGTCGACATGATTAGGGGTCTGCCTTTGCATAGGGCTGCGTGTGTGTGCGGGGGGTGGAGGATCGGCAGATGAATGACTTTGGTGCATCGGAGAGGGATCACAGCAGATAATCGCTCCCGACTGCTGCGCCGGAGCTCTCAGATCTGGTCTTTAAAATAATGTTCGGAGTCAAGTCTCTCCAAAGCTTTTTTTTTTTCTTTTCGCAGGTTATCTTCTGCATTTTATGTTTGCTGTTTAAATCTTAACAGGACACAAGCAGCAAGGGAGAGCAAATATGTCTGGAGTCAGAGGAAGCGGAGTGGAAATGTTATTGCGAGGGGTTAAGATTAGCTGTAGCAGAGGCTGAGGAGATGAAACTCCTCTCTTTTCCAACGGCTTTCAATGCTCGAGAAAAACTTGGAATGTTTGAATTTAACCTTGGGAGGCCGGATTCCTGCGAGGGAATAATGAATCTGACCTCTTGGTTGAAGTGACATCATTCAAAGGCGCTCACTCAAATACAGGACAAACGCCAAATCTACTGAAGTACATTTAAATACAGACCACCAGCAGCAGCCAGACAGTGCGAATACAGTACAACATAAATTCCAATATCATAAATACTGCTATCACACAAACAGAGACACCATAAAGTACGGCTGCCTGTGTCTGGGACTATAAACCTCTGGCGTTACTCATAGGGAATAAACACACATGCACAATTTACTGCACTAGATCCCCCCTTTGTTTATCTTTTAAATAAGCACACTTTATCACCCTCCTGCATAAGCAAATTGCATGCAATGTGTGTTGTTTTAACATGTGATATGCTGTCCAGAAGATTCATTTCTCCCAACAAATTCAATTGTCTTTGCAATATCCTGCTGCCATAGGCATCAGGCCCCATCACCTGTTCGTTATCGCTGGCCGTCCTGTTTGGGAGCTCTTGAAACGGTGCCATGGCATTGACTCTCAGTTAACAGCAGGTCTCTGAACTTCTCACGGTTGATGGCGGAGGCTGGAAAATTACGCTAACAACTAATTAACATCATAAAGAGCGTTTAAATGGACGGACGACACCTGCAACCTTCATTTGCACACGCTAACGCAGAATTACCTGTGTTTTTATTTTTGCAGATAACGCGTGCATTTTTTAACACCTTTTAGAATATTCATTTTTTCGGTGGCTGGCTTTAGAATTGGCACCGCCGTCCTTTTTACTATGTCCTGTAAAAAAAAGCCACCAGGCCAAAAATAATAATTGTCAAAACAGAATGCTGGCAGAATTACTAAAGCTGTTTTCTCTCTCTCTCTCTGAGTTTGTACGCACCTTAAAAAAAAACTGCACTGCCATATTCTGTGCCTGAAATAACACACATTCCATTTTCTAATTTCTGTTTGAATATAAAATATTTCCAGGCGGCAGACATGGACCTCCAGTTACTGGTCCGAATAACAAAGTGCTGCCTGTCAGTCTGAGACACTTTGCTGGCTGGCTGAACTAAGCTGGTTTAGACTGACAAGTCTTCAACGGTGGCAGCCTCAGCTTCCACTGGCAGGCCTCTGGAGTCCTTTCTTACTCCGACTCCCAGCCTCACAGCCTTTCACTGGTGATGGCCACAATATAGTCAAGTATCTTTGAAAGCGCTCTCTCTGTGTCTTTTCCCTTCAAAGGTCTGAAACAGCGGCTAACTTCCACAGGACGGTAATGCACTCACACCTCATTACAAAGCCACATTATGGACTACAGCAGTAATACGGCTTTAATCTTCTCCAAATCGTTATAAATGTCAAGCTGGGGCCAGGGACTTCCCAGTCTACTGCACCAATGGCTTAGCCTGCTATCCCCTCTTTTCCGTATTAGCTATAGCCAGAGTATTACATTCACTGCCAGATCCCCTGAAACTTTCAAACCTTTTGTTCCAACATTCAGTGCACCGTTAACACATCCTTTGAAATCGTCTCTCTCTCGCTCTCTCTTCCCCCTCCCCAAAAAAGCCCCCAAACAGCTAAATATGAAAACAGTTGATACCCCTACCCCGCCACATACACCACCCGTACCTCCCCCTTCTTTTCCTTAGCCTCTCCTAATGAGACGCAACATCCCTGTCTCTCCACTGAAGGATCCAGACTTTCTGTGTGATAGAGAGACTGCGGCTGTTTATTAATAATGAATTTGGATGTTTGCGTGTGGAATGTTATCAGCGCGCACACAATCCCACCAATAGTTTGCCCTGATGGGGTAGCTGGGTTCCTCATTAGCAGAACATATTTAATCCAGAAGTTTCTTATCAAATGTCACACCTGCATCTCTAAATGGCATTTTCACATTCATTCGCCTGTATTTGGGAGATGAGGCTCCAAGGTGCTTTGCAGAGATTAAGAAGGAGAGAGAGTGCAAGCTTATTTTATCATTTAGCGGGTCTGGAAGGAATCCAAGGAGTTTTTGTCTTGTTGTTGTAATTAGAAAGCCTTTTAAGTGATAACGCCTGCATAGGAATATGAATATGTAGCGATCAGGCCAGTCTCTCCCCCCCCTCCCCTCCTCTCCTCCCCTCCCTCCCCCTCATCCCTCTCTCTCCCCCTCTCTTTCTGTGTCTCTCGTCCCCTCTCTCTTTCTTGGCTTTTTTAAATTGTTGAATGCTGAGTTTTTGTTCTATGTACAGCAAGGATTAACTCGGAAGCTTCAGAAGTTTAATGAAAGACTTGAAAGTACATGCTTTTTCTTGTTTCTGACTGTGACAATGTTTCTTTTTCCTGTGCGAGAGCGGACATGACATGAGTGCAATTTTTTTGGTGTTTTTATACCTAAAGCATAAAGGATGGACTTTCCCTGAGGACACATTTCAGCAGCAGGACTTGACAAAACCCACTGTTTAGTAATAAAACAAAACCTGCTTTTTTATTTTTCTTGACACCGATCCAAAATTAAAAGGAATAAAATACGCTATGGTTCTATTGAGTGTCAAGAGGAATAATAGCCCAGAAATCTCCCTTTCAGCAGAGAAAAACAAACAAAAAAAACCGAAAATGTTTAACATTTCCTGCTCTAATGTTCCTCTCCTGCTGTACAAAAATGAAGCAGGTCTCTCTGTAGTGGCATTTAGTCCCTGTGTATATCCAGAAAAGCTGCTGCTAACCATCGGGCCAGAGATAAGTGCAAAACTGAGAAGTATTGATCCAGTAATAGTGGTTCACGCTTTGACTCTGACACCTTAACCCTGCAGACATAATGTCATAGCCTCTTATCCTTTCCTCTTAACACAACCTGCCTATCTCCCACAAGCTGTCACCTCTAGTAATACGCTTCTCAAAAGCTCCCCTAAATCACTGAAATCATTGCACTTTCAGACATTATTTATTTTCCCACCTCTTAAAAGTGAAGCGTGATTTACAGTTCGGTAAAAGGTTGTGCTTTTTTCTTCTTTTTTTCCCCCTCCTTTCCTCCTCTTCCTCCATTTCCCACCAGACCTACTAGTGCTTTCTGTGGAGGTAATTCCATTTCTACCATTGTAAGAGCTGCTACTTAGCAATTACTATGTTAGGTCTGTGTAATTGTGTTGGCTTACAGCGCATGACAAATACAGTCGAGCTAGACCCTGCATAGTGATCCCAGATGTATGCTGGTTTAGACGTTTTCATTAATTGAAAGCGTCACTGTGTAACAGTGCAGTATTACACTCTGGCAGGTATGAATGAAGTCTAATACAGCTTAATTACTCCGCAGCTAAATATGTATTGTAGGGCTCCCTTATGTGGAGCTTTTTATCTGTTACAAATCACAAGTTTAAACCACTGGAGGGTGGGAGTGATAATTAGTGAGGATTTAAGCATCCAGAATTCTAATAGAAAAATGCTTGAATGGATCCAAACATCTCTCTCACATACAAAAGGCTGTAAATGATCAGACGCTTTGCCCAAACTTTTTTTGATCGATGCGTTTCAAAAAGCTGCCATGAGAGCTGCTAGGCCATCGCTGAAGGATGCCAAACGTTGACATTATATGCAAATTTTGTTTATTATCTTGCAGGCAGCACAGATCCTGCCTTGGTTGGGGCTGGTGCAGCCCACAGCAACTTCCAAGCAAGGTTTATGCACAAGGGTTTCTAATTAGCTCTCTGAGGGCCGCAGTTAGTGCGGCACTTTCCACAACAGCCGTTGGGAAGTTGAACACTAACTTGGAGGGCTCCATATGTTGCCCAGGAGGCCTAAGAGACAGACTGATCCTGTGTGTTTCACATTAGGAGACACTATGTTCACTCCCGAGAGCAGCTTTTCATTCTTCTGCAGAAAGAGAGAGAAAAGTAGCCAAACCAATAGAATGGTGTTCATCATTACTTACATGCTGCTGGCTGCCTTCATTCAAAATGCAGGATTTTAAACATGATAACTAATGCATGAGAAAATGATCAGGCAGCTACAAACACATAGGTGGAAATCTGATTTCTAACTGCATCTACATACTAGGGCTGTGACTTTAACGTAATTTTGATTAATTAATTACAGAAAAAATAACGTGTTACAAATGCATTTAATCACACCTTTCTCAGTTCTCTCATTTCTGGCACACTGGTAACACTTTATCAGTGTTACCTCCAGCCCGGTAGGTGGCAGTAATGAACCTAAAGTCTGTTTTCCAGCCATGAAGAAGATACGCAGGATGCACTGAGTTATGTCCGCTCACAAGAAGAAGAGAAGACTTCACTGAGTTTTAGGGTGGAAAGTTTTCTTTAAAAAAAATTGGCAGCTTGGATAACAGCGTGTTTGTGTGCAAAATGTGCAACAAAGAGTTTTCTGATCACCTCAGTGCAAAACATGTTGCTATTAGCACCGAGCTAACGTTAGCTACGATGGTCCTGATACGGCTAACGTGTAGCCATCAAATAATAGCCCACTTTTCAAGACAAAGGGCTCGAGTTCAGAAAAAATCTTAAAATGTTGAATATAATCGCTCTAATTGCACTTTGACCTTGCAGTAATCAGACAGATGAAAAATGCAGATAAATAGAAATGAAAAAAACATTTTTGTTAAGTTCATGTAGGCTATATGTCTATTCATTGATTCAGTCGTCAACCATAATTTATTTGAATTGAAAAACTTTGCTTATTGTGTCAAATATTGCTGTTTGACAAAAATGTGACCATTCATGATTAATTAATTACAAAGCCTGTAAATAATAAGATAGTTTTTTTAATCACGTCCCACCATTTCTACTTCCATGTGCACAAGGATTTCAGCCCATTTAGAGTATGTACCACCAGCAGGTCATAGGTAAGGGGCTGGTAACTAAAACAGTCGAGAACAATGCTCACATCCTCAGCTACATGTGCTATTAGGTTTAGGCGACGTGAAGTCACAGTGGACTTACATTCTTGTATGTAATCTTTTGCAGATTGCAGACTTGTTCAATAACATTTTACAATCTTTCAGAAGCTTAACTTCAGTCATGATGCTAACTTTAAAAAATCATAATTCATGTTTGCTGTTGCAAATCAGTAGGAGACAGGGTTGGTAAATTTAAAATTCACTGAGGCCATGCAATCTGAGCAAATGTTGCAAAGCATTACTGCACAAAGTTACCTTTTCTCTTACAAATAAATGTAAAAAAAAAAAAAAGAGTTCAGTTTCAGGTGCTGTTTCAAGCTTGTGATTCACTTCTGCCCATGTGAAGGTGCAGGTACATCCATCCCTCACAGGCCTCAGCCCATCCTCATCTCCAGCTACTCACTGAGCTTCTATTTCAAGGCTCTGATGATCTTATATCTCCTTCAAAAGCTGATTTTCGGTGAAGAAAACCCCAGTTCACCCTCCCTTTCTGCTTTTTCTTTTCTGAATTGCCATCTCAGTTTTCTTCCCTTCACTTTCAATCAGCGTGCGTTCTGCTTTTGACCCCAGCGGTGCAAAAAAAAACAAAAGACGATGTGCCTCATTAACTGAGGCATCACACTGGCTTTTTCAACTTATTGTCTCTTGCACCTTATCCGGCCCTTCATCTTAAACTTGGAATAAATTAGAGCGATAACGATCGCGCGTGTGCCATTAGTCACAAATGAAGTGGTTAACGCAGAAAAGGATGAAGATAAGGCTGAGATCTGATGCTGATTCATAAAAGGGAAGGCGGACTGTTGTAAAATGGCAGATAGACCGTGCAAATTGGGTGTCGACATCGTGTGGCAACGTTATTACCAAATTAGCTTGTGCTTTTTTATTTTCTCCCCGCCCATCCTGATCATAACCTCGGGAGGAACGGCTGAGAAAAGGACACTATTGTGTGGCGCTCATTCCTTTGAACAAATACTTCAGATTATACAGGAGGCGCTGATGCTGCCTTTACCTCCAAGATGTATTTGCTTTTAATTCATACATTCGATTATGACATTTCAAACAATTTCTCTATTGAGACTCAAGGCATTACCGGCTAAATGACAGTCCTGAGTAAATAGAAAATGGAAGGGGATGGGGTCTTGATAAGAGAATACAGTGTTTGTTCAAGTTGAGGCTATTGCTGGCTAAGGAATGTCTTTTGTTCTGAGGTGAAGCTTGGCCTGTATCTTATGTTTAGTCATGGCCTTACAGCTTAATACTTCTAATATTTGGTAGCGTACGCAATTTGTGCCAAAATGAGATTTTCAGAGGAGACTCTTTCAGCTAAACTTGGAAAGGAGAATGAGGAAGATAACCCAATTTACTGCAGAGGACAATTATCATGGAAAAAAGCAAGACGAGTGACACATCGCAGGCCGAGGTAGCATCACTCCTTTCTGAAGAAGACAAACTGATAGATTGAAGGTCTCTTGAATCCAGGCTGTCGCTGGGGGTAGGGGAGCTCTTGTAATTTGCAGAACTGAATCCATGGAGCGGGCATAAGGGAATAAGTTGGAAGGGGAAGAAGACAGAGAACAAACCTGGCAGGCACGTTGAGGCCATGCCAGTCCTGCCTGCGCCACGCGGTGTGGCAGGGGGGCAGTGCCAGGAAATGTGGCAAGAGGAGGAAAGATCAAACAACAAGGGCTGCAGATCTCCACCAATCTGCTCTGTATTAATGTCAGAGCCAAGGAGCAGCTGAACCAGACGTGATCCACAATGTGTGACAGCGATGTATGTGTGTGCGTGCTTTTGTGTGTCTATATGACCATTCGCCGCAAACTGGACCGCATTCATAATGGCCTGGTGGTACGGGAGACAGCTCAGAACTGTCAGAGTGTGAAACATTTTTCCAACTTGTCCTCGGAAACTTGAGGACAGCTCAAAAGTTTGATCTCTGATTGGATTTTTAGCTTCTTTACTGCTACATTTCTAATACTAGCCAGCAGCGATTGAATCCGAGCTTTTCATTCGGAGGTATTCTACATGTGTCCCTGGATGTCAGACACACAGTAGCCCATGATGGAGTGGTGGGAACCTGGTCCCTGTGTCGACACGCCTCTCAGCTCCAGTGGGCTGCACACCCGGGCCTGCATCCTGCTCCAAAAACTTGTTCTGTATAGCCGCAATAAAGCAAGCAGACGGCAAATGAGCTCCACGCTGCCATCGCTCCCTCCCGGACAGATGGCAAAATTAGACAATATGCTTTCCAAAATTACACTGAAATCACATGGCCACGTGTCTGTCTGCTTCGCCTGTCTGTCTGTCCATTATTCCACCCATCCTGTCCGTCCCGCATGGCATCCCAGCCATCTTTGCTTGGGTGTGGTGCCTGGGCAGGAGCGAGGCGGCGTTGTTTTGGGGATGATGAGGAAGCTGGAGCCAGCCTCGTTGCTGTTGATTGATATCGGAGCGCTACGACGGGATGTAGGGCCAGCAGGAGCATCGGTGGACGAGACGAGGGAGGGGGTTACATGGGCAGGGGGGACTGTTGAGGGAGGGGGTAGCTGGGGAATGAGCCTGTTCTATGACAATGCATGATGAACAGCCTGCTATTTGGAGTGCATCTGTAGGAGCCAGTTTGTAGCGCCGAGTCCTTAGAGAGACGTGGGAGGAGAGCAAATGTTTGAGGAGCGGACTCTGCAACTGCTGAATCTCCCAGAGCTCCATGTATTTTGAGAGTGACACAGAGCATCTTATGACAATATTAGCCTCTATCCCTCCTTGTCTTTTTGAATGGAATCTCTGAACCAGAGGCTGATAATGGTATCTCCAACTGATACGGGAGCCTCTCGTTGCAAACTGGGAAAGGTCTGCTGTTTTTTGGAGGGAATCTCTGTTGAAAATCTTGTCTGAGGGAAATTACGGTATTCCTCTGCTATACGCAGTCGGAGATAGAATTGCAGAAGTTGGCAGCTTGACTATCTTGTCATGTAAATAATTTAGCAGAGAGGCCTTCCCCTTTCCTGCCAAAAAGGAAAACACGCCTTTTAGAGTTACTGTACAAACAGAGCAGCCTCATTTGAATGTACAGTCAACATATACATAAAAGAGGCTGATTTTAACAGTACATTTCATATACAGCAAAGACAGGAGCCCAAAAATTTGAAAATATAATAATGCAAATTAACCCTTTAATGCCTCAAATCCACCCTGAGCTCAGCTGCCTTGATTAAAGTATCATTCTGAAATTGAAAAATATCCTCTAATTAACTAAATAAACATAAACACAGCCATTAACGCAGCCATTACTGGGATGAAAGTGGAGCTACAGATGGCAGGATAGCCCGATTCTGGACTGAGTCATGAAAACAGTAGCCAGTCAAAGTGAGCAAATACTAGGGAAGTTGTGGCATAGTGGCTGAAAGAGAGTTAGGGACTTTGTGAAGAGACTAATGGTATATATTCAGTAGAATGATCACAAGCACAGACTGCTCATCGCTGGCTTTGATTGGCCTCCCGGTCTGTCGCTTGGGAGAAACCTCGGTCCCCTCTGTGACGGCTCTGTCTCAGACTTTGTGCCCCGTTCAAGCAATTACGCCCAGCTCCATGTTTTCATATGGGAAATAGATGAGGGAGGGGAGGGTTGGGAGGAGTGTCATGTGAAAAAGTCATTTTGGTGCTGCACTCTTCAGTTCCGGTCATGCTCCGTACCGACGCAAATTAAAACCTCCCCAGTAGCCTATGTAAATATGCTGCCTACTGCGCTGCGCTTTAATGAGCCATGATATGAAAGACATCTAAAACCAATGGAAAATAACTGGCCACTTAAAGGTGGGGTGCATCTGACAGGTGACAGGTAGAGCCGCGTTTAAGACAGTGTCGGGCGGTGGAGGGTGGGTGTCGGGGGTTTGCAGGATGATGGGGGCAGACCAGCTCTGGCATTCAGAAATAATCTGGAACTGTGAGCTGCAAGCCAGGGGAGAGTAACCAGCTTTTTAGCCTCAGGCATTTCAAAGAATTCTGGGTGGTGGAGAGGGAGAAAAGGGGGGAGTAGGGTGGAGATTGTGTGTTCATGGGTACCTGGTGTGTGCTCATTTTTTAAGGGGGTGGGATGTTGTTAGGTGAGAAGTGAAAGGAGACAGTTACTATGTCTCCTGCCTTGAGACACAGCTCATTGTCACCAACTTAAAAAATGTACATAATTTCCCTTGGTGCACACACACACACACGCATGCACGCACGCACACACGCACGCATGCACACACACACACACACACACACACACACACACACACACACACGCATGCACGCACGCACACACGCACACACGCACGCATGCACACACACACACACACACACACACACTCAGCCCTCAATCCTCTAATAACCTGTCTTTTAAAAAAACCTTACAAGGATTACCTATCTGCAAATCTGCTTTGTATGCAGAATGTGATGGTGGAATGGAAATGAGCAACTGTTCAAGATGGCGCCCACCAAAAAGGGAACCACATCTGCACAAACCGATTAATCCGAAACATTCAGAGGAATCTCAAGTCATTTACAATATCACAGAATCCATAATCAAGATTCACTGCCAGAGCCGGAGTCTGCGCCACAGAGTCAATGCCCAGTTCAATGAGGGCTGATGGAATGTATAATTTCATGACAGATGCACGCATTCACAGGGGAACACAGGGTCATTTTAACATTCACAGGCAAAAAAATACAACAACTTATCCTAGAAAGGAAATACACACCCAATTATTAACAGGCGAATGGAAGCAATAGCAAATGAAATATGTAAAATGTTTGTTCACTGATAGCAGAGTATTCATAAAATGCAAATACTTTTAATAGCAACACATCTATGTAGCTGTTTAGAAACACAGCATCTTATGGATATAATATGCATCTCTAATTGGTCAAATCCCTGTGTATGCATAACATTAATTAGGATGATCATGTTTATTGTTAAGATTATGGGCTTATTTGTTCTAACAGGTGACTCACTGAGGAGACTCGTCAGAAACAAGCCACCGTAGTCTTGGACACATAGCGTGAGGAGACCAATTTAATGTGTGGCAACTTGAGCGCAATGCATTTCAAATGTGAAAATGGGACAAGCAGATATGTAGATTTAAAAAAAAAAGAAATCTGTGGCATGGTTTGTTGGTTTGAACCTTGCCAAGCCATGCTAAATCCAGTCTTTAAAGCCACGCAGCGAGCTATAAAGGTAGGAGCCGGCTGATAGGCTGGTGAGATCCATTGTTGTTGGGCCATCTGACAGTCTAACTCGTGAGGAAGGGGGAAACAGAGGAACAAGCCAGTGGGGTGCCTTATGAATTTAGACTAAGTTGAGATTCTACATTTGGCCAAAAACACACTCTCTCCTGTGAACTGTCAAAAAAAATGCAAACCAAACTCAACAAGAGGCGCACTGGTGCAAAAAGCATTTTGCCAGTGTTTCTTTGTCATCTGGCGTGTGGATTCATACGGGGACCACTTTGACAACATGTGCCAAGTTTGCTTATTTGAGGTTAATGAAAATAACAATGTGCAGAGAAACAAGTATGGATATAATGTGAGTAATTACATATTTACCCAACAGCTTTAAAGCTGCAGTAATCACTTTTTTATTTTTATTTTTTTTTAAATATCCACAACAAAACACATGATTGTGGGTAAAAGGGGTCGCCCATAGTGATGAATACCACAAAAAATAAACACAAAATTCTGCAGTTTAACAAAGTTCCACAGAGTTCTTTAACCTCTTTTAATTGTGCAGCCTGCAACTTCAGTTTTTTAAGTGGCATCACTGTCATCAAGCCTGTGGCACTGAAACACTGATAAACTCATTGTTTACTGCTTGTCCAGTGACAAAGTTAGCGACTCGTCGGGAGGCAAATATTTCTCTCAGATTGCTGTCAGCGAACGAAGCAACTCTGACGAAAAACCTTGATAGCTGCAGACCCTATACCAACTTGCACATGTTTGGAACATAATGGAGCAGCAAAAGGAACAAATATACCAAAACAGACCAGAAAATGGAATCCAAACAGTCCTATATGGTGTGTTCTCTCTACTATCTGTGCTTCCACAGTGCACTAACAGGCAATTATTTATTAACAGGTGAGCCAGAACAATTTTGCAAAGCTTATTCAACTTGTTCTGGAGGTCTTTTTGTTCCAAGTGGTGAAAAAATAGCTCAATAAGGAAAATTCTAATTCATTAGACATCAGGTCTTTCCTTGCTTTCTCAGAATCGTATCATTTGCGACATAAGAAGTTCACAGTAGCTGCTACCTGAAGATGCTGAGACATCTATCTGACTAGTCTGAGTCTTCACTGCCCTGCGTCTTGCCCCTAATTGCAGAATGGCTTTACAAGGAGCCATCTCTCGCCCTGGCAACTTTGTGTGACCTTGTGGGACTGAATAAGACTGTAAAATTGATTCAGCTCCTGTAATAAAAGAGCACACACATTATCAGCATTCTAATTATAATTAATACAGGCAGCAGCGGCAGACCCATTATTTACGATGGGGGCCCATGGTAAGCAAACACAATAATAATCTGCTCCATATTTTTATTGATATGTTGATGAATGGCTCTCTTTCACACAAAACACCAATGGAATGTCTCAGTGGCCGATCATACAAGTCCTGATTATTTCACTGCCAGTTTCCTTCACCCTCGCCCCCCCTCCTCCTCCTCCCGCCTCGCCTTTCCTTCAACCTCCCCTCTTCTCAGGCTTTCATTAGCCCTTTGTTTGTATCACCTTAAGTCCCTGACTCCAAACCTCATTACAGAGAGCTGGGTCAGGTGATAGAGTCAACTAACCTCCAAGAGGTGAATTACTGTCAGAAATAAACAGTCCAACAGCAGCATCACACAAATGTCTGCCTGTCCTGCAAACAGATGCCCGGCACATTGTCTGTGAGGAGGAAACTGAAGCAGCCACGGACATTTGAAAAGATGTTAAATTCTGTGTCAATAGTTGTTTGATTGTGAACTCAACATGAGCGCTGACACCACAGTCAGTTTTAGTCTGATTTAATCCGCACAATGCAGTAGTCTCACAAAAGGTCCCTGTATGACTTTTAGACCTACTTTCTATCCAAGGTAGTGCTGTAGGACTTCCTGAATCAAGCAGGAGAATAATACTAAATATAATAAGAATAACATTTAATCTTTTCATTTGATTGCTTTTTGGCTTTATCTTGGATTCCAAAAAGCATCTGTGTAAAAATAATGTTCCAGCGGTTAAAAAAAGCTTTTATGTGCAGTTAAAATCCCTTCTTTTCTCAATGGATTATATACTAGTTACAGAATGCAGACTGCTGGCATAGAATAAGAGAATACTTCTATATTAAACAATGTCTGAATATTCTCTATCCACTGAATATCTGGTTTAGGGAGCACAAAAGACCCCGCTGCCTCACAGTCAAAGTGTGTAAAATAAAAAGACAGCAACCTTCATATCTAGGTTATCCTTTATAATTAGGTGTCTATGTAGCTTATGCCATTTCCCCTGTTTGATAATTGTAGTCCATCCCTCCTAATTTTGCAGAGAGTCAAAAAAAATGCTTATTTGTGCCTATCTTCCTTATTAATTCTCCTCACAAATCCTTGATTATTTTCCAATCCTTTCCTCTGATATCTCTGGCGCTGTTTGTCTGTTTCACTCACTCCTCCACTGAGCAGTCTGCCTTCCTTCTCAATCGCCTGTTTTGTTTCCCGTTTTAATGAACAGTTGGATTCTTTTATTTCTCTACAAGTGCTGGATTTGCCTTATCACCCCCCGTCCCTTTGAGGGTTGCCAATTGGTTTTATCCATGGATGTATCATTTCTTAGGCTTCCTCTTTTTTTCTCCACAAAGAGAAAGAACCACTCCGTCAACAAGCCTCTCCGGAGCCAGAGATTAAAAACCTCAACATCACCTACCTTCCAGCGCTACTCCCAACTGGTTTGTGTAAAACTCAATTAAACTTGTCCCCACTGAATTTCACATTACAGTACATTAAAAGGAAATTCTTCAAGCGTGATGACAAAGCTCAAACCTAGCTTCAGAGCCGCTATTTAGGAGCTTTCCTAAACGTTGTAGTCTTCGGGGTTTTAGCCTCATGTCGGTGCAAAAGGCGCCAAAACACAAAGACAAAGAAAAGGTTTTCTTTTGACTCGGGAGAAAAACAAACTTTATGATTTATTTATTTACAGACACGCTGAAAGTCACAGAATCTGTTTGATACGCTGCATACAAACAAGGTCTCAGTCTATCAATTAGCTCCTGACAAAAGGTAAAATGCAGCCTTTTGATGATTAAAGGTAAATACTTTGACAAGCAACCAGGACATAATGATAGTTGTCAACCGTGTGACATTAGCCATCTCTGTAAAATGCAGATGTTAATCTTTTGTGGGGGGGATTTGTAGATTTTTGATCTCAATTTCAGAGCCCCTGTGAGTCGATAACAAATTATTCCACCGCCTTCATACAATCTGTCTGGGTGAAAAGGGAGCGTTCAGTCGAGCGTTGCATCGACGCAAAGAAACATCGCAGGTCGATATGTGTGTTAACTTCATTCACATGTGATAATGTGCTTTCAACTACATGATAGCAAACCTGAGATTCAAGCAGCAGGAGGAGGAGATACTTAAGATGTTGTCCTCCCTATGAAGAGCATCTATTCTTTTGTAGTTGGTGTTCTCTACTGAGAGAACAAGCAAATGTGGAGGGTTTTCCTACAAAGCAGAATAGGAAGGAGAAAAGGGAGGCTTGGCTTGGCTTTGCTTCAGCCAGGTTGGCTTTACAAGAGGAGAATGTGGAGATACGCTCCTCTTCCCCTCCCCTTCACTCTGTCTCTTGTTCTCCCCCTCACCCCTGAATAGCCATCCCTCCCCTCAGCCCAAGAATTTAAGGGCAGCTTTGAACCCGCCTCACTGTTCTTCGACATTGTAACATGTGCGCACGCTCGTCTCCCCGTCAGCCACCCAAAGGTGTTTTCGTGCTGAGATTAGTGGATGAGGTGCAGTCTGTGTTTTGGGCCAAACATGCCCATCCTTTGACATGAGGGTGGACTCCGACTCCGACTGGGCTACCGACCAAGATCACTCCCTCTTGTCTCCTTTGCTTCCTCCTCAATCCTCTCCAACACATGACATGTGTCACTGCCACAGATCTGCACTGGACGATACGAGCAGTTCAAGGTCAGGGCAAATCCCCAAAGCAGAGAAAAGAGAGGCAGAAATCTCTGAGACTCCTTTCTTTCTTTTTTTTTTTTATTACAGTGATGGACTATTTAAAAAGTTCATTTTTCTTAAATGCTGAGCATATTTCATGGTGCTATAATGTGAGCTCCATAATGTGAAATCTCCATTAGCCAAAGATGGGCGCTGCAGTAATGCAATGGATATGTCAATTTTCTTGTTCTGGAAAAAAGAAGTTTTGTAGGGATTTAAAACCCATGTAATATTCATATTTTCTATTTCAGAGCACAATAGCCAGTGAGGAACTAAAGTGATTATACATAGCCAGAGTCAAACTCCAGGGCTGTTATCTATTATAGTTTCATAAATCAACAGCGAGAGAGCAGGGAGCACAAATATTCTGTAACCATTTTGCAACCGTTTCCTCGACCAAATGTGTTTGATGAGATGAAAAATGGGATAAGAAATATTTAAACAAAGGACTCCTTTACATGGAATTACATGGAAAGATGAGTCGCGAAGCCCGTGGATCTTGTATTTTCATGCATCAGTTTCATGCATCTGCTGCAGGTCCTGAGCAACAAAACTTCAATTAACTCCAAGTTTCACCACTAACAAAATATTATTCAGTCCAAATGCATTTCTGAGGCCAGGTTAACTCAGACAGGAAGGGAAAAGGGGCCACCGTGTAATTATTTGGCACTTACAATGTCCTACACTTCAGATTTGTGAGGATGGCGAGCAGAAAATCTGTTTACTATGGAGCCGAGTTCCTCACTCTCTTCGGTGCGGATGAATCCTTTGAATAATTCATAGTGAGAGCCATAGGCATATGCAATGGAAAAGTGTTGGAGAATATCACACCAAAGATGGCATCCTCCATTATGTGCGCTGTGCCCGGCGTGCCCACAGACCTCACATAATGTAATTGGATAAAAGTCAGATGCTGCATATTGAGGAGCTACATAAGGCAGCGATATTCTTCTGAGGCTCTGAAATGTGCTAATTGACGCAAAAAGCAGCTACAGGAAGAGGACTGCACGCCTTATTGTCTTCATATATTTATCTCCAACACCTCATTACTTTTTCATGCAGTTACAAGAAATAAGTGGAATAAATTTACTTACTACAGCTTGTGTTCAAAAAGCATGACCTCTCCCAAATAGAACAGGGGGTGCGTAGGGGGGGACAACAAGTCTTAATTTAGAATGTCATTATTCTGATTTGGTCCAGCAAAGATGTTTTTGTTGTCATTTTACTTCTGTTGACAACTTGTCTCATCAGGATGTTAGTGACTGAAACGCTGTGACATGTGTTTTACATATCAAAACAACGGAGCCTTTCATTTAAAGAGGCTTCATCTTCACTGACAACATTTTTATTGACAGGTAAAGCCCCAGAGATTAGACGTGGTGGTCTAATTAGTCTCTTCCTTTCCTCCACTGTCGTCTCTGCGCACCTAAAAAACCCAGCGAGAGGAAGGGGATCAGACGAAGCTGCCAGCCAGCGGTCCAAGTACTGCTTGGACCGCTAAAGGTACTAATACTACGCTGTAAAGGTACACATTACTACCACTACTGCAAGAAAATGTACTTATAGAATCAAAAAATATTCATCACCTAATGCAGAGAAATAACACCACAGGCTATAAATAAAATGTCTAAGGATATACTGATTATTCACATTTCTAGGCAGTATTAGCCAGTCATTTTTACAGATAATTTTTAACTGTTTTATAAAGGGCTGCAACCACTGAACTTAAATCTGCTGGTTATTTTAATGATCAATATGTAGCTTGCATTGTAAGGCAAGAAAATAGTGAAAACGCACACCACAATTACCCAGAATTCAAAACCTGCGTTGCCACCAAAAGTTCTAGAGACTTTAATCTTGAAAGAACAAATGTCCAGGAACTTTCCAAGTGCTATAAGTTACTCCTGCTCTTTGTCATTCACATTTCCTGATGTCTGCTACCGTATCAAAACCGAATGCTGTCCTCTGGAATAATGAACAACAAGGCCTGGAGTGTGTTGCCAGAGCATTGGGTGTAAAAGCTCTCAGGATACTTCATCACGATACTTGTTGGCACCAAACTGCCACCAAAACAGGATATTTAGAGGTTTTCAAAAATGCTGAGGTTTATAATAGTGCTGCAGAAAACTTAAGTGGACTTGACTAGTCAGCTAAGGTCAGTGCTGCAGGCCAACTGAGAAGTTCCTGAAGCCCCAGAAAGCCCCAGAGCAGGAAGTGTCTCCCTGGAATTAAATTTACATCTGGGTCCTTCAGTGAAAATGCAGGTAGAACTGAGCTCATCAAAAGTTTCTAGGACAAAGTGACCTCAAATGCCCTTTACCTCAAAATGACTCATTTTATTGTCTTTAATCAAGGAAAAGCCAGAATAATTGTCATACTGCACTTATGCTTTGATCAACTGGCCAATGACATTAAAGTCTGTTGTAATCTGATCTAATTTAAAAGTGTAAGTTAGAATAATCAATTATAAAAAAACAGCAACCTGTTATGCTTTTTTAAAATTATGAGTGACTAATTGTCTAATTGATTAAACTCCTATTTTATACACTATCGTTTAAAAGTTTGGGGTCACTTAGAAATGTCCTTATTTTTGAAAGAAAAGCATTTTTTCACTGAAGATCACATTAAATGAATGATACTGTGAGGGAGCTGATGAAGCATCCTCCTCACTACTGTAAAGCTGCATGAACTGACAAACTGATACAGGAAGTTATTTTGGTTTTGTTATGTTTATTTGATATCCCTCTAACTTCTCCCTCTGAGTTCTGTTTCCAGGGGGCGTGTTCATGAAGTGCACACTTGGAGATGCACCCAGGGGTGGCGCACCTGGATTTGATCAGTGATTAGATCATACCAGGCAGTCGAGATAGAGAGGGGGGGAGTTGTTAGAGTGTTTGATTTTGTTTAGATTTTTGTTTATTTAATTCTTTGGGTTATTATGGGTTTCATTTTCCTGTATAGTTCTGTGTATGTTGTGTGTAGTCTTGAGTGTATTAGCCAGGTAAATCTGGTGGGGGAGATGAGTTTGGTGTGAGGAGATAGTGATAATGGTATGATCTGGAATGATTAGGTGGCAGGTGTGAGGAGTGTGCGTGAGAGAGGGGTCAGGCCGTGTGCTCTGCTGAACAGGAATGCTGCCACATGTTCTTCATGTACCGTTTGTTGCCTCTTCAGAATCTTTTACTGTAAGTTTTTTGATTAATTAAAAACCCAGAAAAATATCAGAGCTCTGGAAAAAAAAACTCCTGTCTGCTGTGGCTCTTTTTACCATCACACTCCACCCCTCCATACCACTTGGCATTTCCATCCGGCTTGTGAGGTTCCCAACATCTGAAACCTTACACTTGGTGTCAGAAGTGGGATGAGAGGCAGCCATTTTGAGGAGGTGGAGTGTTGAGAGCTGATAGCATGGGGCCGAAAACACAATCCAAAGCTCAAAGGGCCGATGGGGCTGAAGATGGACTGGAGGAGGGTGCTACAGGAGGAATGGCCAAGAGTTTATACGCCAGAGAGGGGCATGTTGGGTCTTTGGAGAAGGACCCCACTGCGGATGTGTTGCACCAGTGTCTTCAGTTTCAACGTGAACTCAGTGAAAGGTGGGAAAAAGAGACAATTAGGCAAGATAAACTGTGGCAGCAAATGCAGACTCAAATGAACCAGCTTAGAGAAGATCTGCAGTACCAACGGCAGCAGCAGAGCACACGGCAGCAGCAGAGCAGAGAGAGACACCCCCTGAATGCAGCACCTCCAGTACAGCCAGATGAGGAGGAGGACTTGGATTCCCAGGCCAGTGCACCGAGTGAGTTCCTGGGCAGGGGCTGGGGCCAAGCTACAGTTCCACGTCTGGAGGAGGGTGATGATATTGAGCAGTATCTCACCACTTTTGAGCGCCTTGCAGCGGCATACCAGTGGCCAGAGGGTGAATTGGCTGTAAGACTGGTTCCACATCTAACAGGCAAAGCACGGGCAGCGTATGTGGCCATGGGAGCAGAGGACACATTTGACTATAAAAAGGTAAAGAAGGCCATCTTAGCCAAATATGAGATCAATGAGGATGTGTATCGGCAGAGGTTCAGGGAGCCTGATATCCGCCCAGATGAGACCCCCAGAGAATTCTACAATCGGCTTAAAGATCTGTACAATAAGTGGATCCGACCAGAGAAGTTGACCAAGGAGCAGGTTGGTGAGATTATCATTCTGGAGCAGTTTTACCGCTCTCTCTCACCAGAGCTCAGAGTGTGGGTCAAGGAGAGAAATCCAGAGTCGGCGAACCAAGCAGCACAGCTAGTGGAGACCTTTCTGGCAGCCCGCAGAGGGTCCAAGAACTTCCGGTGTGAGATTCCGCTAAAGTCCAGCGCCATACGGGGTAAGCCAATCGGGTCGGGGGGTGGAGGTGGTCCTAGAGAGGCAGTACTAGCAAGGCCCCTAGAAAAACCCATAGTTCCTGGTAAAATGAAATCAACAGCTAGGCCAGTCTGTTTCTACTGTGGTCAGGAAGGGCATATTAAGCCAGAATGTCCCTTAGGAAAGCAAAAGCAGCATACGTCTGTACCATTCCAAGACCATGCCAGAGTCAGGACTGCATAGTAGGAAAACAGCAGGTCACTACAGTGAAGATTAATGGTAAACCAGCCCAAGCTCTCCTTGATACTGGCAGTGTGCAGACCTTAATACATCCATCAGTATTGCAGGCTGATTGTCCATTAGGGAAGCCAGTTCTGGATATTTCTTGTGTGCATGGTGACCAGAAAGCATATCCTGTGAAAGTAGTGTATCTCGAGGTAGATGGACAGACATTTTTGCTTCCAGTTGGGGTGGTAGGAAGCTTAACTCACCAGGCTATCTTGGGGCAGGATATTCCTATTCTGCAGGAATTGGTTAGGTCCAGTAGGCCAGTTAACATTATCACCAGGTCACAGAAACTGATACAAGGAGCTGAGGGAGTGAGGGGAGACCGGATAGGAGCAGTTAATAATGTTCAGGGCCCAGAGAGGCTAGGACCCCAGTCTTCGGCTCAGACCAGTACAGAGTTATTAGGGTCAGCTCAGGGTGCAGCTGAGGAGGAGCTAAATGTACTGTCAGAATTGCCATTTTTTGAGGATGTTTTTCCAGACATGGCAGTTAAGATGAGGAAAAGTAAGAGGCAGAAAAGACGGGAGAAAATGGGATGGACAGCAAGAATAGGGTTAGAACAGCAAGGACTGGAAAGTTGTGATATTGATCCTAATGGTGACTTTTTACAGCTACAGAAAGAGGATGCAGGACTGCAAGATTACTTTGGGCAAGCAGCTGAAGTGCAGCAGGGACAAATGGCAGGGGAAGGATATTTCCTCAGAGATCGGGTTCTGTACTATAAGGCAAACTTAGAGGATAGGGAAAGGCTGGTGGTTCCGCAGACACTTAGGGACCAGGTGTTAGAGTTGGGTCACAGTATTCCCTGGGCAGGACATTTAGGTGCCAAAAAGACATTGGACAGGATTGCAAGTAGGTTTTACTGGCCAGGCCTTCACACAGAGGTGCAGGATTATTGTCAGTCATGTCCAGTCTGTCAGCTAGCCGGGGCTAAAAATGTGCCCAGGTTCCCATTACAGCCACTGCCAATCATTGATGTGCCATTCAGTCGAATAGCCATGGATATTGTCGGGCCATTAGAGCGAACACAGTCAGGGCATCGTTATATACTTGTAATCTGTGATTATAGTACTAGATACCCTGAAGCCTTTCCCCTAAGAGACATCACTGCAAAGCAGATTGCTTATGCATTACTGCAGCTCTTTTCTAGAGTTGGTATTCCCTCTGAAATCCTCACAGATCAGGGAACCAACTTTCTGTCTAACACACTCAGACAGGTGTACAGGCTCTTAGGCATTAGGGGTATTCGGACCACCCCTTACCACCCCCAGACCGATGGCTTAGTGGAGAGGTACAACAGAACTCTAAAAAGCATGCTGAAGAAGTTCATCTCTTCTAACGCCAAAGACTGGGACAAGTGGCTCCCTTATCTCCTCTTTGCTTACAGGGAGGTACCCCAAGCTTCAACAGGCTTCTCACCTTTTGAGCTTCTTTATGGTAGGCAGGTGAGAGGTCCCCTCGATGTGCTGCAGGAGACCTGGGTGGGTTCCCAGGAGAAGAGGACCAGTGTTCTGACTTATGTGTTGCAGATGAGGGAAAAGATGGAGCAGACCACCAGATTGGTAAAAAAGCAGATGGAGAAGGCTCAGAGATGCCAGCGAACCTGGTATGACCAGGCAGCGAGAGAGAGATCTTTCAGCCCAGGACAGCAGGTACTACTCCTCCTTCCTACTGTGGAGAACAAGCTGTTGGCAAAATGGCAAGGTCCATATAATGTATTGAGAAAACTGAGTGCAACAACTTATGAGATTGAGATGCCAGATAGAAGAAATCCAAAGCAGACGTTTCACATCAACCTGCTGAAGGAGTGGAAAACCCGGGAAATTCCACCCCAACAGCAGATGTTTGTCCGCGCTGTGGAGGAGGAAGATGACGTGGTGAGTCAGTTCGCTCCTGCAGCACAAAATTCTGCATCTCTTGATCTCTCCCATCTCTCTGTTACATCACAGCAAGAATTGCAAGCCATTATTCCACCAGATTTGTTTCAGGAGAAGCCAGGGGCCACAACTTTGGTGGAGCATAGCATCCAGTTAAAGGACAGCACTCCTGTCAGACAGAGGATGTATCGCATCCCCCAGAAGTTGGTGCCGGTGTTGGAGGAGGAAATTGCGGTAATGCTCGAGCTGGGTGTTATTGAACCTTCTACAAGTGAGTGGAGTAATCCTATTGTGTTAGTACTCAAGAAGGATGGAAGCATCAGGTTTTGCATTGACTTTCGGAAGGTAAATGCACAGTCTGCATTTGATGCTTATCCATTGCCAAGACTGGATGATCTTATCGAACGAGTTGGCCAGGCAAGGTTTATTACCACGCTTGACCTTTGTAAAGGGTACTGGCAGGTGCCCTTGGCTAACTCTGCTAAGCCTCTAACTGCTTTCAGGACACCCCAGGGACTCTTTCAATTCACCAAGATGCCGTTTGGCCTCCATGGGGCTCCTGCAACTTTTCAGAGGCTGATGAACCAGGTGCTAGCAGGTATGGACACCTTTGCAGCCTCTTATCTGGATGATGTTGTTATTTTCAGCAATTCCTGGAAGGAGCATCTCAGTCACCTGGAAATGGTGCTGGGGAAGATCAAGCAAGCAGGCCTGACCATCAACCCGAAGAAATGTGCCTTGGTCAAGCAGGAGACGCAGTACCTGGGCTACATCCTTGGAGGGGGTGTCATTAAGCCTGTGCAGGATAAGGTGGAGGCAATCAGAGCTAGGGAGAGGCCTACTACCCGGAAGCAGGTGAAGTCGTTTCTGGGTTTGGTGGGCTGGTACCGGCGCTTCATCCCAAACTTCTCTACGAGAGCAGCACCTCTGACAGACCTTACCAGCACTGCCAAAGCACACATGGTGTGGGGTGAGGAGCAGGAAAACGCTTTCCAGGACCTTAAGGAGGTGCTCTGCCAGGAGCCCGTCCTGCAGAGCCCAAACTTCACCTTGCCCTTTTCCGTTCAGACGGACGCTTCTCGTCGGGGGCTAGGGGGAGTCCTTCTACAGGGAGATGGTGATGAGAGGAAACCAGTCGCTTACATCAGCAGGAAGCTGTTTCCCAGGGAGACCAGGTACTCTGCAGTAGAGTTGGAGTGTTTGTCTATTAAGTGGGCTGTGGACACCTTCAAGTATTATCTGCTTGGGAGGGAGTTCACCTTGGAGACTGATCATAGAGCATTACAATGGCTGGAGCAGATGAAAGATACCAACAGCCGGATTACTCGTTGGTTCCTGTCCCTTCAACCCTATCGGTTCTCCATCCACTACCGGCCAGGAAAGCAGAACACGGTGGCTGACTTTTTATCTCGCAACGTGGTTGGCGAGTCTGCTGGAGGGGGTGAGAAGTGTGAGGGAGCTGATGAAGCATCCTCCTCACTACTGTAAAGCTGCATGAACTGACAAACTGATACAGGAAGTTATTTTGGTTTTGTTATGTTTATTTGATATCCCTCTAACTTCTCCCTCTGAGTTCTGTTTCCAGGGGGCGTGTTCATGAAGTGCACACTTGGAGATGCACCCAGGGGTGGCGCACCTGGATTTGATCAGTGATTAGATCATACCAGGCAGTCGAGATAGAGAGGGGGGGAGTTGTTAGAGTGTTTGATTTTGTTTAGATTTTTGTTTATTTAATTCTTTGGGTTATTATGGGTTTCATTTTCCTGTATAGTTCTGTGTATGTTGTGTGTAGTCTTGAGTGTATTAGCCAGGTAAATCTGGTGGGGGAGATGAGTTTGGTGTGAGGAGATAGTGATAATGGTATGATCTGGAATGATTAGGTGGCAGGTGTGAGGAGTGTGCGTGAGAGAGGGGTCAGGCCGTGTGCTCTGCTGAACAGGAATGCTGCCACATGTTCTTCATGTACCGTTTGTTGCCTCTTCAGAATCTTTTACTGTAAGTTTTTTGATTAATTAAAAACCCAGAAAAATATCAGAGCTCTGGAAAAAAAAACTCCTGTCTGCTGTGGCTCTTTTTACCATCACACTCCACCCCTCCATACCACTTGGCATTTCCATCCGGCTTGTGAGGTTCCCAACATCTGAAACCTTACAGATACATCCAGTGTAGACATAGTTAATGTGGTAAATGACTATTCTAGCTGTAAACAGCTGATTTTTAATGGAATATCTCCATAGGGGTACAGAGGAACATTTCCAGCAACCATCACTCCTGTGTTCTAATGCTACATTGTGTTAGCTAATGGTGCTGAAAGGCTCATTGATGATTAGAAAACCCTTGTGCAGTTATGTTAGCACATGGATAAAAGTGTGAATTTACATGGAAAACACCCCAAACCCCAACCTTTTGAATGGTAGTGTATATTGCTATTGTTGGATGTTGTATTTTTGCAATGGATCACCATTTAAATGTTCATCTTATATTTTGTACTTAATATCTTGATTTGTAAAGAAACTGCAGCTGTCAAAATTGTAGTTTTACTATATTTAGCAGTAGAATAGCATAAAATATAAATAATGGGATGGAAATATAAGCAGGAGCAGCTCAAATCTATGTTTTCGTACAGGACCTGAGTGGATGTATGAAGCTACATTTTGCCACAGAAGCCAACAGTGAGGAGGAAGAGGCGACGATGATGGATGTGGTGGCCATGTAACTGTAGAAGGCAGTCGGTGGGTAGGCTTGCTTAATTCTTGACATGAAATATTACCTGCAGCCCTCGACAGAGCAGACCTGCTTGGATGGCGGGAGAGATAGCATCCATCCTTTCAGTATAAAAAACAAACAAACAAACAAAAGCTCCAAGACCCCTGACCCGACAAAGGGAGTACAACTGATAAGTTAGTAGCAATTTCTCCCTCTTCTCCTGCTCCTCTCGCTTTCCTTTGAATAGCATTTCTCTGCCTTTGGCCCCAGTTTCACCTTGCTACGCCTGTGCCCTTCTATTAAAGGTGGTAATGGCTGCCAACTTCCCTCAGGCCTTCTTTTTAATATTTGTCACTCATGAAAGAAAGAGGGGGGGATTGGGAGATGATAAATCTTACTTTTGCCAGCTAAGGGCTTCTATCTCCCAAACAGAATAAAATCCAGTCCAAAACACTGCTGTGCGCATTAGGGAGCTGTGGGTTTAAGCCTTGTCCGCCATGATCAAACCAGGATTTATGAAGCATCATAACTCCCGACAACATCCAGCGGCTTATTAATTTTATATATTTCTGTCCATTCCCTGATATTCCCAGCCTTGACAGTCACTCAAGATAAGCCAAAAGCGTTCTGACAGGATGGAGTGTGTATATATTTTTCACTGTTCTGCCGCTCCCCTGCAGTTGAATAGCTTTAGTAGAAACCTTGAGGCTGCTGTGGTGTGATTTGTCTCTGGTTTTTGTCTTCACTTGCAACCTTCCCATTTGTAAGGGCCCTTAAATCAGCCTTGCACTCTGCTGAGCCATGAGAACAAGCCAGACAGAGGCAGAGAGGGAAGCGAATGAGGCGGATTTGGATGTGTGTGTGGGCATGTATGTCTTAATGTATGTTTATTCATACAGCCACGGAGACAAGAAAGAGGGAGGGAGAGAAGGAGGTGATTGGCTCCACCAGAGTATCACACATGTGGGTGAATTTTAATCAAAACACTCACTAATCACCATTTACAGGCCGTCTATATAAAGGCCTGTTCTCCGATATGAGAGGGCAACATGCTGATAGGGTTTAATTTAACTAGAGTCTAGGTCGGAGGCTTGATTTAATGTGGCCCACAGGAAACTGAGCAGGAGGGATAGAGAGACAGAAATGGTAGCTCTTTATGCAATGATCACATAAGTTCACATCAATAAAGCCCTAACCCATTACCAGAAACACTACATGAAAGAGGAGGGGCCCTCAGTGAGCGCAGGGCTGCTCTTCAGCATACTGTAACCACACAAACACACTCCCTTTACTCCTCTGACAAGCTGTGCAGGAGAAGCAGAAGAGGATCATGACAGGCTTTGTCAAGATAACTCCTGTAACCTTCTGAACCCTGATTTCCTCTTAATTTCCCTCAGTTTGAAGTCAGAAAACACATTTTCAAACTCTCAGGTGATATCAGTATGTAGTTTGTATCTCCTTGTTCTGACAACTCTTTGAAGCTACATGATGCTCATAAAATGAACTACTGTATCATCTCAGTTATGCCATTTTTCCCTAATATATTATCTGCACTAGTGAAATGAGTCCTGTCTGAAATTTTAAGGCCCTTGGAAGTCTTGTAATTTGACATCAGTGTCACCTTTTGAACGTCTATCACTTTTTCTGTGTGCCGATTAAAGATAACAAAGTCTGCAGGTTCAGTGGTGAGTTCTGGTGCCTCTTCAGTGTGGGGCGTTTGTAATTTAGTTTAGCTTCGATTTCCAGCTGACACAAGATGAGCAAGACAAATACTGAAGAAAACTGTGAGGAAGTCTGGCACTTTCAAAAATCCTCCTAAAGACAATTTTTTGCATCTCCAAAAATGTGATATTCCCACCTTATGTCTATGTTCTATCCACCATACGTAGACTTCTCAAGGTTGTTAAAAGCGAAATCTCGAACATATCAACCTTTAATGATTGCATAAATGCAAAAATGTCTACAGCCAACAAAAAAACCCCAAACTGCATCTGAATGATCCGTGATGTTGGAGAATCTCACATTATGTCCAGTGATAGGGTGGTAACTGAGAGAGGAATCAAACTAAATTCTAATTCGTTTACTCAAGCTGCCTGACATCTGCAGCAAACTTTTTTTTTGAAGCCAGAGGACCCCTGAAGCCTCCACAAGTTCTCTCCTGAGACCCAAAGACTCTCTTGCTTTGTACCTTGTAGCTTCCATCTTCCCACCATCCTCCTCCACCTACTCTTCAAGCTGCCTGCACTTTGGCTACGACCATCACAAAGCTAACTAGCCACAGCAGCTATCACACCCAGCAGTGTCTGACTAAGACCCTGGTATGCACCGGCCAACTGCAGCCCCAGTGACTGAAGCACGCAGCGGTGAGGAGGCAGGCAGGATGTAATCTCCAGGAGCTGTTGATACAGGGAAACACACAGGGTTTGGGTCAAAGGGATTAAAATGGTGGAGGTGCTGGTTGTATGAAGGAGAGGGGCTGTGAAATAGTGGCGGGAGCAGCGGGCGAGCCACCCCATAACAGAGAGGAGTTGGGAGATTACAGGGAAAATGGCGCAAGGGGGATTCCTGTGAGGAGAGGGGAAGCAGTGACTCCAAATGGCATTGGAACATAGCATTAGCAGCCACCATTCAATAGTATGCAGGCTTAGCGGGCTCAGGGCATCGGAAGAGGTGGTCATGTTGATGCTGAGTTTCTATAGGTGACAGGTGTGAGGGTGTCAGGGTGCTAAAGGAAAAAGAGCCGGACTGAAATCTTCAAAGCCCCACTTGAAGACTTTGTTTCATGCTACTCAGTCACCCCTCTGTGACTGGGACTGTCTAAATATTGTCAATGCCAGAAAGAAAAATCAAATCTTTAAACAAAGGAGGCCAACTCTGCTGGGTGATACTGCACGCGGAGGTTTTTAACTGAGCCCTTCATGCCTATGCAAACCGCACATGGTTTGGATAGAGTTCCATCAACAAAACATGTCAATCACCTCTCCGTGAAAAAGGGAGAGATATGAGACTGAAACCTATCTCGCGCAGACTCAAATACTGTACTCACGGCTTCCATTTCACAGTGTGTGGGAGAGCGGGGTTCAAAAAATCTTACATCAGTTTTTTTTTTTTTTTCAATCCAGCTATCCAAGAGCTCAGATTCCAGTTACATTTCACATTGAATAGACTTGTGTTTCCAGCAGTCTAGCCCTCTTCTAGTATGCTGGCTAGTGGAGCGATGACAGATTGGTTTCCACTCACTGCACGGGGGAGCACAATGGAGTGGCTTTGACAGAGTTAAGAGAAACAGTGCATCAGTGCCCCCCCATCTCTCTTTTTTCCTCACACACACACACACACACACAGACACTTCTCTCTTCCCCTCTCTCTCCTTTTCTTCTTCCTCTTTCTCCCTCTCTCTCTTCCCTGGGGCTTAGAGAATGGATGGCCCTGTCTGACCTGGACGACACTGATGTCTAGTCCTCTACACTACTGTACCTACAGCACGCCTGTCTGCTCGCTTACCTCTCCGTCCACTCTCTCTCTCATACACACACCAAGAACAGGAGCACCCATCTCTGTCACCCAGCGCCGACAGGCAGAGGTCAGCAAAGCTCAGGCACTAAAGCAACCTAGAGGAGGTAGGGTTTAGCTCATAAGTAGCTAATGTCACTGTCACATCTAACACACAGACAAGGCAACCTTAAACATGTAGAAATTAGGGTGTTACATAACTGTACTGTACCACAACAACTACTTGAAGCAACCCATGTAACCGTGTCATGATCTGGAGGCCAATCAGCAGCTCAATATCTCTAGGAAATAAGTCCATATTGGATGATTCTGCACCTCACATTTTCTATCCATCCCTTAGGGCCTCTGCAGGAATTACTGTCCTGTGGTCTATATGTAGTGAGGTGGAAAGAACTGATGTCATACGGGTTGGTAGGGATGCAATGCATCAAACTGTCATGTCGCAGATCAGAGTTTGTGTCCATCAAGTGCAATGAATTAACATTTGCCTTTTTTGCTAACCTCAACCCTCGCCTCGCCTACAGCTGTCCATCCTCAACCATAACATAGCCCATTTCTACCCCTATACTGATTCCAATTCCTGAACTTGAACTAATTGGAATACATTTTATGTAAAGTAACATGAAGCCAGGGATCGCTGGAAGACTAAAAAGTGAGTTTGCAGCCCACTCGGACTAAATGATAACAGTCATTGCTTGACTCTTTCATCAGTATCAACATGGCCGTGGACTGTCCTGTGGTGGCACCCACATGTTACCCAAACTGGCCATTCCCTGAAGTGTGCATAATTTTAAGCCTTAATACAACCTAAACAAGTGAGTCAAATAAAAATCCATCTCCTTTACAGTTTTCAGAAATGGGGAAATTAGCTAAAGAGACCAAAACTGTTTATTTACACAGAGCTGTAAACCTGTTTGTTTCTGCTGCATTTTACCATAGGGTCTATTTGGATTGACTCATTTTAGAGTGGCCATTTGAGGAACTGCAGTTTCTTTGCACTTCTGCATTGGCTTCGTTGTTCAGCCCCAGAAGTAGCTGCTTGTCAGAGTAATGTGGTCCTAATTAAATGAATGAATGCCGATGTTGACTGCTGGTAGAAGAAGTAAGCTGTTGCGTGCGCCCAACCTTCAACCCTGTCACATAGCTAGAATTTTTGCTTGCACACTACCACAGTACAGGCTTTATTTAAAATTAAAAAATGGCCCCCTGAACTATATTTGATTGCCAAAACCAACCTTCATCGCAGTTTTTCTCAAATAAATCTCAAGTTTCAAATACAAATTAAGATTGAACAAAATGGTTTAACCGTGCTTTTTTTCAGAATTACTTACAAGTTTACTGAGTAGAACATTTACAAATGGCCTCTATCACACCTACACAGCTCATTTTTAAACCCACCTCATGTATCCCTGTGTCCTTACCCGTGGCATTGGACTTTTAGAGGGGTAGAATAGCTAAGATCCCTTGACCAGATCTCATGATAAAACAACCCATAGATAAGGTACTGGTGCTAGAGGTGGCTTGCAGTTGTGTTCCTCCGTGCGCTGCAATGAGAAAAGAAAAACTGTGATATCACACTGATACGCCGCTCTAAAGACTATGGGGCCATGTGCTTTTTTTCTACCCAGGTGGATGTACAATCAATAAAATGGATTAGCTGCAAAGGTATGTATAAAGGTTATCACTGAGTTCTCCTGCATGAACACAGTGGCGACCCCACAAAACAATTTTGTAATGTCTCGAGCCATTTCTTCAGAGAAAATCTGATTATGTTTAGCCCAAGCTAAAAATTGATTTGCAGGGGTATACATTATCAAAGGAAAAATGAGTCCATACCGGGCCCTATAGCTTGAATGTTTTTTTATTTAGTCTTTTTTGCTGTTCTCTCTATGCTAGCTGTATCACTGTAACAGTCAGTGTTGTGTGTGTATGTTTTTTAATTCATTGTGATGTTCTTTTTTCATTCTCAGTGGGATTTTTTTTTCATAGTATGATCATCTCCTCTCTCCCTCACTATATCAGAGTTTCACCAAGGCTCAGTTTCACTTGTTTAGTTCCACTCGCTGCAGTCCTGTGTCAACCCTCAGAGAGACTTTAACCATGTGGTTCTCCATCACGCTGACTGACGATCTAAACACCACTCCACCCCAGTGATTCCTCTATCTCTGTCCCTCCATCTCTCTCTCTCTCTCTCTCTCTCTCTCTCTCTCTCTCTCTCTCTCTCACACAAACACACACACACACACACACACACACACTGTGACCCCCCTCAAGTCTGATGAAATAGCCCCCTCTTCCTTCCCAAAAAAAAGGCCATGGATGTGCAGAAAGGCCCCTCTCTCCAGCTCTCAGCTTTTGTCTCTGATTATCCCTGCACACACACACACACACACACACTTACTCTCAACCTGCTCCTGGATTGTGTGTGTGTGTGTGTGTGTGTGTGTGTGTGTGTGTGTGTGTGTGTGTGTGTGTGTGTGTGTGTGTGTGTGTGTGTGTGTGTGTGTGTGTGTTGGGGGGGTGACTCTGACCAATGGCATCCAACAGCAGGGCTTTATCCTGAAGCACACTGACAATGCTTTTCACACCTACTTACCACAGCAGAGATGGAGGCGGTGGGCTGGATCATACCCAGGCCTAAAAGCAGGCTAAGGGCTTTTAGAAGACACACACAGAATGGACTCTTTAATTACTGACTCAAGATCCCGCAGTAGATTAAAAAACCTCGCAGAGGCTTATTTTCATATCCGCAGAATTTTTCAATGAATATAAAAACGGTCATTGATTATGCCGTTAAGGGAGGGAAGTTAAGAAGGGAAATATAAAGTACATATAATCACATTAACTTGCAGTGATTAATGTAATAAAATGTGATCTTTTTTCCCCATCTGTATTGAACACATTCAATACTGGGGAGACATGCTCCAAATATTAAGAAGCAGCTCCTTAAAATCCACTTAACCAGTTCTGTGTGCAGAGACATCTGCGACAGCGATGCAGATAACTCATAGAACATACTTACACTGCTCAGATAGGCAGGGGGCACATGCATGGCCAAAAATGAGAGGGAAAAAATCCAAAACAATGACTCTTTTGAGCTTTCGACACTCGTGCACTTGTGTGTGTGAGTCCTCCCTCCCGGACACACAATCAGCCTTCCTGCATGATCAATACCAAAGCATTTCTTTTCATCGATTATACAATTATACAGAAGGTAAATCTGTGACACGCTCTCATGTAGAAGCAATAACCAATGCAGCCAGTGGTGGAGACTGAGAGGAGGCTGGAAGCTGCCTCTTCACTCACTATTTTTTCTTCTTCTTTTTTTTTTTTTAAGCGCGGTGCTTAAAGCGAGCTCAGTGTAGTCCAGGTACTTCACTCAGATGATTATAATGCCACGAGGGTGCAATACATCACTCTTATTAGCCACACTGGAGCACAATGGTATCATAATTAATGGTCGCAGCAGGATTGAACGCTGCCCTGACATGGAAAAGTGGGCCTACTTAAGCTCTACAAGGCATTTAAATATGCAGAGTGAATGGCACAACCCAAACCCTCCTGCTCTAAGGACAGCCCACGCTCATTAGCCTGACACCCTCCGTGGCATTGATACAAGGACAACCGGCTATACTCTCAGGCAGGCACACACAACACAAATCACAAGCACATACTCAAAAATGTGCAGCTACAAAATTGTTAAATGGGGATATATGGAAAGAACAATCTTGCCCCTCATCAGTGCCCATCACTTCTTTTACGTTTTCTCCCCGTATTGTTGTTTTTTGTCTCAAGGCTTAGAGCACGCTGAATGCAGATGGACATATATGTGTCAGTGGCTATTATGTGAATTTTTGGTAGTGGTCCGTGTGTTTGCAGTGACTGTGGGTGCTGTGGCAGAGTGTGGTGTCTGGTGCCTGTGCTACACTGTCTAGCATAGGGAAACTGCCTGCGCGGCGGGAGAACAATGCACATAAAAGGCTGTCGGAGGAAGCGTCTGGAGCTGACGTCTTTCACATGGCTCTGAATGGAGCAGCAGCAAAGTGCCTGTGTGTGTGTGTGTGTGTGTGTGTGTGTGTGTGTGTGTGTGTGTGCGCGCGCATGTAGTTCATATCCTTACGAGTGAGACGGAAAGAAAAAAACAGAGAAAACGCCCTCTTGAATATGGTCCTCTGAATATGTTTGTAGAGAGAGACAAGAGGAAATAATAAGAGTGTGTGTTCCCATCTCACTCGTGCTTCATGACATGTGCTTGTACGTGCATCAGTGTCTTTTAAATGCATGTGTGGGATGGTTAAGACTTCTCAGATTGCCGTATGATTTGGATTTTGCTGTCCTTATCCCACAACATTCTCTCCTCCTCCTCCTCCTCCTCCTCAGCTCTTCATAAAGCCAGCTTTATGGCTTCTCCTAAAATTGCGAGTGCGGAAGCTTCAGCTACAAGACACGCTACTCAACAGCTGCCAAATGCCTAAACCGGCAGCTCCTCTCCACCCGGCTCACTCCAGCCTGACCGTACCGAGTTATCGCGTGGCTCAGTGCAATCAATTATTGTTGCAGTGGAATCATTAATAATTTCCTAATGAAAACGATTCTGTTGATCTCTGTTGTCTTTTAATTAAACATAATTAGTCGGCTGCTCGGAGCTGTGGTGGGGACTCCTTTAGGGTACAATTTTGTTTTAATACACTGATAATGAAATTTTTACATTGTGTCAGTTGTTTAGTTATTATTCAGTCACACTATTTCACTATGTTCCCAGATAAGAGATAATAACCCTCGCACCTCCTATTCGCTGCAGTCATTTTAAAAGAGGAGGGTTGAAATGAACAATTAAATTTTGAACTGTAAGAGTCCTCTCCTGTCACCATTTCATGCTGCATGCTACCAGAGAGCAGTGTAGGAAACAGGGCCGTTTCACGCTGTCATTTCTCAGGAAAAAAAGCTCAAAATATCGTTGCGCGGGACGTTACAAAGCTGGTTTTATTAAAAATACGAGTCAGACAGATACTACATCTGTCCAGGCAGGGCATGCTAGTTCATCGTTTGTCTCTGAAGTCTACAGCTCTGGATCAGTGGAAAGAGCAAATGAAGGCATAAAAGGATCTGATTGTGAGGACTTAGAGAATAGGAAATAATACAAAGACACAGTGAGTTAGCTAATTCTGCACTGTCCGGGCTTATGTAAAACGGCCTAGTTACATTGGTCAATTTCTGCACGAACAATGGGCTAAGTTGCTCTGGAGACTTATTGGACATGCTGTATCTGAATGTGGTCTGGCTTAAGAGGCTTACAGTTGAAAAGTTTAGGTGACCTCTGAATAATGCCACATAATGTGGTCACATTGAATGTGTATAGTTTCAATGGGCTCAGATATCAGGTAACAATGGGGTAAGCACAATGAAGGCTTGCGCTAAGAATGAATTGAGCCATATATTGTATTTTAGTCCTAAAATGTAATTTTTTTAAACTGTGAGCTCAGATCTGACAGAGTCTGATTTCAATTGTGTACTCGGCAGCAGGCGAGAGGTTTCACATAAAGGGAGGGTAATATGCTGAATTCAACACTTCCTCTGTAAATATGATCAAATATAAGTGATGTAATAAGTGTTAAAATCAGATTGAGCTTCATTGTAAGAGTTGATGCATTTTCAAAAAAGGCAGGTGATATTCTATACTTTTCTTTTTGTCCACAAATCTCATGGAAATTCCAAAAGCAAATAACATTTTTTGTGTGTGTGTGCACTGAAAGCCTGATATAATTACTCTTCTGCATCATGAAACTCCATTGTTGTTGAGCAAGCTATTAAAAACATTATTTCCTTTATCAAAATCAACTGTAGTTTAATTCGATTCCCATGTAAACTATCCTAGAGCTGTAACGTGTATAAATACGCTGCAGAAAATAGTCCCAAACAAATGCACTCCTTACTTCTGTCTGAGTGACATTTGGTAAAAACCGCAGTACCCTGACTGTTGATGTTTTAGAATAATAATAATATTAAAAATAAAGAATGTGTGGCATATTTTTTTATCAAGTATTAACCAAAGGGCTTGGGACTGTGAGCGTGGAGAGGTCGTAAAGTTTCTCGATATGAGCGAATGCATTGTTCTTTTCCTGGGACTTGTTCACAGTAAGTAAAATACAGACTATTCGCGTCCTTTCCTGTTTGACAGAATGATCGCATCACACTTGGGTTCGGTAACATCGGCTCCCTGAACAGTTGTTAAAATTCCTCCAAAATCAGGCAGGTTTGCAGCGTTCTGAACTGAATCTCGTCGGTACCATATTCAACAGGGAGATCTGAGATGAACCAAATCAAAATGCAGCTGACTTTGTTTTCTCTCTTCAATCTCTCCTACTTTCCAGCTGCATTGTTTATCAATCTGTTGTTTATCTGTATAAAAAAGACAAATTCTCCACTGGTTTCTCTCTCTCCCTGTCTGTCACCCTCCCTCCCTCCCTCCTCGGTCTCCAGTGTTACTGTAACATATAATTACTCTGCAGACTTGCTGCCTGTTTCTATAACTTCAGCGGTTCAAAGAAACTGTCGGAGTGTGGAGGAGAGCATTGTGGGAGTTCCAGGTGGATTTCTCGATAATGAGTTAGCGCAGTAGTAGAGTTGAGAGTTTTAGTAATGGCTGGCTGCTAAGGCTCTTCCTGGGAGTTTAATGTAAAACAAACAGGGCCATGCTGACAGCCTGGGAAAAACAGATATTGCACTTTTCCTACTTCCACTTCAGGGCTCTTGCTGTCTCTTATTGCAAGAAAGGGAATTCGAAGAAGAATTTATATTCATGAAATGGCTCTATGAATCTTAATTTGAGACATTTAAATGACTCAAACATTACTCATGGTCTTTGACTTCAATTTTTATGTTTTTTTCTGTTCATCTGGATAAAATGATACAGACAAGAAGACAGAGTACAAATTGTCGGGAAAGACAGCATTTTGCTTGCAATAGGAATTGTAGGATCCCAAAAATAAGCAAAAAAAATCTATATCTGACACTATTGAGCTGACTTGTCTTGGTGCTGATGACCAGGGGCGCCCCGTGGGGGACCTGGCTACGCCATCCTGCTGCTTGTTACACACTCTAGTGCATGTATTATACATAGCACATTGCAGGGATACAACTCTCAGTGGAATAATTTTGCTGAATCCTATCCTCTCTCACTCCACACATATTTTCTCCTGCTTCCTGACAAGTTTCGGGGATAGAGGATGAGCAGTTGTACAAAATGTAAAGCAGAAATCATAGGACAGAACGCCCAACACTAAGCTACAGCCACTCAAACCAATCACCAGTCCTTACTTAGAGATACTCCCCCATAGATTCACACTGGCAAGCATCCAAAGTGAACTGCTACTATCTTCGCAGGCAGCCATAAAGAAAGCCGAGACCACTGAAACGTGAGCCAAAACATATTCTGCAGGCATACTGTGTATTGAGATATTCACTGTTTTCCATAAATAACGCATCTCAGGGAGCAATGAAGCTGCCGACAGAGGGGAAACAGCACAGGGGTGAAGATATAAACAATCTGGGCCTCAGCTTTTCTAGGTGGGAAGAAAGTTCCCGTTGGACTCTGAGAAGCCTTTTTCCTTCGGTTGATCCACGGTAGGGTCGATACGATAAACACAATTCCAGCACAGCTTCAAAACTACAGCGAAAAAGACCAAATTCAATATTGAATTTGACAAAGATTTGACATTTTCAGCACGCTGGCACTCAATTTCAATGTCACCTCCAGAGGGTGCACACACATGCAGATTGGAATATTTAAAAGAAGGCGATGAAGAAGAATGAGAGGCATAAATCGAGTCACAGTCTGGACGCAAGAGTCAAACGGCTGAACGGCATCAAACACTTCACCACTTTCTGAACTTACTCCAAGTCCACGTGGAGAAAAAAAAGTTGCCAGGAGCAAAATGTGGAGCAATTTTTGCTAAAGAAAAACCGAGAGAAATGGACACCCAACCAATTTATCCAACGCTCTTTGGCAAAGTTGCTACAAAGCTGCTTGAGTCAAGTATGGAATTACACAGCCTGAATTTCCGTACCTTGTGCTATCCTAGTAGTATCACACCTTTGATATTTACTGTTGCACTTGTTTCACAGCGAAACATTTTCATCAAGTGCAAACTTAAGAGAAGAATCATGACTAAAACGTCGACATTTGTTAAATTAATATTTCCTTAAACCATAGAAATACACAGAATCGACTTTATTTTAAACTCTGGTCGTCTCACAGCGACTTTGAGGTGACAAGAGATATTTAACTTCTACTCTGAGATGTGAATTAATTCCTCTATTATCATTTATTATCAGTTGGCAAGCATGTGCTGATTCTTGTGGAGGATTTAGAGTAATGAACTTATACAGTACAACACAGAACAACTCTCACAAGGGGTCGTCTGGAGATGTTATTGTGTTTAATTTAATAAGGTCAAGCTGAAAGTGACAAACAAAGGAAGTGCCTTCAACACACAGCTGAGGTGACGATGCTCGCCTGTGCTGATGCTATCTGCAGGATACATGTATGAAGACTGGCAGAGGAAATGCTTCATTTTTCATGAAGTCAGAAATCCTGTTATTTTTTTGTTTCATATAGTCAGTCTCTGAGCAAAAAGATTAGAAGATTTTAAAGAAGTGCATAATCTTCTTTAACAGCTTATCAAAACTTTAATGATTTGGTGATAAAGAGCACAAAGTTAAGTAGCCGGTTAAGAGGATAACTCCCCAGTGCAGTCTAGTGATTAGTAGATGAGAATTGGGAGACCGAAAATCCGGGTTGCAAATCCCACTCCTGCCACTTATTCACTTTGAGGGAGAAGAAGCTCCATTTCAGCTTTGGGGGTATTGTCACGGGGTAATCATTTTTGAAAAGTGATAAATGGAGCCCTTTCCCTTCACCCTTTGGAATCCAAACACATCTTTATTTACGTATTTATTTTGCTATGTCTCTCTGGTTAACACCCGTCAAGACCCAATTATAGCTGCAGAAGCCTTGTGCTTTCATGAGAAGTGACGCTCCAGACTGTAGTGTCAGTGCTGTATACAGTTTAAGCATCTTCCCATACAATCTGCAACAAACTGAGCTCTGCACAGATCTGTGTTGGGGCTGTTTTAATGAGGGTTTTCTGGACACAATGCAGCAGATTGAGGAGTTTATCTTTATGACGGGGGGGGGGCCATTTGAGTTTTTTTCTGCTTTTAGGGATCACTTTCGAACGAACAACATGGATTTTCAGATAGATAGTTGTATTTTTCCCCCCACACATATTTACATAAATCCACTTCTAGTGAGGGGTTTGTATGAATACGGCTGATTTATTAAAGATGTGCGTCTGAAGCTTGGCTGAATTAGCGAGAGAACAAATGAAGCAAAGTGGCAAACCCATCTCCACTCACGCTTCCCTCGCTATCTGCCCTGAGATAGGGATTCACTTAGTATAAAAGAGAAAAAAAGGGGCATTAATTACCTTGTGAAATCTAAAGACCATTAACTTTGTGTGTCAAGTGATGTTTCTCAGTTCCTAATCAGAGTTTTAGTGATATAAATTACTCCTTGGATGGGAAAAACAGATATGGTGTGGGAGTGTGTGCACACATGTCTTTTTGTGTTTGCTTGTAGATGCAATTATTTGTGTGTTTGTGACTTTGAGAAGTGGGGGGGAGAAAGGAAAAGAGGAAAAGTAAAAGAAAGACAGACTGGGAGAAAGAGAGAAAGAGAGAGAGAGAGGAGAGGAGTGGATGGAGGATTGTGGCGTGGTGTGTTGCGCTGTGCAGAGATAACGGGATGCCGGCGCTGCTTGCTTACCTTTGCTGTACACCACACAGTTGTTTTTGTTGTCTTCCGCTCCCTGCCAAGTCACATCCAGCAGCCACCTGGGGCCGGCGCTCAGCACCACCGGGACCGTGCTCTTCGTCTTCTGGTCGAGGACAGATAACAAACACTAATCATTTGCTTATTTTGGTGATTAAAGAAACATTAATAACCACTGAGTTACGCTCTTCTGCAGCTCTGAATGGCCATAAAGAGACAATTTCGGAAACTATGCAGCATGCAACTCAAGTCCACCCCAATCCCCCCTCTTTTTTTTTGTACATTGCGGAGCAGATTTGAGGGAAGGTTTTTTTTGTGTGTGTGTGTGTGTGTGTGTGTGTGTGTGTGTGCGCATTATGGCCTACAGACAAAAGCTGCAGTTGGAGTGGTGACAAATGGGTGCAAAAGCCTGAACTGTATCAAAAAGGAAGAATTATCATCCTGGATTGAACCCAGTGATCCAGCATCAGATCTCCCAGATTAAGAATATCATCTCAGGTGTCTGGGAATCATAGGAAAAAAAAAGAAAGAGAGGAAAAAAAAGGTGGTGACTTTCAGAGAGAAGGAAGCGAGTGTTCAGCAGTGAACTTTGGGCACATTGTGCTTCTCTATCGCCAGGATCTCGCTATTTCCTGAAACAAGCAGGGAAGAATTTAAAGAATCAGTATCCATTTCAAAGGGCGATTGAGGTTAGAGTTTTTATAATATGCCGGAAAATTATTCTGAATGTGTAAGGTCATTTTTCTTCTTGGTCAGAGGTCAAACGTGGAGTTTTATTCCTCGGCAAGAAAAAAATAAAACAGTGAGATAGAGAGCAACATCCACCATAATAGATTCACATGGTGCAGTGTCACCAGATCTGCTTGCTCTATTTATCCTCATATGATTTTCTATTCTGTCTTATTTTGGTCTTCTTTTTTTCTTTTGGCTTCTTGTGAAATGATGCGTTGGCGAGGTTGTGTGTATGTTGTGTGGGAGTGGTAGCCACATCTTAGGCAGCTGGGTACAGTAGCCTATTACTCAAAGGCAAAATGCCAGTATTTTAAGGCCATTACTTTTGAACCCCGGGCCCCCCCTCCTTCATTAGGATGTTACAGAAATAGTTTAGCTCAGAGAAAATGGGTTGGGTTGCAATCTCGACACTTCATTCCTTTTTCCATCTGAGGCAGCCAGTGACAGGACACTGTCCATCTGCCTAATGCAACAGAAAAAATACCAGTCCTCTCCCGTGCTTTTCACTTATTTCTCCCCCGCAAAAGGCAACAACCTTCAAGGATAAATGCAAATGTCACTTGAGCATGTTAAAGGTCTGAATTGGCACAGATATGCACAAGAGATGAGCACTGTGCTCCGGCACTGTGCCTGCATGCCCCCTCCTCCTCCCACTCCTCCACCCGCCCATTTCTCTTTCCATGAACTCTATCTAGTCAGAGGCTGGAGGACATCGTTTTTTTTTTTTTAGATAGCATTATTTACAAATAGCGAATACATCTCGCAGAGCTGATAGGAATCTGTTTGGATTTTGTCGGCAAAATTAAGGAAACAAATGCAGACACTAAATAAAGAGAGACTTCTAAATAGTCTCTCTTTATATATAGCTGTGCACATTGGCAAACTGCACTGCCAAACTGATCAAACACAGACAGTAAATTGTGTCTGTTGATATTCTTATTCCTTCTCCTGGCATCTTCTTATCCCGTCCTGGCAGCAGATGAGAGAGAGAGGACCTCTGTAATTTAAGTCATCCGCGATTTCACATTTCAAATTAGCCTCACAATAAAGTCTTCTATCTGGCTAACCTGAAAATCTCACACCCCTGTCAAAGGAGCAGAGCAGACCAGCCGATTGTTGCTAGGACGACTATCTGAAATGGGAATCAGATTAACCCTTTCTCAGATCTCCAGACTGGAGCCATCTCTTATTCAGCAGCGAGAGGCCTCTCTGCCATCCCTCTGTGCCTCTGGGAATTCATGATATTCCAGCTGCTCTTAATGTAGCCAACAGAGACAAAATACCACATTAATGAAACATCCACCCACTGTGAAAAATCACACAATATTTGTTAGATTCATGACAGTAAACACAATTATTCCTTTAGTTACTGCTGTGTGTGGAAACTTTAAAAATCCTTACTGTCTATTATTGTAATTTAATTGTCTATTTCTACTATTACCTTTGCGTCTTTTTTGTTGGAAACTGAGCAGCAGCAACCCATGACAGTCTCTCAGTGCAGATTTCCATAGAGCATCTATAGTGACAATATGTGCTTTGTAAGCATGCCGCATGTAGCAGCCGTCACAAAGACAAAGGAATGCACGAGAGCAACTGCACACAACATATTTAGGATTAAGACACAGCGGCGTCACTGCAGCGAGGAGCGTCTGCAAATGCAAATGAAAACATTTGTACAACTGGATCAGTTGGCCTAAGTGGCCGAGGCCAGAAGCAATGCAGATTGACAGGCAGAAAATTACGATTTCCCTGGAGCGAGGCAGCACATGATGAACTGGCTTTATAGAAACAAACTCCTCGTCCTGCTACCAGTCACACAACCGGGGGGGATGTGACGTATGGAGGCTTTTTCCTGTCCAAAAACGGCACACTGAAAGGAATTTGGAAAATATGCTGACCCCTGTTGGCTAGTTTAATGTGTCAGATGCAAAAAAAAAAAAAAAAACTGTCTATTTGCATGTCTACACGGGCTGATCTTAATGTGTTTCCTATTTGATGTCTTCGCTTAGAGTGTCAAAATGCAAAAAGTTAAATATTTTTTCTAATCTAATTTATTAACATGCCCATCACAGGCTTATGGAATTGATATTCAAATGTCTAAATATTGCAAAACATGTAAATATTTGTTATGTTTCTATAGATACAGTCTTTAATATCAGTTTACAGACTATCATCCCTGTCAGAGCCTGTAACCCTCCCTCCCGGGCCTACCTCTCTGTGTACTGTGTTATGGTTTATCCACCCTCTGCCTTCACTCCAGTGGTTTCAATACTCTCCCGGTATTTTATTTTTTCTCCCTCTGAGCTCTGTTACCGTTGCTCGTGTAAGAGATACAGTGACCAAAACAGTGTAGTCAGCGAGGAAGTGATTACAAACTGATGCTCCAAATTCGCTATAAAATGAAAATCAATATTTCCACAAGTTGCTGCAACATAAAAGATAACCTTCATTGATTTTTCTAGACTTAGGCCTCTGTGATAAAATCTAATATAAATTTTCAGCCACACGGATTTGGATCAGAGCGGAGCAGGGGCTGAACGATAAGTTCCGTGCACATCTCTCAGACTTGGATTTTTTTCCCCCTTCCCCTTTTCCCTCTTCCAAGGCAGGGCTGTACTATTTATAATTGGCCCTGTGTGAGCAAAAGCTTCTATCAGGAATCTGTTCTAATTTTTATTACTGAGAAGCTAAAGCCTGTTCCAGATAATTTGGAAATTTCAGGGGAATTGTGATAGAGCTGATGGCACAGCCGGACTGACTCCAGAAAGGAGCTAACCTGTAATAGCCTCTGTGGCTGCGCTGATTAAATGTTGCCATAGATGAAAGACCTGCCATCACCGCAATAAATTAACCAATCACACAAATCCCAAGTCGCTACTAATCCCTCCTTGATACCATGATCCTCTGATCAGCTGAAGGAGGTGAAGAAGAAACTGGCTTGTGACACTCAGCCTTCTTCTAACTCCCTGCTTCCCTGTGTAAACAACAAGCTAATGATATCACCGCTGACCATTTCACCACCACTGGCTACTCTTAACCCGCTTCATGGTCAGGGCAGGTGAAATCGATACAAACCTTGGTGGGAATGATTATTTTCCTCATCGCTTCCCCCCCTCCTTCCGCCAAGGTCACTGACTGGCACTGTATCCGTCTTGATCCCACAGCTGCAGGATTTAGACAACTGAGAGATCAAAACCACTCTGTCTGAATATCTCAAGACATTCACTGGCTTTATGCATTCAGCTTCCAACACCCACTCCATGTGAAAGTAGTGCCATTTTCAAATAAAAACACCAGTCCAAATGTTACATCTTGTGAATATTTACCCATTTTTTCCTCACTTAAATCCTTCTTTCAACATTTCTGCAATTTGAGTTATTAATAAAAACGTGTGATTTTTTCCGTCCTTGCATTACATTTGACCAGTGTTGACCTGACAGCATGTCTCAAAGTGCCATGTCCTTTTCAAACGGTACCAGCAGTGTTAGTATATATATATAAAACAAGCTTATGTGTGGGTTATGTCAAGTTTATATGTTCTCTGTTTCTAACATGGGAGTGAGGATAAAGGATTTGTACCTGTTTTACCAGTCAGTTTACAGCAGACAGCACACTCACACCTTGATAACGTCCATTGCAATTAGTTGTTCACTGCGATGAAACAAATTGCATGTGGTCAACTGGAAATTTCATTAAGGGAGATTTTCCTCTAGCCCTCGTTATCGCTCTGCGTATTAATATTTTCTTAGCCTCAAGGATGGATGGGTTGCAAGGGTCTTTTTTTTTGTCGAATAAAAACGGCCAAAGCCAACCTCGCCGTCTGTGTTCTCCCGCTGCTGTCCACGCTGGCAAAAAAAGCTCATATGTACGCTTAGTTAGGTGCTGCCTGTTTTTTATTGCATCCTGAAATAAGATTCTCTGTCAACATCCTACATAAAGTGGGAAACACCTCCATTTCTCAAGTCTGCTTTTGTGTCATTTCCTCCTCTTTGAAATGGCCATGGTTACATCTGCTGAAATGAAAAGATACCTACATACTGCTTTCATTCCTTTCTCTCCCTCCTCTCTCCCTCTCTCTAAGGCTATAGCATCTGCTATTGGGAGACTAAATAACAGAAATATGCAGGAATTGCACACTAATTCCCTTTAGAGATAGATCTTGGCTGGTGCCCTGTCATAAATCAGAGAATTTCGATATGAAATGAGGCAAGCTGCTCTAATCATTTCTGCATTTCAAATTGGATCACTGGCTCAATCGCTTGGCTTTTAAACTGCTTGCCTAAGAGCAAATGTGAGGTGGGAGATAATTCAGCTGAAATCTCTGCCTGCTCTGTGCGGCAGTTAGTTTACTGCTTGAGTGCAAGAGAATGCTTTTTTCTTCCCTTAGCCCATCTTTCTCTTTTCAACTTTGTTAAATTGACTTTTCATTTTAAAATCGATTAAATTGAGAGAGTCACTGCTGTTCCCGGAATCTTTAAAGGGACACCCATCACTGTGCGCATGTGCCTTTATTTGGCTGCTGCTATCATGGTGCCGCTATGGGGAATAAATATTTTCTCATTTAAATCACCTTTTATCCTGCTGACTGGACTGTAAGCATCAAAGTTCATGTGCTGCATTAGCTATTACTTATTTCACTCCATTGAAATGCTCACAGTGGTCGCATTTATATTGACTATGGTTGGCATGGCATGATTACTGTATGTGCAGCTGCTTTTTTTAAAGACAGAATAAAGCAGACTAATGATTGGCTGCTCAGGATGTCGATGAAGAAGCAATGCTAAAACACAAATAGCACATCTAGACATGTCGTTGTTTTCTAAAATGCATTTCCTCCTTGCTAAATCAGAGAGGAGAGAAGTGAAAAATAGCGACCGGTAAGGAGGGGGGACTCTATCCATTCTCCATTCTTCTGCACCTTCAGGCACATTGAGGTGCTCCAACTCTAAAGCCAAACAGTTTAGTGTAAGCTGTACCTGCCCCGGAGACAAGCAACCTCCTTTCTCCACCCCTGTCTTCTTCCCCTTTCTTTCTTTTCCTCCCATTTTCTTTCCTTTCCTGTGATATTCTTCCTCGTCCTTTATTTCCTATTAATTCCTTTCCTTTCCTTTCCTTTCCTTTCCTCCACCTGTCTGCTATCCTCTCTCATCTCTTTTACCTTTAAAAACATCTCTCCTTCCTTTCCACCTTCTCCAGCCCTTCAGCATCAAACCACAATGTCTCCAACTTTCTTTGTAGTGGTGACTGTTTAATTCAACTTCACAAGTACCTGCATATGTACTACCGTAACTACGTATAATGTGTATGTCCTGAGAACTATTTGAAGTTGTAAACAAGAGAAAGCTGAATTTGTAATGCGTGTGCTCCAGGACTCGGTCATGTCTTGGAGGTACGGTGCACATATACACACACATGTACTCCTTGTGTTTGGCTTTGGTCAGAGGACAGAGCAGCCCTGTCGCTTCACTACTCACTGTTTGAATTACTCAGAATTTCCCATTTGAATTCAATTGGGAAGGACTTGTTTGATCTTTTGCATGTAAGTTAGGTCTGACTCCCCGAGCAGCAAGAAGCTGTGTGAGGGAACATAATAGGGAACCCGGAGCCAGTAATGTTCACCTGTATGGATATTACCATGGCCCCTGGGGGTCAAGGTGGCAGGTGGCATATTCTCTGGACAGATCCACCTCTTTCTCTGTTGGAAATAAACATGCGGATGGGGGATTTCTTCAAAGAAGAAGAAAAGGGAACTCAGGAGTCAATCAGTCAATGGGGTCACAACAAATCCCTGCTCTCATAACCACACATGGAAGACTAGGATCAGTCAGAGGCAGTAAATAAAGACAAACAATAAAATAGTAGGCATGATGCTTGAATAAAGCCCCTGACTTTAGATAAACCTCTGTGCCCCTTTAGGTATTGGATTTTAATATTCTTTTGAACTCCCCTCTCTTCTCTGGTGGAGTTATAAATTTCATGATGCATTAGAATTGCATCTACTGTATGTGATTTTATATTTCAGGAGGCTTTCATTCTGCGCAGCCAGTCGCACGCTCTGATTCTGAGCTCTCCTCATATCTGAGTGTACAGAATATTAATTATAACAAACACAGGAGAAAGCACAATACATTGAAAATCACAGGAGATTAAGAACAAAGAGAAGAAACACATGAATTGCCTCTGAAACATAACTTTGTTCTAGCAACGGAATAAACCGAACGGAGGTATCTGCGATTTGCATACCACCTGATCATCGACATGCTGCTGCACTGTTCAATAGTTTGATCCCTACGTGCACTTCAGAGAAATGGGGTCTCACTAAATCCACTGTAAAAGACCAACAATATTTACACCAAGTTAAGTAAATAAGATAAAGATGGTGAACTTGCCCCTCACTAAATGCATTAGACGTGAACTCTCTTATCAGAGTCTCAGCACGCGGACTGTTAAAAGATGGGTTTCCCGAGCTGGAAATGGTCTTTGTTACCCAATTAGTTTGCTGACGACCCCGTGGTATAATATTCCTGCTTTGACAGCCTCATACACATCCATCTAATGAGGCGCTGCTGGACCACCAGGGAGAGAATGGACACTGTCCAGACCTTCATCTCCTCTAGCACCTATCAGCTTTCTTATCTTCAATGCTAACCTTTTTTGTGTTTGTTGTTTTTTGTTAGAAGACTTAAATTTTTCTGCTTGGTTGTTCATCCGTCCCGAGTCGTTTTGACAGGGCTTTGTCTTCGGTAGGCCCTGAGCCAACTAGGCTGAAGATCAGAGGGCTAAGGCCAGGACAGGGGACAGCGAGGACTTATCAAGGTCTACCAGCAGGGGTTTGCCTCCCTGTAGGGTGGCTGTCCTTCTTTCTCTGAAGGAGGTGAAGCAAGCAGAGCCTCTGTGTTTCTACACTTCCCTCGCCAACATGACCAAGAGAAAAAGAGGAGAGGGGGAACTGCAGCAGTTCTACAAGTGACAGTGCTCACGGAGAAAGCTCTTTGCTGTGAATAATGTATGATTTTGGAGCTGTTTTAGAGTGCCATTATCCTGGCATTCTAACAAGGAGCTTCGACTCAAACTTCCTTATAAAGAGATGATGAGGCCAACAGTTTATTTCTACAATCACAAACATTAGAAGGATTGGTCAGCCATCAACGACGTCCATCAAACCCCGTTTTGAACCCGCTCGCTGGAAGACTGAGAGGACTATCAGGGGCTTGCAAATGGAAACAATCGAGGATTATCTCCAGCACTTTTCAAGAAAGTTGTTTCAACATATCACAAATTACAGCCATGACAGTGACAGATGGCAAAGCAGCTGGCACCACTCAACTTTGTTTCACTTTTCTTTCTTTTTGCTTCTTCCTTCTTGTTCTTCCTCTTGCGCCTTTGCTGCAATAGAGGTCTGTTGTGTATTGAAGTGTTGAATAATCATTCATTTGGGAAGACATATTGCGTACTGTAAAACAAGGCGATATGTGTGAAGCCAGGGACTTCTGAGCTTGACTATTGTTGCCTATCAGACTAACATTCTGTAAAAACGGAGCTCTACTTATTTGTTGGCTCCTTTAAAAGCGGGATATATCGTAGGTAAAGAAGCATATCCCTAAATCTGCACCAAGCAGTCATTCAAATTCATAAAACTCTTGAGATAAGTGTGTAAGTGATCGTGTATGACTTCTGCTATCCCAAATGGAACAGTTGTTCATGAATGTTAATGTTCATATCAAGCTGTTTGTGTGCGGTTACAACATACAGAAACCATAAGCAGGCAGATACTACATCTCTTCAGTGTGACAGCTTGATATCCAGACTGTGTCTCCCTGATGGGCAACGGGAAGACAGCAAACATCCAGAGAGCTGTGAGGGAGGGAGCAGGGGGGAGACAGGGACACCCAGCTCACCCTTGAGCCCTGCGGGTGTGAAGAGTGGCCCCCCAGGACCGAGAGCCTCGCTGGGGCTTTCAGTCACCACTGGTCCCTGCTCTGCTGCAGACTGCTGGAGGATGGCAGCTGCCTGTTTATCTGTTACAGTTACAGTATGCAGCTACACCTGAAGGGTTTGTGAGGACGGAGACATTGTCATGACAGAGATAAAAACACAAGCAGGAAATCTATGGAATTCTCTTGTACACGACCGTTCAAAAGTTTGGGGTCACCCAGGCAATTCTATGTTTTCCATGAAAACTCCCACTTTTATCCATGTGCTAACGTAACTGCACAATGGTTTTCTGATCATCAATGAGCCTTTCAGCCCCATTAGCTAACACAATGTAGCATTAGAACACAGGAGTGATGGTTGCTGGAAATGTTCCTCTGTACCCCTATGAAGATATTTCATTAAAAATCAGCTGTTTACAGATAGAATAGTCATTTAGCACATTAACTATGTCTACACTGGATTTATCATTCATTTAATGTTACCTTCATTGAAAAAAAATACTTTCTTTCAAAAAAAGAACATTTCTAAGTGACACCAAACTTTTGAACAGTAGTATATGTCCAGTTCTACAATGTTTTAATGACTTATTGTATTTTAGCACTCAAAATAATCTGTTTCAACTGAAATACTTAACATGAATGCATTTGAACTTTTGCAACACACAACTGCACATTTATTATTTCAGTCAAATCAGGTTTGGAAGAAGAGCTGCTGCACTGCGTTGCAGAACCAAACAAAAGTGGAAGAAGTGTCTCCATCTTCTACTTGAATAAAAGCCCCACTTCAGCTCACTATTCAAAATCAGTCAGTCAATATCAGTACATAGTCCTTTAGAGTGGTATATTATTTCATATTTGATTTTATTAGCTGTGGTGGAACGCAACAGCAAAATGAATTTCAGAGGGAAACACTGCACTTTTTACTGCATTATGAAATTGTTCAAATTAGCCTCACCTTGACTGATGCTATTAAAATGCGTCTCACACATTCATGTATCAGTAATAATAATATAATAATATAATATATAAATTCATAACTCCCAAGGGGTGCATTTTTCTAAATTGGGTGCTTTCACTCTGATACTTTAAGTACATTTTGCTGATAATGCTTCTGTACTTTCACTTTAATCATTATATTCATGCACAACTTTTACAGTGTGGTAATAATATAATAATAATATATTATATTAATATTAATATTATAATAATATGAACTATCTAATAAATGTAGTGGAGTAAAAGGTAGAGTATCTCCCATAGTTGATATTGTGTTGTGGCTGGATTCATGAGAAACATGGTTCACATTTTAAGAAAGTACTGTCAATAAAATGACAACAAGACAATAAAAACATATAAAAAAATATAACATTGCTTGTGAAAATAAGGCCAAAGCCTCGAAAGCAAACTCCAGTGAATTATGCTGCAAATGATCCTCATCTTTGTATCTGTGTCCTGATGAAGTCACTGCATCCTTGGTGTGTTTGAGGAAACCATGCAGCCATTAAAGTGAGCACAAAGCAAATCAGTGAGTCCTGCTCTGCTTATCAGGGGACCTGCCATATCAGTTTGGGTAGTTGTGATGTGATGTAAGGACAGCAAAATGTCAGGTTCACTTGTGGATCAAGTCAACCATGTATTATCTCTCAAACAGTGGAGCTCAGCTGTGGCCATAATAGCTCTGACTAGCTGACTGACTGAGTGCTTCACGGCTAATGCATGGAGCTGTGGGCGGCAGTGAGTTCCAGCCAAGCAGGCAGAAACTTTGAAAGTGCAGGCTTGGAAACGTATAAATAACAACAACAAAAAAAACAATGATTGTGTGTTTCTTTCGCCACAGCCTGCAAACCATTCTCCATCTGACTCACAAGCAAACATCAATGTCATGTTGATCTGGGTTAAAAAGCCCAGATTTAAAGGGCTACTTCAATAGAATGAGCTTGGATGTTTCCTCCTTTTCATGTAAGAACATGAAAACCATCGATAATGCCATCGATAAATATATGGATGACACTGAGCAGGGGGAAAGCAGGCCAGATAATTACCATTTTACCCATCTGAAGAGACCCCAGCCCTGATATTGGTTTAAACCCAAGAAATAATTGATGCATGCAATCACAAATTGGTTCTCCGCCTAAAATTTGGGCCCATTATTTCATTAGATGAAGCCACATTCTTTGTGCCAAAATTATTTGTGTGTCCAACACAGAAATTCAAATCCTGTTAGTCCTGATAGTGTCGGGTGTTTTCAAACCATATCCAAGACAGTGTGACTTTCAGATAGAAAGCTCAGGCCACCTTTAAATGCAAACATAAATGAAAATGTTTGGACTACAGATTTCTGTGTTTTAAGTTAATGGTTTGTTTGTTTGTGTGTTTGTGTGCATGCATATTTGACGCTGTGTGTGTGTGTGTGTGTGTGTGTGTGTGTGTGTGTGTGTGTGTGTGTGTGTGTGTGTGTGTGTGTCTGTGTGTGTGTGTCTGTGTGTGTGTGTCTGTGTGTGTGTGAGTCTGTGTGATTTAGCGGCTATGCTACAGAGAGGTCCTATCCTGGGGTGCCTTCTTGCATATGTAATTGGATGTTACTGTAAATAATTGCCTGGGCATGTGCCAGTGTGATGATGGTGATGATTTGTGTGTGTGTCGGCTCATGTGTGACTGTATGTGTGTACAACATGTGTGTAACCATTCTGTATGTCTGTGTGACTCTGTATGTACGTACGTGTGTGTGCGCGTATGTGTGCGAGCGCATCTGCCCCATCCATACTCCACTCTCAAGTCCCACTGATTCTCCTTTCCAGCCATGTTGAATCCTCTTTTCCTTATCAGGCGAGCCCAGGCCTGCATCAGGCTCTCCTTGCTATGACAGAGGCTACAACAATAGGCCTGCGATACCGCTGCTTAGCGCTGCGTTTCGGAGGGGAAATCTGCCACGGGCGCAGATTAACTACAACACACACACACACAAAATAGATTGCAGCCTCCAAAACAAAACATTTTTCAGAATGCCTCCTCTTGATTAATGAAGCAATGACAAGAAGAAAAATATAATTTCTGAAACAGAAAAATCCGCCACCACTTGTTAAAGTTTAGGGGTAGCTAACAATAAACATATTGGAGGGAGAGGGTGGGCAAAAGGGGTGAGATAAATGGCTTGAGTGATGGGCTGAATAATTTCTGGAGCATTTTTTGGTTGCACAGACCCATATTCCTACCCTTGTACTAAATTACACAATAATCACACTCCATCGGTTGACAGCCTCTGCCTCTCTCTCTGTCCCAGGTGAAAATTAGGACAGTATCTCGACATTTTCGCTCTTCTGTAGTCTACAAGCTAAAGCTCTCTGTTCACAGCCAAAAGCGGCACACAGTCTGCACACGCACACTGATGCGCTCATGCCCTCCCACACAGCGGCGCATTCACAGACACTATGACCTAAAGCGCACACTTAAGTGCATGTATGCTCAAATTTGTCAACACATCATGCACACATGTGAGCACACGGGCATTAAAACATTATGTTCTCAAGTGCACTTTGGCAAAAATAGAAATTCTTGACCTTGTTTCACTATTCGGGACATTTAAAAGAATTAATTAAGGCTTCATTTTCTATCTTAAATAGTTCCTGATGACATAATTGAACAAAAAATATAACAGAGGTCATCCAAATATTTCACATTATTATTTCTTCACTGCAGGCAGATTCAGTGAGGCAAAAAAAAGTCCTCCTAGGCTTAGATATTGGCAAAATATCATCACACTGATTCAGATGATGTATGATTCAAGGGTCATGTTGTAACACCATGTTAAGACTAAAATGTTATGATACTTAATCAGCCAACAGCACTTATTGACTTTTATTATGTCCTTGTAACCTGCAGTTTTTCAAATCACTGCCTTTGTATCAAGGCCCAGAGATTACAGCAGCAGATGTGTTTTTATCATAAACCTGTGCTCACAGCAAACTGAGCTAAAATACAACAATATTAAGATGGAGGACAAGATAAAAAACTGCCAGATAGATCTTAATCCGAAATTAAGCAAGTCTTATGCGTTTCAGCTATTGTGTAATTTGCACTAAAATGCCCTCAAAACACATAAAGAGCAGAATTCTATTGAATCCAGACTCATTACAGTTGCACCTTGACTAAGCCCCAGTAATTAGCATTGGGAAGGCATTGTACAAGAGGCGGCAACACCCTCATCAACACACATTTACAACAGAGCACTAAATCTGCTGCTCATTAATAGCTTGCCTCCCAATCAATTATTAACACCTACAATGGAAGCCAGGCTCACCGGGGCCAGGCCTCTTACTCCAGGCAAACCGTGGGCCACCTTCTCCTCCCGGTTCTGTCCAGCATAGGTAATTACCGCTTTTAAAGACACCTGCTACTCAATAGCTTCGACCCAGACTGTTAATTTAGCCCCCCGATTGCAGACATTTATGTCTGAGTGTCACTATTAATTTGCGTTAATTTGGAGAGTGCGAGGAAGCCGGGCGGAGGCGTTGTCGGCAGCCGGCTGAATGTGCTCGTCGCTCACCTGCGCCGGGGCTTCGGCTGTAATTGGAGTCTAATGGTCTGATTGATCAGTGAGAGAAGTGAGGGATGAGACGGCGCCCTGGCAGCTCCATCAGTCAGACACAGAGCAGAGAGAAGGTGGAGAGGAGGAGGAAGAGGAGCAGAAAAGGAAAAGGCGCCTAACAACAGCACAACTACGCCAACTCTTGAGGGTTTAATTCTTTACACACTGTTTGTCCTTTTTCTTTTTTTCTTTTTGTCTGTTACTTGCTTTGACCCTTCTTCACATCACAAACTGCTCTGACTTGAGCCAATTACTTAGTTTTCAGTTCAGACTCCAGGCTGCCTTTCAGTGTAGTTAAGAGCTCAGTGTTTCCTCTACTTGGCTGGTTAAGATCCACCCTTTTCTACTATCTCTTCAAAAATATTCACTTAAACCGAATTTAGGTGGAAATGCATAAAGTCTACAGGTGATGTAGGAATGATAAAGAACGTATAAAACTATCACAGTCAGCCCAGGCATATGAGCTGTCTAACACAAGCAATGTGATTGTGTTAACAGGTCTGCAGTAGCAATAACTACAACTCCAGTCCCTCATGCCAAGCCGAGCCCCTGGGGTCTACAGACCTGCCACGGCCGACCCATCAGCTGTGAAATCTGCTTTCCTCTTTGATAAACGGTCGAGATGTGACCCTATCTCTGTCCTGCAGATGCCCAGATTTCCTGTCATGCTTTTTCCCTTCTGTTTTTTCCTGCTATTTCTCTCCCCTGACTCTCTCTCTCTCTTTTCATTCTTTCTTTTTCAAGCTTTATACCTCTCTTTCCAGGCCTGCCTGGACAACTGCATGAAACGCTCCACTCACTGTTCTTTCTCAGCATCATCCATCACTCCGCTCAGCTACTGAGGCCTGTCGTCCGCCGGCAGCCAAACCCACATCGGCTCCCACGCCACAGCGCATGTAGCTAGGCCAGCTCCAGCATCAGCTCCCATTTGCAGCCTCTAGGGACCAGTCAACTCCCCCCCCCCATTCCCCTTACCTCCTCCCATCCTTATACCTCCACAGGACGGCTCCCCAGACACCAGCCTGAATGCAACACACTCCCCTCCTAATCGCCTCTGCGTGTGCCAAAGTGCTTCTCTTGTCTACTTTAATGCAAACACTGCTAAAATTCACTGTATTTTCATTATTTACTGTAAGGCACTTTAAGGAGTCGTTTCATTTTAGTCCCTTCTCTGGGCGTAATGCCAAGGATTGAGAAACAGGAGAAATGGACCTATGCACCGTACGTGGCGGCTCGACAAAAATAGCTTGACCTCTAAAAAGTCATATCTTAAATGACATGTCTGGATGGAGGGATAAAATATGTTTGATTTTCGAGAGGGCATATCAATATCTCAGCAGCGGGTCGTGTGTTTCAAGCATGAGAGAGGTGTCACTCCTGCCACATACCTGACTGCTTTCGGGTAATTCATTCACCTCTACGGTTTCAAAAAATCTAAGAGAGTAAAAGGAGATTTAATAGTCTGTGGAGGTCACACTTCATAAGAATGACTGAGAGTGCCTCCTAGGTGAGGTAGAGACCCACGAAGCAATGAGCCTTTATTTCTACCTCAAACGCTTTCTACCGCCTTCTGACCCCGCTCTGCAGCGCTGGCCGCCCTGACATGCATCAAAACTAGCCAGGCCTTTTTCCCCTCCTTGTCTTCTTCTTCTTTTTCTCTCACATTTGTTATTTCAACTTTTCCCTCTTCAGGTGAGGCATCTGGGCTCGTTCCTGTCTTGATGTGTCAGTGTTTGACGATTTGCACGACTCCCTCGCTTCCCACTGAAATAACTGAGATAAATGCAGCGCTATATTGGGGATGTTGCCAATGGCTGCATGTTTAACAAGGCAGCAGCTCGATGACTAGAGGCTTGATTAAAAAAAAGAAAGAAAGAAAACTATGCTACTGTAAATGAGACGATTCCCTCGTGATGCCTAAAATACACGAATTTTTAAGTTTCTGGCTTATTCAGCGTCTAAGAAACAAAGTAAAAAGTTACAGTGAACCTTAAAAGGAGGCTCAGTAAAACAAAACATGCCAGTTGGGTTGACCTAGCCTTTAATGAGAGATAGTGAGAAGCTGCTAACAGCCAGTACCCCATTTGAAAGATGAAACTTAGGAGAGGAGGAGGGCAAGCAGCAAAGCATTGAAAGGGCTCCCATGAGAATAGACACACATGAGATCCTTAAAGGCAATATGCCAGAGCTTCTTCCTCTGCTTTTAATTGCGAGGGAGGTTTGGCATATTCTGTAACCCCTCCACAGCCTATTACAGGTGATGACCAGCACCTGCTCACTTAAAAAAGGAAAAGAAAACCCGAGGAGGATCTGGAAAACTGCAATGAATTCCTCAGAGGGCAGTTAGTTAAGAACTTATCACTCTTGCCAAGAGCAACAATCAGTTTATGCATCTAGTTCAGCAGGTAGTGTGATGAATTTGTAAAGTTTCTATCTACTGGAACCACTCAAACAACAAACAGTTCAAGAAGATGCTTCATATGGCATCACTTGGTGAGCCGTTAGGTCATTTCAGGTGCAGTTGGAGGTTGTTTTTTGATGCCTTTCAGGAAATTCATGCAGAGATTGCAGGAGAAATATATGGAGTGTGTTACTTTGGAAGGCAACTTGAGGTGTTGCTCTGTCAAATCACTTTTCCGCCCAAGGATAACTGGCTTTACCCTGAGAGAAGCCATATTTCATGGCTATAATACGGCCTGAGTTATTTAAAGCCACTGATGACTTCAAAACCATGAGGGGAGCTTAGAAAACAGTCAAAACTGCTCCGAAAATGATTTAATAAAGTTATGCGATGAAGGAATCTCGGTAAATGGAGGGGGATGGCCTCTGAGTCTGAAATCCTTACGGACTTTTCCTTATGTTTCTTAACAGGATGAATGTGCCACTGGTTCTGATTTTAATGGGAATTTCTTAATTAATCCGAATGCAGAATGGAATATCAAACCCGCAGAGGCCTCGTCACTCCAGCAGAGCAGCAGGTCAACACACGCCTCTGCTGGGATCTTTGAAACAAGAGATATAAAGCTGCCACGTGCAGGGTAACATCAAAAATAATGAAATGTGATTTTGTTCAATTGAGGCCTGGACTGAGCTCCAAATCCACCAATTAAAATGTTTTGTCATAAAATATGCAGATTAAATGGTTAAAACAGATGCACTTCAAAGGCTCATGTTGGAGGCCAGCTGGATCCCAGAAGAGTTACCTCAGTAGGTCTGACTGCCATGAGAGTTGATATGAATACGGTCTTTAGATGTAGGACTCGCTAGTCATCATGATAGCATAGCTGCTAAAGGAATGTAAGTTCAGTCAGTCTGACAAATAAAAGAATAGCTTTTAGTACAAATAATAAATACTAACAAATAGTGGAAGCGAAGCACATTTTGGAAGTTGGAATTAATGGTTACATCATTGATTATAGCTTTACAGTTCAGCTGTACATCATTAATGACAATATTTTGGTTACCAGTTATGAGACAATTTATTTTACGTAATCACTGTACTTTACTGAAATTTTTCCTCTTTTTTTGACTATTTACGTTATTATTTTAAACAACTGTGCACATTCTGCAGCATGCCTTGTTATATACCTTTCAATAAAGCTTACTTGCTCTCAATACAAAAATGCCTAATTGACATCAAAAGAGATGGCGCATAGTTTTCTTCTAAATCTGGATGAGATGAACGGTCTTGTTATACTGATTTAGCAGCCCTCATAAATGTCTATGTTAGCCTAGCCGCGCTAGACCCATGTTTCTGAAGGCACAAGGGTCTAGAACCGCTCGACAGGGAGGGAGGCGGGCTAAAAGGTTGTCTATCAAATCACTCTGCAGCAATTGGGTAGGTATACAACCAATCAGTGCAACGAATAGGCTGACGGAGTTCCGAGAGCACCGGCGGATTGTGGCTAAGTCCCATTAGCTTCCCAACCAGCGGAGCCAACTGGTATATTAAGGATTTGCCATATCCCGTCGGCATAAGTCCAAATACGTCTTTCTTCTCAATGAAACACTTCAGTGCCGTCCTTTGTTTATCTTTCAAGTTGAATTTTAGCTTCAAATCTTTAAGGGCTGTGGCCAAAGCCGAGTGGAAAGATAACTGTTTATTGTGCTCCGGTTGTTTCTGTCAGAATCGTCACGCCTCTGTCGTCACTTAGTTACGCCCGCCTTCTGACTCTACACTTCATGGTGATTGGTCCGGCCAGTTTTAGGAGAATCCAGCCTCGAGCCTTATGGAGGGTAACTAGACCCACCCTGGCAGAGAATTAAATTCGTTGCCGTGGGTTGTCTAGCGTGGCTAGGCTATGTCTATGTAGCACCAAATCTAGATTATTGCAGTTAGTCTTTTCAACTGCCCAAATCAGTAGATCAAGAGGAGTTTGAGTTCTGTGGTTTAAAGTCATACACCTGCCTGATCAGCCCGATCTCACGGGGATTCGTGAAACTGTCACGTAAGTTTTAGTTTCGTGTGCACCAACACGATTTCGTCATGTTTTTCGTGCCGCTCACCACGAAATGCGCACCAATGTATTTTAAACGGCGGACTTTTCGTGCCACTCAGAACGTATTTCAAAAGAATGTGTATATTATATTTTTAATGTAAAACCGTGGCGAATCCAAGGCTATATTTTGCATGACATCGTCCCTAAACATAACCCTAACCATAACCCTAACCATAACCTAACCATAAGCCGGTGGTACACTTACCAATTTGCATAGGAATTTCAAGAATGTCCGGCGGCCGGCGGCCGGCGGCCGCAAACGCGATCACACAAGCAGTATACGCCGATGGACAGCTTAGATCGTCATGAATCCGCCGGTATAACCACTTTCAGATGTGATTACCACAGCGAAAAACATTTCGTGGTGAGCGGCACGAAAAACATGACGAAATCGTGTTGGTGCGCACGAAACCGAAACTAAAACTTACGTGACAGTTTCACGAATCCCCGTGAGACCGGGTTGGCCTGATATATACATATATATATATATATATATATATATATATATATAATATCCTTGATTGTTATGACCCTCATGTTGCCTAATATCCTCATTAAATAGCTTCTCAGCCATTCCAGATTTGAAGTTAAAGAGTAGGGTAGCTGGATCCTATTTGCTTTCCTGAAACTGGATCTTCTTTTAAATAACTCTACAAATCACAGTCAGTCTTTTTAAATTCATTTTATAGTTTTCTGTGCTTTGAGGGTGCTTTTTATTTTGTTTTTGTGTCTTATTGCAAAAGAAGATGATTATTTACTATAAGGAAGTGGCACCTACACTACCGTTCAAAAGTTTGGGGTCACTTAAAATGTCCTTATTTTTGAAAGAAAAGCAGTTTTTTTTTCAATGAAGATCACATTAAATGAATGATAAATCCAGTGTAGACATAGTTAATGTGGTAAATGACTATTGTAGCTGGAAACAGCTGATTTTTAATGGAATATCTCCATAGGGGTACAGAGGAACATTTCCAGCAACCATCACTCCTGTGTTCTAATGCTACATTGTGTTAGCTAATGGTGCTGAAAGGCTCATTGATGATCAGAAAACCCTTGTGCAGTTATGTTAGCACATGGATAAAAGTGGGAGTTTTCATGGAAAACATGAAATTGTCGGAGTGAACCCAAACTTTTGAATGCTAGTGTACATTAAGCCAAAATTATACTGTATTTGACCAAAGCAAGGACGTACCAGTGCAGTGTTGTCAGTGCTCATCTCGATCTTCCCCTCGAATGGTCCCCAAGTCGTCCCCACAGGAAGCTGCTGTCGGCTGTGGATCCGACGCTCGCCATCTTTAAGGAACGCATCCAGCTCTCCTAAAAACACACCAGAACCCAAAGCAGTCAGCCATAGTGCTCTATATAGCACGCAAGTTCCACATCCAATCACAGTGACGTTTCCTCATTGTCCTTTTCCCACAAACCTACATGTGCGAGCTTATTATTGCGTCAAAGCTCCGCGGTAAACAGTGCAGGTTATAGCCAAGCAGTTTCAAAATGGATAAGTAAATCAAGCGAGCATCCATCTGATGGTGTTCCTCAGACACATGGCTCGCTAACCTTACTTGAAAGGTGTCTTGTGTTGAGATAATCTCTGTGAGACAGTGCAGGCTCACTGGCTGGTAAGAGCAGCTCGTGGCAGGCCTATTTCTGTTGTTCCAGGAAGGCAGGGCCCTTGTTAGCGCTGTGCACGGCTCCAGTTAATTAACAGTGGAACCGGATAGCACTGTTAGTACTACCGGTGCTCACCTCCCCGACACCCCTGGCTATCTTATCTCTTAGATTCAGTGCACTTTTTCAGGACGGTGATTAATCAAATAGTTATGATAAACCTCATGGCAGGCGGTGACATAGTTTACAGAGGAGGATGTTTCCCTTGTGTGTGTGTGTATGTGTGAGTGTGTGTGTGTGTGTGTGTGCGTGTCCCAAAGCATGCAGCTCTCAACTGTACATTTCCGTCTGGTTGCCCTGACAACCCTAAGAAGTCTTGTAAGAGGAAGTCTGATGATTCAAACTTCTGTAACTGCAAGTTCTGTCTAGTTTTGTAAACTTTCTGCACACAAGGAGGAGATAAAAATCCATTTTTATCAGGAGTGAGTCATGTTTGAGAGCTTCTTCAGATGTTTCTGGACCGACCTTTGTTAGGTCAAAGCTACAGAACACCATTACTGATGTGGGTTGCTCCTCTCTTTAGCATGAAACCAGCCTACAATGTGTACATTATTCTTGGCAGGCAAATAATCTTCATGTGATGTGAGTAATATTGTGCAAACAAACTCTACATGTGTTGCTACCATTGTGTGTCTTTTAACCTGGTTGTTAACACGTGTGGCTAAAATGTATTCAGGGCAGCTCGGTTCATGCTGAATGGGCTGAAGTGATCACTGAACTTTCTGATGCGTATGTGGCATAATGACCTATTCAGCCCTGTTCTACTCTGTAAATATCAACCGTGTATCTGCGGCTTGCTATTGTGCTCGTCCGTTGTGTCGGTATGGAAATGTGTGCTTATGTGCTGCTTTGCATGCATAAACATGATCGAAACATGGTGCTCGCCGTTACAAATGACACCTTGCTGATCATATATGCTCATCAATGGTTCATCAATCCTGTTGCAATAAAAAGCTAAATGTCATCCATTACAGAAAATCACTCGATAAATGTAGATGCAAAAATCTTTCAAATACCTACACATGATCCAATCATTTAGGAGAGAATGCATAGTTTTTAAAAAGATAATCTGGACAGTGTTTATCTGTTTCTTCCCTCCCTCTGTATCCTCTGTCCCCCTCCCTTGTTCCTGCTGTTCCACGCTGTCTTCCTGGTGCTGCAGTGGAAGGTGGGTAAGCTCATTACAGAGAAATAATTAAACATTGGTGCACAGCTGGTCGTCATCACTGAGAGCAACAGCCACCGCTTGATGCATTCTGTTTGTCCTCAGATAAGACCCACGGCCTTTAACCGCTTGGATGCAAGTTCCTGTTTAGCCCTGCTTGACACACAGCTCAAGCCATCCCCAGCCAATGACTCTGTTCCTTTCTCTCCTTTTCTTTCTCTTCTGGGTGGGATGGTCGGAGTAAAAAGAGGGTAATGGGTAGTGTAGGTGTGAGAAGGAGGGGGCAAAGAGGGTACAATTCATTTTGTGCGGTTTGTGGTCCGCCATGTTTAGGTGCCAGTTGTGTGCATCTCACACCAAATGTTGCCTGAGGACCTTGGCTCACAGATGGCTTGTCACATCTGTTGCAGATACTAGTGGAAGATCTCCACAAAAACAACCGAGGATGAATAATGAGTTCCCTTCATCGACTGTCTGTATGTTCTCTATGTGCATTTACAGGTTTACGAACGTTGCAAAAAATACACTGACAGATGTGTTCTGTTATCAGCTGAGCCGCTGACAATTTTTGTAATTATGGCTGCAAAAAGTCTTTATGTCACGGTGATAATTCAATTCTTTACAAGCCCCAAATCCCAACTCTATTACCTATACTCATTACAAATAAATTTAGAACAAATACAAAGTCACAGTGTTTAACCCGTCAAACTGCGAACAGCCGACTGAACCAAGAGGAAAGCGCATAATGGGCTATTAGGAGATTTAACAACCCAGTGCCTGTGTTCTGTCTTCAGCATTCCTCATCATCCAATTCTCAAATGCCACACATTTGGCAAAACATGAGCTCACGATGTGGCTAAGAGCCGTACCCCCTCCTCTGAATCCCAACCAAAACCTCTCCACCACCTTCACCCTCTACCACCCCCCTACCTCCACCCTAAACCACCACCACCACCACCTACCCCCTGCCACCTAACCCCCCACCCCTCCTTCGATAAGATCATCATCTGTCGCTAGACTCTAGGGTCTGTTCCTGCACTCCACAGATACTTGGCAGACCAATGAATGTCCCTTTGTGTGGAGAGATCCTCCTCAGATAGCACCCAAGATGCTCCACGCTGGCATCTGTTTGTTTTTTTTCATGTGTGCATGTGTGTCCTGTCTTTCTTTTCTGTTACGGTGCAGAGAAATAGGGAACCTCGTGTCTCTCCCTTCAGTGGCATACGACTGAATGCTAACGAGTTTCTCGGTGGCAGGATGCCAGGTTGCTATGATTTCAAGAATAGATGGGTGTGGACCATTGACAGATAGAAAGGTGAACTACTTTCCACTTTTGAATAATATTATTACATATAATAAAACCCTTTCCAACAATCCTTTAACATGCAATTTTCCCAATCACTTTATGTGCAAAATCATCTTATTCCAGTGCTACCTATACAGTATATTCTACATTAACTTGCTGCAGTGATGTCTGCAGTCAGCTAAAACACTACATGTATAGTTCTTGTACATCATTTTATACTTATTTCCTCCTGACCTACTGTGGTTATGTTTGATATTCTTCAAAAAAAAAACTGAAATCCAATTTAGAGAGCAAGTTTAAACAAAGTTTGTCTGCACAGTAGGGCTTAGAGATGGGGTTTGTGTTTGTATGTAAGTTACACGTTTAAGAGTTTACATTGTCTTCTACATGGAATTCTACAAATGTTCAAACAGGTTTCCCTTGATTTAGGACCACAACTTAAATACTCTTCCCCACTATACTTAAAAAATTAATGATAGATTCACATTTCACTGCAAATGTTTCTATTAAAGCACATGAAATGTAGATCTGAATTTTCTTAATCTAAGTTCTTGCCCGGAGTGAGGTCTCTGCTAATGGTCTGAGATGACGAATGACATCATCAACTCACTACTGCAGATTAACATTTGTTAAAGCAATGGACCTACTCAGGCTATTTTCAACATGAATTTAACTTCTCCTCTTGCTAGTTTAAAAAACAACTTCAAGGAAAAGAAATTGGCCGCGACACTAAAAGAAATAGCCTGATTACTGACCCACCGTATGGTTCTGCTTCACCTTTATTCAGTATATTAACAGTGAGTGGGATGTTGAAGAAAAACAAAGAATGACTGAGTCAAGACAAGAGGGAAAATGTGCTCGAGCTTCACACAGCAGACGATCCCTCTTGATATCAAGCAGTGCCTTTGAATCAAAGCAAATAAATGACTGCTGTTCAAAGTTCAATAACCTGTGCGTGGCAATTCACAGATGTCCTACTGAATCCCAGTCATCTCCCCTGATAGGCCGTGTTATAGAGCCAGCAAATGGGCTATAAATTAATATACCATGAGAGAGGCATATGGGGTGAAATGGAATGCACTGTATCAGTTCAACAAAAGGTGCCACATCTTTAAAGCAGATATGTGATATGAAATTTTGCAGCTGAAGGAGAAATGTCACAGAGCTTTGATAAGAGAGCGATGAACTTTCTTCCCCTCCTACCCAAACTGCTATTATCAGGTCCTAGTGAGCAAAATGCATCATTTATAACCCTCAGCCCACACTATTATCTTTGAGAAAGGCGCTTGTTTTAATACAGCGGAGGACCCCCACCACCAGCAGCACCACCTCGTCTCCCCCCTCCTCACCCTCTCCTCCAGTGCCTCTGCACCTCCCCAACCCGCCCTAACCCCGCCTAGACGTGGCTGCATTTGGCCCCAAACAGCGGGGGGAAAACCGAGGGGTGGGGGGTCGTTCGCTGGAGAGCAAGTTTCTAGGCAACCACATGAGTTTGGTGGCCACATGGGGAGGGAGGGGGGAGAGACTTTGGTTGGGGGTGGGTGGGGTGGATGCTGGGATTCACCCCTTCAGGTCACGCTTGTTTTGAGGCAATGGACGGCTTGGGGCGAAAGAGTTAAACAAGCCAAAGGGATTAGGGCATTTTAGCGGTGACACTCCACACAGGCTGAGCGGGGGGCTGGGGGGTCGGTGGTGGGAGGTTGTGGAGGTCCTTTGGATGGGAGATTCTGAGCCTCTTGTTGTTGAAGGGCGCAATAATGCCTGCAAAGCATAGTTTGGTTTGTTTTTCGTTAAAAGACAGTTAAAAGTACAGGTGTTTCAGCTGTCTATGCATAGAAGAATGTTGACTGGACACGTCTGGTAGAGGGCCAAAATGAGCTTTTAACAATATCTGATGTTGCAACTTTGGTCAGGTTATGGTTATGTTAATATGGTATGATTAGGCAACTAACACTTGGTTATGGTTGGGGAAAGACTGTGGTAACAGCAAAAATTTGACAGCTTGGAAAATAAGTTTATTTCACTTTCTGCTGGAGGTCTATCTGTCAGCTTTATTTTTGTTAGCGCCCAGTTAGCTCAGCTTAGCTTAGCATAAAGACCAGAAATATAGGCAAGAGCAGGCCAGTATACGGAGATGCTTTAAGTTGGGATTTGTTACTACTGAACAGAACAATCTTTTCCCCCTGTTTCTAGTCTCTTTGCTAAATTGACCTAACCAGCTGAGAATTGAATTTCTACAGGAATCAGTGTGGTGTAGGCATCCAATAATAACCCAGAAGCTTGTTGTGGCCATGACTTTTTAAAATCAGAACTGCAGTAATTAAAGAAATAAGAAAACGGGAAAAGTTTAGAATAGCAGACTACAGCTGCACATGCACACACACCCACACACAAGAACCTGGTCCTGCAGTACATTATCAACACGGAGACTGGTGTTTGGTGTCATTGAACAATTGAAATATACCAGCTGTCAAGCACTCTGTCTCATCAAAAGCCTGGCGAAGTTAGCAGCAGGCTGGCTGACAACAATCTCTGAGACATCCATCTTTGGAGAAGCACTGCAATTTCTATTGATAGCATGTACAGGGAGACAGCAAAACTTAAAGAATGACTGTCCTCGTGCAGAGATATCGCCGTATCGCCGACAACATCTAGAGGACACACACCACTCCTGCTGGAATCTGATTATTTTAAATGCTTTTCTTTAAAATTTCCGAACCATCAAAAGGACGTTACTCTACCTGAGCGTGTCAGGATGAATGAGTAATTGATGCATGTGCATTTGGAATGCATGTATTTTAGACAGATGGACAACAAGACTTTTGCTGCAAAAAGAAGTCGCTGTTTTGTTTGTTCAGCTTTGCCATAAATTTCACATCATGACATTAAAGTTATATACAATACATATAGGTGCATGTCGGATTTAAACTTATGACTGTGCTATGCAATAGCTAAACAAACAACTTTTTAGCAAGGAACACAAGTAAACATTGCTACCTTCTTGATATTCTGCAGTTAATTCAGGAAGAGACTATTTTTAAAGTACTCCTGAATCTCCTCCCAAGTCAATTACCAGGCTGCAACTTCCCCTGGGTAACAGGGAATTCTGTTTTTTCCTGGGTGACCTAGTTGTCTTTTGTGAGTAGGTTTTAGCCGGAGCAGTTTGACAGTCAACAGATAAGATGGATTAAGCTTTTTTTTCATCCAGTTTTGATGTGAACAGCGTAAAAGCGGGTTAAATCATTGAGTTTCAGGAGTATTTTTAAATGCCTGGAGATAGTGCGATAAAGGAGCTAAACCTAAGACTTGGGCCGGGGAAGGTCAAGGTCGCGGCTTTGGAGAGCAGCTACCCGGTGACGGGGGCCAGCTTTCGTCTCTCTCAGAGCAGGCTCAGCGCCGGAGCCGAGCCCACCTCTCATCACTCCCAGAAAAGATACACGAAAGGAGTGAAACAAAATCCAGCGAGAGCTCGACGGGCGGCATCAAAGAGCAGCGCACTCTTGCCTTGTGTGGGTGATTGTGTGTGTGTGTGTGTGTGTGTGTGTGTGTGTGTGTGTGTGTGTGTGTGTGTGTGTGTGTATGTGTGTGTGTGTGTGTGTGTGTGTGTGTGTGTGTGTGTGTGTGTGTGTGTGTGTGTGTAAGTAAGCATGTGTGTGAGTGGAGATGGGGGTGGTAGGGGGGTTGTTAAGTTTCTGCTCGCATTTGCGTGCATGCATGAATGACATGGGAGTGTTTGTGTGCCCTGTGTGTGTGTGTGTGTGTGTGTGTGTGTGTGTGTGTGTGTGTGTGTTTGTGTGCCCTGTGTGTGTGTGTGTGTGTGTGTGTGTGTGTGTGTGTGTGTGTGTGTGTGTGTGTGTGTGTGAACACTGTAAAATATCATTCCTCCATGAGCAACTAGCTCCATAATTATGTTTTGATTATTTGCGAGTACTAAAATAAAACCGCAATTAATCTGTTGATGTAAGACAGAAAATAGAAGTACGACGTACATATTAAACAACCCAGTTTACAGAGCGATGCGACATTAAAACAATTTTGAGAATATCATTTGCACAATACCCCCCTCTACCTCCACCACCACCACCTCTTCTTCCCACCTCCCCCAAACCTGATCTGAGGCGTGCTTCACATGCGCATAGGAGCTGACAGCCGTACAATCACGTGACGCAGATCAGCCAATCCTGCATTCATTTGAATTTTTTAAGCCGTGCGGTGATGAAGCCACTTGAGCATAAGAAAAAAGGTGAAGAGGCGACTGAAAAAACAAACAAATGGGAGCGATGCACCGGGTCAAATGCTGCGTGTTGCACGTTCGCCTATCACATGTCACATCTGGTCGACGCTGAGAGGTTTTTGGTTCGAAACATTTCTGAGGGGACATATTTAGACACATTTTGCGGACGTCTATTCCCCCACTGCTCCTCATGTCGGTGACAGGGGAGAGTAATCCTATACACAGGCTGCTATTGTGAAATGAGAAACTAGCCTCCTTCACTGCCAGAGACCAGATGCACCTCTCTCCCTCTCTCTCTCTCTCTCTCTGTCCTAATCTGTAAACGACTTAAAGGAGCCTTATCTCCGGGCTCTTCTGCTTCATTTCATGCTTGATTTACTTTAATTTGTCTGATAGGGCACAAGGATTTGGAAATGGCCCATCTTTCGGTGGAAAATGTTCTGATTTTTCTCCGGCATTGTTATGTGAAGGTTTTTGACTTTTCTCTCCCCCTCTCTTTCCCTCTCTCACTCCTCCTCCTCCTCCTCTTTCTCCATCTCCATCTCTCTCCCACTCTCCCCCTTCCTCGCTCCCTCCCTTCCTCCCTCTTTCTCTCTCCATCATCTTGCTTTTTTCTTTTTTTTGGGGGGGGGGGTTAGAATCTTGCTCCAGTGCAACAGTCTGTTTGAGTGCATTTAGATTCAAGCTAACACAGCACAAACAAGTTTTCCATGAGGTGTGATTTTGTGATGGGCGACAGCGACACTGAAGTCGTGTTTGCCTTTCAGATCCACATTGGGCGCAGAGCAGCCGAGTGCTTCAAACCACAAAGATCTTATGTTTAAGTTAAGAGGCGACTGGCCCTCCAGTTTAGCAAGTGGGTGAGCGGCTGGCACTGATAAAGTTGCTCCACAATGAGGGACAGGGACAAGCGACATGTCTACAGATGCCTTGAGTTCTTTTTTCTGCTGGCGGAACTCAAGTACTTGCATGGCTGTCTGGCTGCTCCCGTCACCAAGACATTTTCCCCACTTCTATTTAGCGACAGAATGACAGTAGAGGCAGCGAGCTATGATTAGAGAGAGGCCCATATCTTACCAGATCCTGAATAATCTCCATCCCCTCCCACCAATGAGCAAGGCACAGAGGTGGCACAGAAAAGCACAAGGGGAAAAAAGAGACAAGAAGAATGGGCAGAGCTGTCCTGTGTGTACAGAGATGTCATGTCGTTCCTCTGGTCTCCTATATACACTCAGCATGGACACTGAGAGGCAAAAGAAGAATTTATTCACCTTGCGTCAGTCCGACTAATCTGAGAGGTGGCAGACACAATCAAAGAGAATTTTACATTCAAATCTTTGCAGAAAAGGGAAGAAGAGATAAAAAGAAAAGCCTGCCACATAAATTGAAGGTCTGTATTAAACAATTAAACTCATTCACAACTGGTGGTTATATGACGGTCTGCACAAAAAACTATTTCCCACACACGTTGACATGAAACGTCACAAACCCCACCTCCAACACAATGCACATAAATAAATGGTTAATGACACACACACACACATACACACACACACACACACACACACACACACACACACACACAGAGGAAGAAACAGGGAGACCATTGAAATTCATCTCACAGCCTGAATTTACTTAACTGCGGGTCTGCGCGTGGTGATAAACGGAGTGATGATCCGGCAACACGTCTTTATCCATGCTTTGCTTTAATTAACGGCGGCTTGTTTGTTGAAAAGATGATTAATATGCCAATGAAAATTGCATAATTGAATACCACAACACTCGCACAATCAGGGAGGAACATGCCATTTTTTATTAACTTTTCAGTATCATTATTATTACTATTATTTGCTATTTTAATTCACTTGACAAGCGGGCTCCACCTCCCCCCCTCCACCACCACCAACCATGAAGAGACAAAAAAACAACAAAAATGGTGGAATTGGCGTGACCAGTGGGCCAAGCTGGGCCCAGCTGTTCATCACCAATGGGAAACCTTCACAGGCAGAGGAAACGGCTCTGATATCAATACCTATCAGTGTGAATGCTGTACTTGAGCATCTGTGTGAGAGAGGGGAAGGAGAGTTGGAGGGGAGAGAGGCGGCGTTTGGGTGAGACACGGCTCGGATGGGACCGAGCGCATTCCTATGGCCAAATAATTCTGCGAGGACACCAAAGTGAATGAAAGTAAAATACATGCATACATGCATATGGAATTAAACACTATCTGAGGCGTTGGCAGCAAGATTTCGCAAGAAGCAAATTCATGCATGAAAAATAACTACAAACCAAAGTCACTCAAATAATAGTTTTATTTTAAAAAGGCCAAAAGAAAATGAAGAATTCCACATGCGAGTAAGTTTCAGTTGAGCAACCCATAGTTTACCCAGCGTTATATCCCCCTAGCACAGCTTGCATGAACGTCTCCATGTTAATGCTAAATACACACATCAAATATTCAACCAATTACATTGATACCTCTTAGAAAAACGTGTGCAGCTACAGCGCCTGGGAGGGTAAGCATTGCAGAACAAACACATTCAGAGCGCTACAGAAAGACGCGATGGGTGTCAAGTCCCTGGAGGAAGAAACACCACCAGCAGCCGAGCTTTAAGACGGTCGCGTTCAGCAGAGACTCTCGTTTTGTTCACTGAATTCTTTGGACCTCTTCATGTGAAATAGTAATCACAGTAAAAAAGATGCCATTGTAAGTGGACGCAAATTCGGTTGAGATGTGGACAAAATGGTTGGAAGTGAATTATCTTATTAAGGGCATTCTCAGTGTGCCACATCCCACGTATCCGCACAAAACTAGAACTGAATATGGTGACATCTTCCTCAGATGATAAGAACAGTGATTGCATTTTGCCCTATTTTAGATTATATAACTAACAACCATGAAGTTCCTTCATAAAGCCTCTTAGTATAGCGGATCAGTGACTAAATTTGCATCAAGGCGATGCAGCATAGGAGTACAGTGATTTGTCTAATCTCTTGTTGCATATTTCATCATTATAATCACACATTGTGAATTTGTGAGTGTTTGTGGTGGGGGAGGGTGTTTTCTCTGCACACAGGTGATGCATACAGTATAAAGCCTTCATCAACAATCTCTTAAGAAGAAATAAAATGGATTCGGAAAAAGGCAGACAATGTTTACACATAGTACTTTGATTGCAATTTAATTTTACATCACTCAGGGCCCAGAACTCACAGAGAAGCTGATGATGGACTTTCATCATCAGTATCAGCAATCTCAATGTCATTCATGTTTTGTGAGACTTGTCAGAAGACTTTGAATAAACCCCTGGAGGAGCGAGATAAAACCTTCCTTTTCTGCGGGAGAATTGCCATGATGCACGTCCAAATTTCTTGATTACAAGACGAAGGAGGGGGAAAAAAATAAAACCTTGAATGAAAGCCTGCGCTGAAGTTTTCAGTTTGCTGATATAACAGTCAAGTGTGTCTATAAGTCTACTTAAAACGCTTAGGTATCAGTGGAGACAGCTGCGACACCCTCGTCTTATGATTCTGTCGAGACAGTACACTATCAAACCTTTCATACCGTTCCCAAGCTACATTTCCGGTGACAAAAGCTTTGCGAAAGCCTCCTGAAGGATTCATCTATATCCTAATATTTCCAATCCAATTTAACTGGAGCAGCCGGAGTGGTCTGAGCACTAGTTTACCAATCTTTGCTTTCCAAGACTCTGTGTGCTGAAGGCTTGAGGGGTTCAATCAATGGCGCTTTGATCTCGGCTGGAACCATAATTATTTAACATTGTTACAAGGATTTCTCTAATCCATCCTACCATTAAATCCCTTTTACACCCTCATCTTCTGCAGCCTAATCTGCATCTGGGTGCTCCGTTTGTGTCTCTCCTCATTTCGGCTCGCCCCTCCTTCCTTGACGACACCCTGACTTTATAATGGACTTGGGTGTCGAGTTAGAAAATGCCTTGTTTACTGAGAGCAACCTGACTGAACTGTGCTCAAATGGACTGTTGCTGTGTAAGAATTTCAAAGTTTTTCTTTTGCATTTGTTCTGAAGTTTGAGTTAGCATTTAGTCGGGGACAAATGGTGTTAAACTGAATTAAAGCTGAGCTGAACTGACTGGATATACACCCGAAGCTGTTCTACCTTCATTTTGCCGTGTTTCCAATAAGTTTCTTTAGATGAACCAAGGGAATGTCGAAGTTCAGGCGACTGATGCCCAAAAGGTTTAATCCCATCTGTTTATTTTGGTGATCACTTTGACTCCCAACAAAAAGGGCCCACTGTCCTTTTGCAAATATTTGCATGTCTGTGTTTCACTACGATATAAATAGCAGCACGGGCAACCGCAAACATTTGTTGAGGCACCTGCCACAGTATCGTGGCCATCTGGTCCTCCAATTCTCCTAGCATGACATATGTGCATTAAACCTGAAATGGTTATTGTTTTTTTTCTCCTCTCTTTGGAGACTGAAGGAAGACGGATTGGCCACAGACCCTTCTGGGTTGGCTGGAGTCAAAAATGAGACTCGAGACTTTTTACATCTGAGTGAAGCTGCGTTTCCAGCGTGTGCATGTTTGATGTCTTGAAAGGGGAAAGGAGGCGGTGTAAAAACGGATATCGCTTTTTATGGGGTGTGTGTGTGTGTGTGTGTTGGGGGGGGTCTCTTTGCTAGTGCTCCGTCTGTGTCCGACCGTCAGGTGGATTCTCAGATGGCCACTCCTTCAGCTGACCCCCGCCTCGCCCTGGCTAATGCCCAGCTGGCATCAAGCGCTGAGCAAGCTGGGCCATGCCGGCCATCAGGGACAGCCAAGAGAAGAGATTTGTGGACAAGGTGATCACATCGCTTCTGTTAGCACTCTGTCACACTTATCTCCTCCTTCTGCAGCTCCTTCCTAACTATGTGCCTTATTTAAGTGTTTGGAGCAACATAGTGCATCTGCATGTCACTGTGCTTGATGAAAAGATCACAATTACTCGAGTGAAGGAAACCGAAAGCAGTTTAACCATTGTGGGTTAAAGTGGTTAATACCTTTGCTGCAAACTGACACCTACAGAAAACATTCTATGCAGTAAGACCGCCATTTTTATTGTTACCTTTCAGGGTTTATGCAAGTGTTATTCTTAACACAGAGATTGAAACAAAGACTATTTTAATTTGGTGGAAAAAGCTTGCACGTTGCACTAAATGCTCGCTCTAACATTCTCTGTGTTAAAGAGACATTCCAGCAACTTAACGCTAAAATTCATTAAGGTTGGGGGCCAAAAAAGGTCAAAATCTCAGCAACAGAGCTTGATGTATCCTGACGTTTATTCAGTGTCAGATCAATCCCCTCCAAACTAATAGAGTTTGTTATTACAGCCTGTTTGCCCGGTAAATACTCAGACTTTCAAACTTAGTGCCCTTCGTATGCAATACAGGCATCTTAATTAAAAAGTGTAGTAATCAGTCAGAGTTCGGAGGGAAGTTGGAGAGCCGCAGCTGTTTTTAAAAGCTGGATAGAACTCTGTGTGATGTCATGTAAAACTGGAAAAGAGCACCTTTAAAAAAATTTAAATTCTTTCACTATGGTGAAAATAATCTTTTACTACATTGTATTCTGTCAGAAGTACACTACCAGTCAAAGGTTTAATGTTTTTTTTTATTTTCATGACTATTTACATTGTAGATTCTCACTGACGGCATCGAAACTATGAATGAACACATGTGGAATTATGCAGTAAACAAAAAAGTGTGAAATAAGTCAAAAACCTTTTTGATATTTTAGATTCTTCTAAATAACTACCTTTTGCTTTGATTCCTGCTTTGCACACTCGTGGCATTCTCTGGATGAGCTTCATGAGGTAGAACCTGAAATGGTTTTCACTTCTCAGGTGTGCTTTGTCAAGGTTTATTTGTGGAATTTCTTGCAAAGTAGAAAGAGTGTGCAAAGCAGTAATCAAAGTAAAGGGCAGCCACTTTGAGGAATCTAAAATAGAAAACAAATTCAGAGTAATTTCACAGTTGTTTGTTTGCTACATAATTCCATATATCTTGCTTCGTAGTTTAGATCTTCAATATGTGTCTACAATGTAGACAGTAGTAAAAAAAAAAAAAAAAAAAAAAAAAAAAGAATGCGAAGGTGTGTCCAAACTTTTGACTGGTAGTGCAGTTTGAAACACTGGATGATGCTGCCTGTAACCAGAAACTTACAAGCATATATTTAGTCCATATTCATCTCTGCAAGCTGAAACCAAAATGGTGGATTGCCCCTTTAAAGTGTAATTGTAGAAAATCTCCCATTGACACTGACAATAAAGTTGCTTTGATCTGTTCTACTGTGAGAAATAGTCATAAATTCTTAATGAGAGTGAAACCCTGAATAAACCTGTTGTAAATAAACACACCACTGCAGTTCATTCATGGGTGCTTCAGTGCAGCTTGTTAGCAGTTCTACATCAGCTTCTCATCTTGATTTAGTGCTCTATTGTTTAGAACAGCGTATTGACAAATGCATAAATAAATATACACTGAACAGAAAACAGTTTTGAAGACTGGACACTTTAAGCTAAAGTGGCAGCGATCGCAATTACAGCACTCTTAACGAAGCCCGGATTTCCATGACTTTAAGAAGGGGGTGTGGTTTACATGAACAAGCATTTAGATAAGGATGAGAACAAGTTCATTAGTAGAGTTAGCTAGCTAACACACACCATTCCCAATTAGCCTAGAGGAGAGCAAGTGGAAGAAAATGAGAGAGACGGAGTCAGATTCCTATCGCCGCCAGTCTATGAAAATGAATAGAATAGCATGACACGCTATCTCTCAAATCAGCGGCTGATTGCGAAACATCCGTGACGAGAAATGAACATGAGACAGAAGATCAGCGTGCAGATTTGCTTAAGGACATACTTGTAGAGATGAGGGGAGAGAAAGGGAACTCGCTGGGTGTTCCACATCAGAGACCCAGCACTCTGAACAACAGAGAAGAGCCAGCTATCAGATTAATAGTGAGTCATTCAGCGCCGTTCTCTACTGTTCCAGAGAAAAAGACAATCAGAGAACAGGGGGCCAATCGTGGACAGCACTTGACACGAGTTACTAAAGTGGAGATGAAATGCAGGGACAAAAAAAAAGTTCAATTACAGGATGTAGATTGTAAAGGCTTTTGTTGTTACTCAGCAAAAGGGAAATGGTATGGAGGTGCTTCAATAGAATCACCAAAGCAGGTGGGCATGTTCCGAGTTAGCCCACCTCATTAAAAAGCTTCACTCTCTTTTTATGTAACGGCCATTACACATCCTATTCAGATGCACACGCGCAGTGATTAAAAATTATCTGTTGGTGATCATAATCACAGCTGCTTAAACTTAAGCCAAAGAATAACAAAGAACTTTTGAATGCTGAACTATCTGAACATTTACAAAGAGATTAAAGGGTAGACAGTCTCAAACTAAATAAATTTGCTTTTAATCACTTTGAACAGGAAGTCATGTCATTTCGAATGTTCCTATCTGATTGTCTGATTCCCCTCTTTATTCAAATTATAACATGCCCATCTGACTTTTCCAGCACAATGGGAAAAATTAAAAAGGGAAATGACCTTTCATGGCAGCCATGATGAGAGAGTGAATGGCATTATTATGCGCCAAGATTAATTTCTGCCCACTCTATGCCGCCCATTGAGAAAACACAGGAGGGGCACGAATGCCTCAGTGTAAGTCACTCGCTAATTGGTTGGTAGAGGTGCCGGAAAACAAGGTGGTGAGATAGTAACAAGTTGATCATGAAGCGATTATCTGGCTGCCAAACAGACACATTACACATATAAAAAGCATGTTTGTTTAAGTTGGATGCAGCCAGGTGCTAAGCCATTTTTCAGTTTGTAATACAGCAGAGATTAGGACACAGTGTCGAAGTCCTCTGATAACTTGGAAGCACTCAGGCTGTAGTTTAGTAAAACATGAAATGGGCCTCATGTCTCACATCACCTCCTCTGCAGTTCAACTATCCTCACTGTATGCAAGTCTGCCTTCTCTCCCTCCCTGCCGCCTGTCCAGCAGTGTGTTTCTGAGCCTCTAATTCTCATTCTGATGGCTAAGTAGAAGGGGGAAGCATAATTAAAGTCAGTCATACATCTAGTCATGCTACATCCATCCCTCCTTTTCAAAGCAGTATTTTTAAGCTCAGCATTTTCTCGCCCAAAAGGGCCTTTTTCCGCATGTGATGCCTTCTTTTTGTCATGGCCCCCATAGTTCTGAGCTGACCCCCTCAGCCCCGTCTCCTGACTGATCACAGTGATGGTTTATTACTGTCGTCCCAGCGCTCTTATCTTTAGCCAGCAATGCTCATTTCCTTCCCCAGATTTAAATGCAAATGTGAAATTTAATGATAAATGCATTATCTGATAGGTGCGATAACACTGATTCACTGTCAGTATAAAATACACACCCCGGGGGGCTTCGAGCTAGCAAGCACAACTTGCCCAAATCCACTTTTTTCTCTCGCTCTCTCTTTCCTTTTTTTCTTCTTTTTTTAACAAACGAATGTACCTGCAATAAATTCTTGAGGTCATTTTATGCATTAAAAGGAATCATATTTTGTGTGTTCAGCAGTGTGGGCACAAGCTATTGCTGAGCAGTAATTGCTGTGCAACTATCTTGTTCAATGTGTTATCCATCACTTTGATGAAGTTACTTTTAGTAAAAGGACAAAACAAGATTAAAAAAATGTGTTGTAAACTCTTCAAAAAAGGCTACATCTGCATTGCATTATAGGATTCTTTTAAAAATGTGTTTGAGGAAACGATTGTTGGTAAATGAATTTACTTTTAACTGAATGGTGGCTTTACATTTAAAGCAGTTATAGTGCATGCAGACTTTTGAAGCATTTGTCCACCTACACAATAAGTATAGGTGGACAAGTGCTTACAAACAAAAGAACTAATCACTTTTCAATATCAAAATCAATACCTTGCCTCAAACTTTGCAACATGCATTGCTGCTAAGAGCCATAACTTTATCATATGACCCTCACAGTCTCTCTAGTGCAGGGATATTAAGGTTTTCCTTACTTGGACCATCCCATTCCTCCGGCCCCACCGCAGCATGCCGGCTCTTCTCGCCTTGCCCATCCATCTCCGACTCTCCCGCTTCTCGGTTGCCATCTTCCTCTCCTGCAAGGCAGAAAAAAAAACATAAGTCCTACAAAGCACACAAGACAAAGTGAGCAGCACTCAATCCAAATTTAATGTTCAGACACCTAATTTAATTAAGCTCTGCATTATGGACTGTGCTGCCCTTCCAAAGGGGAGATTATTATGGACTTTGGATATTATCCCAGCAAAAATCATTTGGTTTTATAACTCTTTCCTGTAATACCCGTGTGTGCCGCAATGTAAAGTCCTTGTGTGTTTTTCTGTATATGCAGTTCTATATATATATATATATATATATATATATATATATGTGTGCATTTGCTGTGAGCTCACCCGGCTCCAGCTGCACACTTTTATGTAAAAGGAGTTCCCATGAGTGCTTGCAGGAACAGGAGGAAACCCCATGGAACAGGAAGGAAAGCAATGTGTGGGAGAGAGGTGGCTATTTATTACCGTTTGATCTATTGTGGAGCGAGGTAGAATGTGTGTTATAGGATGTAGGGCTGATTTACAGTCTCGGGGCTCACACAGACCATGCTAAGGGATATTTGGGTATCTCTCTCCAGGATGTAAGTGCTTAAAGACCTTGTTAAACAGACTCCGCCTCTGAGTGTGCAGCGGTAACACTGGTGGGAGCGCTTGTTGAACACTCTTAGATGCACTTACTGTAAAATAAAATCTATTTTTGCATGTCTACAGTAAGCACAGTTTGTACTCAAACTTTATAGGTACATAAATCAGTGCTTAGTAGGTGCCCCTAGTGTGGTGCTCTAAATAAATCCAATGTGGCTGACACAGTGGTTGCACAGAGTGTCTCTCCAAACTCGGGCAAATAAGAGCAAACCTGCTTGGGGCATGTAGTGCTGGTTGATGGTTTGTGGAGGAACATTTCTCTCACTTTTGTCACCACATCTTTTTCATCCCTTTGATGTTTTAAACCCAATAGTGAATGGTCAAGGACAGGCCTGGATTACTACAATGGATTACTACACTTCATACACTCTACAAGGGAAAAAAAGGAAGGATATGTAGATTTAAATGTGAATATATTAGGATAACTAGACAATATATCGTTAGGATGTAGCTGACACAGCGCATAATAAAATCCTACCAATCACCACATATAACAGAACATATTGTTGCTATATGGTTGTTTACTACATCTGTATCTGATTTCACCCCCACAGCTTCCAAAAAATATTTCCGAGTCTCAGCTATCACACTTCTGGTGACAACTGCCATGGGACACACACTCCAGCCGTCCATCCTCAGTTAGGTTAATCTCCAGATCAAGCACACACACCATGCTTGTTTAGCTTTTTTTTGACATGGCTCACTTCAAAGACGGTAGCAAACATCGCCAAAAGGATGTCAGCTTTCTGCCTCGCACTAAAATAGGAGATGTATATAAAGAAAAAAGTGATACTAAAGGGAAGTCTGCAGAAATGTCCTACTTACAGTACATGAGGTCATTATGACCCAGTTTTGCTTATGCAAGTGTCTGCTTGGGCTGGCAATTTCTCCCGCTACTCCTCCTCTCTCCCAGTATATTATCAGGGAGCCCACTCAACTAAATTCCCCCACTATTTATTGTTGGGCCTGGAGAACCTCTTTAGCATACTAGGCTCGTATTATGACGAGGATAACAAAGGCGTATATCAACAGTTCCTTCCAATGGAGCGGAGTTTAAAAAAAGCTGGCGAGATAACATTAAAGGCACTACCTTGATCTCAGGCGAACATGTTAAGCCCTGTAACGAAACGTATTGGAAGTGTTTAATTACAGCCCGGGAAATGAAGCTACAAGATGATTCCTTAATTAAGCAGTGATTAAGGATTTTCTGCCTTCTATCTAACACAGTTTGCAGTGCATTTTAAACACAATCGCCCAGGCAACCTCACAGGGAACAATGTCACAGGGCTTTGATGAAGTTTCCTGCACAAATGTCACTAGAAAAAAAAAGTGCAGCAGAGGAAGAAGTGCTGGAGCAGCACTCCTTTGCTTACAGTGTGATAAAACCTGAAATACAGAGTAATATGGAGAGCCATTTTTATGATTTGAAACAGGAATTTCGATCTATCTGATATGGAAACTGATTGATTGAGGTGCTCCATTTCATTCACAGAGGTCCACTCTTAGTAATAGAGACTCTGCCTTGTTTCATCATTTGAATTGAAACCCTCTGCAGGCTTATCAAAAGAGACAGATTGTCAATGATCATCCTCTACATTATCGCCTAGATCATAATTTACATCTGGCTTAGGTTCCTTTCCCTGTGCAATCAAATGGATATACTCAAGGTTGAGTGAGAGAAGACTGAAGAGAACAGAAGGGACGGGGAGGGCTTGGGAGGCGAGGCGGCCTGCTGGGTTCTGGGTTGGCGGGCATGCAAGAGGAGCCAGTGAGCTGTTAAAATCAGCCCTATCGCCGCTCTATCAAAGGACAGCTCTCTAGCCAAATCGCAGTCACACGCAGCGTGCCACACATTCAGGTCAATAAGCTTATAGGCGATTTACACAAACAATTCCTCGAGCAAGGTAGCAACAAAGTCATATTGGCTTTTTCTCTCCCTTTTAGCATTGTCTCTGCTAAGGAAGCCCTTGAAAATGTCAATCTACTGTGTGTGACTTTAAGGCGCTCAGAGCACGCTATTCCTGACCACTGAGTCTACAGACAGGTTGCAATTTCTGAAAAATGGAGTGTAGGTATTTTTCACTATTCGTATGGGATTGCACAGTTCTGCATGTTGCTAAATTCTACACTCAATGACTTTAACCCACTGCCACTCCTCTAAACCCATCACAGTCTTGCTAGTATTGGAGCTTGGCAATGATTTTCAGAATGTTATATTAGGGGGGGATGCCTGCTGTCCCCACAGCAGTGGTAGCGTTAGTCAGTTGATATTGCATATTTGGTTGTTGATGCAGATTGTGCTGCAACAGATAAAGTCAATTCCAGGAAGCAACCTTTTTCACCAAAGTCAAGCATGGCTGTAAGACTTCTCTGCTATCTGAAAAATAGGTTTGAATTGCATGCAATTTGTGGCAGGCAGAGCACTCCAATGGAGGGAGGCTATTAGTGAAATGCCTTGCCACTGTCTCTTTAAATGCCAATAAATTCCCATCATTACAGAATCTGGCAGTTTTCCTCCCTGTCTGCAGCCTGGGTCTTTATCTCGCTCTGCCTCAGTCTCTGAGCATGTAGATCTGGCCCAGTTAGATTGTCATACTTAACAAACATTAATGATTAATTTCCTCCACTGAGTCAAATGGGGCTAAAGGGATGACTCGATTCATCTTATCGCACCACAAATTAGCATTTCCCCATATTCTCCAGCATCAACTGTGCATTAAAATTCCACATTTACCATTCTGGGCACTGGCAGCTGTGGTGAAAGAGCCAAGGAGATCTTCCTCCTGCGTTGCTGGAGATTCTGATTACTTCTGTGTTATACAAAGAATAATTAATTCTGCCACTTTCTGCTTGTTACAGTACATGTCTGACTGCTCTAAGTCAAATTACTCACCGAGGGGTTATTTGAAAGGTCAAGGTGGGTTTTTTATTTGCAATGTTAAGTCCTGGCCATGCAGTCCTTTGCTTTCACTCTTTGCTTGCGCTGCGATAAAATGGTCACGCCTGCATTATGATTTCTGTAGTTTGAGGGGATCGATGCAGAAGAGGGCAAACATTCACATTGAGCTGTGCTTGATGTATTCTGACACTCATACACCCACAACGACATCAGAATCAAACAGTTTGAGCTGAAAAAAATCACCCAGTGTAACTTCATGAAAAGACGTTTTACATCGAGGAAATGAGACACATAAAATGACATGTAAATTTACTGTCAGAGCTAAGTAAGGAAGTCATTTGTCATCAGACAACACTTGGAACGCTCAAAGTGAACAGCTTGTGGCAACACCCTGTGCTGAACTTCACAGATAGCCAACAATAAAAGAGGGGGTAAAACAGCAAGGTGAAATTTCACAATTTCAGTAAAAAGAAGAACATGCCACTCAGCGCATATAAAAAAGGTATCTTTCTCACAATTATGGAGCCAGGTGTGTCAATAGAGTATAAATCTTTGCTGTGGAGTCGATGTGTTCATCTGCTGGTTTCTTCACAAGCAGGGTTCCATAAATGTGAAATTGACCGAGCAGGAGAAGCTGTTTGAGGCAAGATTCTTGTTTAATCGCAAGGGAAAGCCAAGGTTATTTCTTTAGATGTGGGCCTTTTTTCTCTCAGAGAGCTCTTGAAAGGTAGGCAGACCCCCTCTATAATGCCATGTATATTAAACAGTGTTCATTCTCTCCGGGACGCTGCTTCTCCACCAGGCTGCTTCATGTCCCATGTTGTTTCAGAGTCATTAGTTTGAGTGTAACTGACAAGGGACTGTTCATACATGTAAGGGTAGACGAGTGCTGTAGCTGTGACTGTGATAGCTTGAGTCTGTCTGATTTAGAGACGAAAATTACTGACGAGGACGATGCATTACCGTGTAAGCATTTAAATGTTGCAGCTGGTCAGAGTAACACAAACTCCATCTTCTCTATGGGCAGTTAGTTAGTTTCAACACATTTTATTGTATTTGCTGTTCCTACATCTAAAATACAAAGATGCAAAGCTTTAAATAAAACTGTCTAATAAATTTAGTGGAGTAAAAAGTACAGTATTTAACTCTCAAATTTGTGGGGAAATGCACTTTGTAGATATACAAAGCTGCCTTTATTTCTGCAGTCTTTTACTTTTTTCTCTTGTAAGTTAATGTACAGTTTTCCCGTTTTAAGCCTTTAAAAACCATTAAAAAAAAGAAGCCATACAAATATGTTGTAGAGCGGGTCATGAGGCACAGCAGAAGGACAATGTTTTGTTTTAAGAGCCCAGAAGCCTTAGGAGGCCCTAATGCAGCTCATAAAGAAGTGATTTTAGAGTAAATACACAACTAACTATTTCTTTAGAAGAACTGATGAGGCTCAAACAAATCTGTCATTTCTGTTGACATATTATAAATGAAATCAACAAAAGCAGCCAAACTCAGTGTGAGTCATGACACCATTAACTAAGCAGGTTACGGACTCAGCCATCTCCCAGTTTGGAGGTTCACGATCCTCGGACCAGGATGGGACGTCAAGGTGCTCCATGCACTTATCTGGGGAGTCCCTTTTCTGCAAGGGTAAGGCAAATGGCTGAGTCTTTGGTGGCATTCAACTTCTTGACCTTTGCGCCTTTAAGCGGCTTTGCTACTTCACCGCACTCTGATCAAAGTTAATAAGTGCTTCATATGTTAATGAAAATTGGTACTCCTCTTTGTGTTCCTACAGCTTTTTAATACCTATTATAGACTGAAACTTTTAATGGAGGTTTTAGGTCCCCCTGACAAGCCCATTTCAGAGAGTGACTACACAGATACAAGGCTAAGCTAAGACCAGAGAGTCACTGCTCAGTGGAGGAACCTTACACGGGAGACCTTATTCTCCGGGAAGCAGCAGAAGATAAAGGCCATGGGATGAGTGGCTGCTTTAAAACCCACGTTCAAGTCCGCACAGGGCTAATTACAGCACGCCATCACATTTGAGAGGGTTTAGTTAATCAAGGGGGCTCTCTTTTTCCTCCTATAGTCGAGGAATAACACACTTAAACCATTTAATGCCGCCAGGATTGCGTCCTGTTTAATTCACGGCAGTTTCACATAAGTGGGGTAAATTTAAGCCACTCCGACATTAGTTTTAAACAGATCTAATTGAGGAAGGGATCATGAGGAAAATGGCTACACCTGATGATTGCACACAACTTGCCACGAGGAAAAAAGAAATTCGGATAGTACATCATTCGGGTCTTAGGAGGCAATGGGAGTATTAGCTACTGTAAGCTTAGATAGCAAAGTAATACAAAAAAATCTGACTGGTAAGGCGTGTGTATGACAAGGAGCAGATTACCAGTGCTCGCGAAAAGTAGTATTTGACATCCTGGATTGCTATTTTGTGTTGACTTTATTCATAAACATGGAAAGGAGATTTGAGGCCCAGTTTCTCACATGGTTTTATCCAAAACAAAGGGAATATCAAATGGCTCTGGCAAGGTTCTTTGAAGATTTTCAGAAGTTGTACTTTTTTCTTGCTGCAACCACCAATATGTACTGCACCATCTGTTTCATAGCTACTGGGTTATTAGAAGGCCATGCATTGTACTTTGAAGTTTGAGTAAGGAGACATTACGAAGGAGACAAAGGCTAAAGCAACCGAGGCGTTGCTGGTAATTGCAATTTCTGAACAATTGTGCCGTTCAACGTTTACCGGAGAACAAAAGGAAAACATTATTGATACGATTACTGGGGCATAGCCTATACCTGAAACATGAAAGATTTATTTTTCCTCAGTAATGTAATCCCACGAGGCACATCAGTTTAGAAGTGTGAAGAAATAATTCTAAACAAATTTCCCTTTGAAAGGAGAAAGAGAAGGCAGACATTCAAAGCGTTGGTTCTTCATTAAAAAGTCAAATTTATGGCATCCATGCGCCAGTAAGAGCGGGGACACCTGGGGTAGCGAAAGCCACGCGACCGGAGGGTAGGAAGAGGTGGGGGTGAGGGTGGAGGCGTTAGAGGGGGGAGGGAGGCGGGACAAGTCTGTCATCTTCACACTGTAACCTGAAGCAGACCACAAATTAGCTCCTGTGATGGCAAGGTGTGACCGAAATGAAACAAACATACAAAGAAGCAATCTAATTGAATTGGAGTTCAAAGAGGACTCGGGCGCATTTGGCGATGCTGAGGCGCTTTATAGTGCTGGACCTCCGAGCAGTAGCAGGTGCTGCTGAGTGTTTACAGAGCTTTAGCAGCCGACTCAAAGGGAAGTGCTACGCTCTCCAGTGCATTGGTGCACCGTAGCACACCTTCACAGCATTATCACAGAGGGTGAGCCAGTGTTGCCGATGCCATCTTCCTCTCAGATCAAACCACTGCTCTTGGGTGGATTGCTGGGATCAAATATCAAAATGGATAGTTTCAACTCCAGGCAGTGATGCAGGAGAAATCTCATGCGGACACAAGTCCTGCCAGGTTTGATTTGAACATGTTGAGGAATTTTATTAGATGCAATTGGCAGGAGTTTAACTTATTTTTGATGCTTGGCACAAGGGTGGCAGAACATATTGTCTCATGTTAGGTATTAAAAAAGACCCCTGAACACTGCTTGTTTAGAGAGAGCGACTTCTGGATTTTCGGGTTTAAGCAAACGATCCTCACCTTTGTTGCAGAAGTACTCCATGTCTTCGCAGCTCATGTTCTCAGTCTCAAACTCGGCAGTGAAGTTCTCCTCCACCGAGAACTCGTCTTTGGCCAGGAGCTCGTTCTCCTCGGAGACACACTCCTCCTCCTCTTCCTCCAGGCCATCCTCCAGAGGACCTGAGGGAACACGCACACATATGTACACAGACACACACGCATACACACACACGAGGGAGATGTTCAGCAGTTTCATCACATCCTTCAGGCTTTTAAGAAAAAAAAGCTGCCTCTCCTTGTTTCTTTTGTTGCGATGCTAGGTGCAGCAGAGCATTGCAGTGTCTACGCTGAACCAATGTTCAGACATGTCAATAAAGAATAGAATTTTGCCATAATATTGGTCCTTCCATTACAGCGATTGAAAAAGCCCGATGAGACTGTGTTTTCTGAAAAACAAGCTGACATGCAGCCAAGGTGAGTGTTGATGTTAATCCCACTACCTGCAAAACAAAACCTCACACAGATGGAAGAATGAAAAAAAAAGTTCCTTTCCAGACTTTTCATACAGGCATCAGCATGGGAGGAGGAAAGAAAATACTTTTATTAATTTGTTAGCCTTATCACAGGGTACAATGTTGATTTTCCATTTACATTCCATGCCTCCGGGTAATACACCAGTGCAATCTTAAAGGAGACACTTTTCCGTGTGATTAATTTTTCCCCCCTCTGTGCAATATTATTTCTTTAAATCTAAATGATTTCAGAGTTTTGCTTGTAGCTGTACATCTCTTTTGGTATTTGCATATTACCATTTTGCTTCAATCAAGGGTGTTGATGGAATTACTGTACTGCTACCTGAATTGTATTAGTTCTGAAAAACATCTTACCCGGCATTTGAATGTTATTAAGATTATGTGGATCTTGCGCACCTCTCCTTCCCACCAAAACATGTCTGCAATGTCTGCACATGAATTACCATAGCAAAGAAGTGACACCTCAGGTTTTAGGTTAGTTTATATTTAAAATAATACAGTCAAGAGAGAAAACTGCATCATTTTCATGAGGCATAAAAACTCCTGCTCGAGTTGTGTTTAAAGTGAATAATCATATCACTGGCAGCTAGATGTGGATGCTGTCTCTGTTTCTGCCTGTCACACATGAGCTATGCTGCAGCCTCTTGTGCATCATTCTGGAGCTCAAACAGGGTACACTTCTATCCTCTCGACACCTTTCAACGTGTTTGTTCTATTGTAGCAGGAGTGAGCCCCTTAGCTTTAATAAAGCAATAATTTCAGTTCAGAAAGTGGGACTGGTGTGCCTCTCCTGTTTCTCTTTCTTCCCGCACTGAGCCTCATAAAAGACCCCCCTGATGTCCACAAACTGCTTGCTCTTTTCATTAGTCTTATAAATTACTCCTTTGTAGAAGCCTACATCTGCAGGAGCCCCGGACATGAAAAGAATTAGCACACAGATCTCTAATAGACACTGCAGAGGCAGAGTGCTGCTTTTAAATTAGGATACAGTTTTATGATCTTATCTGATGCCTTCTGCTGATTCGCCGAGGAGTGAAGTGAGGCGTGAAGTGACTCGATGAGTCTACCATCGCTTAAGATGATACTGAGAGATAAATATCGCAGTATCAAGGGGAGATTGTATGACTGGCGTTAAAAGCTCCTGCCAAGGCAATTGAAGACAGTGTGAAAGAAAGCGGGGAAATACATTTCTATACACACAGTCTGTACACATTCCATTACACAGCTGAATAAGAACTGTGTGTACAACTAAACGATTCTTCCTCTGTTGCTGGCAAATACAGCAGCACTATTGCACCACAGAAAATAGACCTACAGTGTTGTGCGATAATAAGGGTAAAGAGAGATTAAAGATAAACTTCATGGTCAATAAGACACAAAGATTAGGTAGATAAGATGAGATAGAATTGAGGTTTAATAGACTCAGAATAAGGGCATCTCACTTCCCCACTCTAACAGATAGTAACTAAATGGAGCATTTTTGAACTGATAGAGATACTGGAGGCCTTACTGAATATGGAAAAATGTAATATTCCACCCAGACATTAAAGGGGTCTGATGGCTACTTCTTGGGGACCACGTAGATTACCAAAGTTTGTTCGCATTCTCACATGTTTAGTTTATTATACAGTATTCATTGCATGGAGAGACCTGAAATTATTTCAGAGACAGCAATGATAAGAATAATGACTTTCTAAACGACTAGCACCACACTCCTAACTCATTTTCTGATAGTGGCGTTCCTGCTATATTTAGTTGTGTACTGTTTAAAATCCTGTCACATTCACTGTGTGACCCACGCTTGTTGGTGCATTTCTATAGGGTCTGCTGACGAACTGGGCCGGAGGAATGTCTGCTGCTTCACCCTCTTATCAAGCCTCCTCTGGAGTTCAGACGGCCAATGACACCGCGGAGAGAGCACAAAACAACACAGGCTGCTTTAAATGGTGCACTCATTATAAGAAACACAGAAATCAGGTCTGAATTACAGATCTGAGCTTCCAAAAGATGCACAAGTCATATCTGTAGAAAGCCCATTTCTTAGCAAATCAGCGAACGTCACCTCAAGAGAAAATGATTTACTGTCGTCCTAATTAGCCAACCAGCTAAGTTTAAATAACAGATTGGTCAAAATAATCATTCATACAGTAAAAATGCCAAAAAAGATGTCATGATTTAGTAGTTAAATGTCTTTGATTTTTGGCATTTCGTCATAGAAAACATGCAATTTAAAGATAATACCATGTTTCTGCAGATCTTGTGATTGGAATCTTTCACAGTTTCACCAAGAGATATAAAGGGTCACGAGCTAGACAGAGAGCTGAACCATAAAAGAAATAAAATTTAATAGATTCCATATTTCTGTTACACAAGTTAGGCTTTCTGTGAGAGAAGTCGACATTCTCCTTTAATTTAACTTTTTCTAATGAAATCCTGGATACATTTACACATTCAGGACTCTGGAAGTCCTTGGGATGGAACAATGTGAAAAGGAAAATAACTTTGATTAAACTGCACATGCTCTTCAATAAGGCCACAACCGCTGCTTACAGGTCACAGCAAGATCTCACTTCATTTCTAAGGGGTCACGAGTCAAACAGGTTTGGAACCACTCCACTAAACAATTAATCAGTTTATTGCGAAAAAATAATCATTAGAATAATAGGAGCTAGGGTCCTACAATAATTATCCGTAACCTCAAGTGCCACAGCTTTTCAGTCCAGACTTTCAGGTGCTAATTCATGAGCTTTACCTTCCAGAGAAAGGCTTGGTTTGCCAAAATCATCCCAGCACAAAGACTGCTATCTGCTCAATTTTAAGAGGATGTTTTAGGGAAACTGCACCCTGTCTGAACTTCCTCTCAATCAGGGTCAGTGTCCAGGTATCGCTGCACCCCCACAGCCCTGTTATCCACACCCTCCACTCCCGACTGTATCATCCACATTCATCAGACTCTTCCTCTGCCGACTGGAGAGAGAAATCTCAGCTCTGTTCAAACAGTCATGCAGCAGGAGCAGCAGGCAGGAGCAGCCAATGCTAATAGAGACATTGGTAGCTGAATGCAGGCTTGATCACAGTGGCTCTTTTGTTCATGGCATGGCCTCTGTCTGATAGGGATCGGCCATGCGGAGTGGAGCTCCGGAGTGGGATATGGTAATGCCCCCACTGAGTCTATAAAATGGGGTGATACTCTGAGACCATATGATGGACAGAGGATTAATGAGTCACAGAGGAAGGGGAGCAGGGAAGAGAAGAGTACGGACAGAGGTGGTGGAATGAGCATATCTTTCAAGAAAATACTCTGTACTGGAGTCTGCGCCTCAGTGGACTAAAACAGAAAATGAAAAAAAAAGCACACAGATGTGCCAACCGTGCTTCCAAAGCTCACCCTTTTAAAAAAATGCAGCTGTAAAGAAATATGTGTGTATGTGCAAAACTGTATGAGTGACTGCTAATTTCATGGCATGCTTTTTCAAACGTCCGCAATGTGGGGAGCTTGTGGCCGGGCTGTGATAGCGATACCTCACATTATCAGCAGGCTCCACAGTGTGATGTGTGGATCACAAACCCAGCCTCCTCTATAGCTCCCTAATTAGAGGTGAGGTAATTGAATCTGACAGAACAAAGCAGCAGATCTCTATAAGCATGGAAATCATTTTTGCTCCCACCTATACAGTTTTTCATCCAAAAGGTCCATTGAAAATGTGTCCAAGCTGGCCTGGGGATAAAACGTAGCACCTGAGACTAAACATGAATGCATAATGCAGCCCTAAAATCCAACAGGGCCACACAGCTCAACCCTTGCCAACTCTGCTCCCTGTGTCTGGCCCGTTGTGCCAACACCGGCTTCCGCACTTCCGGGTGAACACACACAGGAACTTTTGCGGGGGAGGAAATGTAGAAATATAGACTTTGTCTTGAGTTTCTTAATGCTGTGAGCCAGGTAGGTTTACATGCACATTCATTTGTTTACCCCCACAGCTGGAGAAAATACCACGGATAAACACTTGCTCGCTGTTAAAATAGAAAAAAAGTCTTTTGTCTCATCTAGTAGGATAGGTTGGCAAGGTTGGGAGACAAGAGAAAGAGAAGGAGGAGAAAGTAGAGAGAGGCGAGGAGAGACTGGGGGCCATCCTCTCTCCTCAGCTCTAATGACCTTTGGGAAGCAGAGGGCTCCCTCAGCCTTGGAGGAGACTTAGTGTATATGTTACAGGGCTCAAGCCTCTAATTTAATCCTTGATCACTGTAATGAAATAGATACCATTTACGCAACTCTTAATAGCTTAATGTGCTACAGGAACCCTCAAAGGAATGTTACATTTCAAACATCTTTCTTCATACTGTATAAAATGTTACAAAAAAAGAGCCGTTTTCCGAGTTGTACACTCTGTGATCAAACTAAATGTGGAGCTAATGCTGTAACACAAGTCAAAAGTAAATTACCATATTGTATATTGTCTGTGAATGGCTGCTTGTGTGTAAAACGTGTGTGTGCGCTGGGAGGAGCGTGGAACAGCTTCAGTGGAGACTGATGTGTTCTCAGAGCTGCAGTCTGTGACCAAGAATAAGCAATGGTATTGTTTAACTTGATTTTCCGGTTGCTAAGCAATGTAATTCTCATGATTAGAAATGGCTGCCTTCCTAAATTCAGGCGCTTACAATCAACAGTCAACAAACTGCTTGAAAACTCAGCACCAACGCTCATCTGGAAATTGTAGTGAAAAAAGAGGGGGGGCGGGTTCACGGTGGGGTGGGGTGGGGTGGAGTGGGGAGGGTGAATAAATGTAGTCACATCATTGTAAAACAGCCCCGCACACAACAGCACATCCTTCTGTGAGGTCGCAGCGCTGAAGATGACAATGCATCTAAATGTGATCTGTGACATCATGTCTTTAGAATGCACACTAAGTTTACATTATTGCACATTTAGGCTCTGTGCAGCACCACTGAGACACACCCGCTGGCTGGGAAAGCATCATGGAGTGACGGCTTGTGAAAGTGTTACCCACATGCAAAAAAAAAAAAAAAAAAAATTCTATAAGAGAAGGACTTATTTTTTGTTCACATTTCTCAAAAACTGTTAACATAATTCTGGTCGAGTATCTTATTCCAATCAGACACAACGTTGGATCCCAGCATGTTTGCAGAGTTGCTAAGTTCTGTGTTGTTGCGCCCAGTGTTTCTGTCTGGACTGTTGAAGGGGAATAACACGCTCTTACTTCTTTATCCAATGAATTTGAATTGGAATGGCATGAAAACATGCTGGCATTTGACTATGCCATTAAAATGCTGGAGGCACCTCTGAGCGTGCCCGAGGGCTTCAGCAGATGCCAGCCAGTTTCTCTGTGGAGTTAGCTGGGTCCTGCTTCACTCTACTGACTTTACTTGCCTCTCTAGAGTTTACAGAGACGCAAACACGTCCAAGTGGACACTGGTACAATGTTTGGTCCATAAAAGTCACAAGGCTTGTCCTCCAAGTAATATGGGCTTAGTTAATGCCGCCTTTGCAGGGTAACTTGCTTTGTAGGTGCAACGAAGGGATTAAAATGCTGTTAAAACGGCCAGTGTGCTGCATTTAAGTCCTTCCTGTTACACACTTGCTTCTGCTCTGGCTGAATGATTTATTAGTGTCATTCTGTGACTTATAAGGAAATAAAAGTTAACCATGTGCCTGTACACTGGATGTGACAGCTGAAACAAAGCAGGTAAAATATGTGTGGTCTTAATTACTGGTTTATAAGCGAGCTTTTCACCAGAACGTTCACTTTTAATGAAGCCATTGAGTGAGGCTCCTCCAGGGAGCTATCATGGTTAAGTGGGGGCATCCATCTTCAGCCATTGGCTCATCTGCAGACGAGTGGAGGCTCTGTCTACAGCACGCTCACCTCATATTGGCTCACTTTATCTCCACTAAGTAAAGTCTGTTGGAAGGTGCTAAGTGCTAACAGTGGCAAGAAAAGACTTTTCTCTGCAGCTCTGATGAGTCTGAGGGAGTTTTCATTCTGTTGAGGCACCAGACACTTGACTGTGTCTTAAGTACTCAATAAGATGCTGGTGTTTAACCTGAAAAGCTTCAAATTCATCACATTCAGTGGCCTGCAAGCCTGTGGGGGCTGAAATGGCAATATTGTAAATGCTAAAACTGCCTCTGCAACAATTAGCTTTTAGTCCAGCATCATTTCAAAGAATTTAATGGGGCGCCTTCAGAAAAAGAAAGATGATTACTGTATCAAATAATGTAGATAAAACAATATTTTCCCATCAAGGAATTTCTATGAAATGGATATATCTAAGATGTCAATTTCATTCCACTATTATGAAGGATGGGGGGTTCCTTTTGCAATAAATTCTTCATTAATTCAATTCTAATTTGCCTCTGGTTCCTATTTCTACTATTGATAGTTCCACTTCTTAATACCTCGGATAAGGGGGAGAAAATCATTGCAATAACTCAGTGGAGACTGTGAGCAGCAGATAGGATCTAAATATTACCAATGCCAAAAGAAGTGTGAAGTCTGATGAACATTTCAAAAGAACAATTCTTTATGGATCAGCTAAATCTTTTCCACTTTTTAATTAAAAGTAAAGAAAATAGAAGTTAATTATCCTGTAAAGATTAGCTGGTGGGCATCTTTCTGTAAATTAGTTCTAATTAAAAGGAAATTGTCAAATGACATTCAAAGCACTGTCCTTTAAAACACAGACCGAGATGGGCTTTTTCTCCCCCTCCTCCTCCTCCTCCTCCTCCCCCTTCCTCCCCCACTCTGCCTCCCTCCTAATTCTTGATCTGGCCAAGTGAAGCTTCTTCTTGCTGGAAGATTAGGATTCTGCCAGTGCTTCAGACAGCACGCGTACACACACACACACACCGCACACACACACACACACACACACACACACACACACACACACACACACACACACACACACACACACACACACACACACACACACACACACACCGCACACGCTCAGTGCTCCCTGGATAGCGGGCCTCTAGCACACTGTGAAATAGTGCTGCATCAATGAGGAGCTAGTGGCTGCTGGAGATAAATACTCCTCATTGATAAATGATTGCACTGATTAGCTGCTTGGAATCAGGCTTAAACTGTTATACAGTATCAGGCTGATATTGGATTTTTATGAAGTATCAGATATTTGCTCCAATTAAGAGAATAAAATTCTGAAAACTTGATTGTCATTTTTCATATTTACTCATCTATTTTTAAAATCATGATTTTCTAAAGTTTACCATACTACTCAGGGAAACTTACTTTCTTTGTTTTCATGAATATTTACTGTTTTACTTCAAATAAATGTAAGAAAAATAAAGAGGAATATTACAAACTGATGAACAGAATGGTTATAATTAAATACGGTAGACACATTGGAAAATAATTTGGCAATGATATCAGTACTATTAATTCAAATGTGTCTTTTAGGGTTTCAGCAAACAACAATTAATGTAATCCTTAATTTTTTTGAAATTATAAATAACCGATAACAGTGAAAAACACCCATCACAAGTTCCCAGAACTCAACATGACATCTCCACACTGCCTTTTTGTCAGATTAATAGTCCCAAAGATGTTTTATTTACTTTAATGTAATAAAAATCCTCTGGTTTGAGTATTACACTAAAAAGTTGAATGCCCAAAATATTACATAGTACTTTATTTTCTGTGGATGTATATCGCTGCTATCACTATCAGCCTTCAAAGACATTATCAGTGAAACCCAACCTACTAACTCAACTTGTGATTCTCGGCTGCCACCACAATAAAGGAACACAAACATATGAAGAGGCCCAGCAGTTAACCAAACCTCCACTATCATCACTTCACAAATAAATGATGAATCAGTCTCCTGGGGTGTGTGTGCACTGTAGCTTTCATCTGATTTCATGTGGATTTCATCATTCATTGTCTGGGCTCGGGCTGTTGCTCCTATCCACCCGCATTGTATCAAACCAGGATTCCAGCAGTATAGTCCAACAGAAGATAGAGCAAAACAGAGCTGAGGCCCCTCCATCTGCTCCAGCTAATGACGATGCTCTCTCTGGCCTGGAGCAGAACTGTGTGAGGGAGATTTACACCCATAATACCCCTGGGGGCTCTGGAGCTGCACCGCGCTCCAAAACACCGTCACTCCATCACTTTCTATATGATAGCTGGCAGAGCAGGTAACAATGGACCAGCAACAATGTCTTTTTGTATTACTGACAAGGGCCTTATTTGGTTGACATAACCTGCCTCTGTGTCTGAGGAGTGGCACCGAGCACACAGGAAAATGGATGACAGCTACACCATTGAGACATTGTGCAGTTGCAACAATCACACCAGACTATGTTTTTAAAAAATACCTAGCAGTGTGTGCGATACGAGGCGGCCGAGAGCCGCGGTGACGGAAGGAGAGGAGGCTGTCTTTAAGGTACACTAATTGGAAAGATGGCAGGAGGGGAAATCGGGCATCATAGTGAGCTAAACTGAACAGGGGCTGCCTTGTTCCATTCACTCTTATTATGAAGGTTTATAAGTCGTAATTGCCCTTCAATTTGGGAGCTTTAGACCCACTATAAAGCTCTGTGTGGGACTAGCCTTGACGTCTATCTCCTAAAACAACTGAGTTAAATGGTGAGAGGCAGAAAGAATGACTAGTGTGTGTTGGGAGGGAGAGAGGCTGAGGCAGGGGGAGATGTAGAGAGCTCCACTCCTCAGGGATTGAGTGTTCACACACAGTAAATGGAAGTGGCACAGCTCTGACCTTTGAGCCGCAGCATACGAGTAAAGTGAAGGCACTGTCAAAATATTGCTTCAGAAATGACAATCCACCTCGCCAGTCCCAAGTCTTGACATGGCAGGCAAGTGGAGAGCCGTAACCTGCTGATCCCGACATTACAAATGAGGGGATTATCATGACAACAAACCACAGCTCGACACACTGCATACCCTAAAGATATTCTGGCATTGCCCCTTATTATCAGCAAAGTCCCACACAGATAGCCAGAGATGACACTTAGAGCAGGCACCCGAAATCGAAAGGAACAGGAGTCGTCATGTGTCAGGCGCCCAAATAAAATTTCAAATCAGGCTTCACAAAATAACTTGGTGCTATCAGCATCAACTTTGCCGTTATGATATTACAGTTTCTGAACTTTGGGATTTGGCAGCAGAGCAGCTTCTTTGCATCTTCATTTACACCCATGTAATACTCAAGTCCACAGAGAATAACTCAATCGTAAAGAATACCAAAATATCACAAGCAAATTACTAGTGCTCTGAGAGGGAGCTTGGGAGGAACAAAGACAGACAGCCATAATTATATCTTGGCGTGTATAGCATGTCAATGGGCCACCTTCGTTCTGGAGGGCATTCCCCTGGGCCCCTCAGGCATCAAAATGATGTCCAAATTATTTTGTGCTCTATTGCAGAATGGCGCGATTATCATATTTACTGGTGGTGCATTATGACAACATTGATGTTTACACCTGTCTCCGTGAGAAGGCAAGGTTTACACTCCGTAATTTAGCAAATGTACAGTATGCATATGAGTTTGTTGGCAGGGATTTAAATTAGGTCAGAAATGGAATACATCAATAGCAACCCATATGTGCATCTTTCTTTTTCTTTTTTCTCCCTCCCCTCCCCAGCCTTCTTTGCTCAGAAGCTTGGCGATGAAGCAGCTTGACGACTGCAGAAGTGTGATATGTGCAAATCACATTTGCAGATGAGCTTGAAACTCCCTTTTAATATTCAGATATCAGACATCCCGCACTGAGAAGCCCGCTAAGACGCGATTCGGGGGAGAAAAGCAAGATCCGCGTCATTAAGGGAATCGTTAGAGGCTCGGTTTACATTTTACATATTTCACAAAAATGTACAACCAAGTAAAAACATCGGCAGTTATCTGTGATAACAATGCAAATTTTTGTCAGGGAGCACATGAAGATTCTGTCAAAATCCAAAGTCGCTCAGGTCTTTCTTTTCTTTCCCCCCTCCCCCTCTCTGGCTTAACACCCTCAGCTTATTGGCGCTTTGATTTCTTTCATATTTTTTTCCCTGAGAAGTCACACAGGCTTGTGGAGTCAAAGACGGTGAAAGGTATGTTTGCCACGAGGCATGGGAACACGTGTCCCCATAGCCTGCCAATAGCTCATCAAACACACAGGCCTGTGGATGGATGCAAGCCCGGCTGGCGTTTAGGACGTCGAAACAGCATCCGCTCTGCCACACAAACCATCACTGACTCCTGTTTACTTGCTTCACTCAGACCCACAAAGCACAGCCTAGTTTCCTGACCATTTTCTGCACACAAAAACACGCAGCGGTGGCAACAACGCCACCAAAAGGCTGCATTTTTTTACCTCTTACCTGCCTCTTTGTGGTGTACAGTAGCACCCTGACAATATTTTTTGCCACTTTACAGCCTTAACTTTTTTCACTGGATGACAGAACGTAGCCCCTGCAATTTCCCCCTACCTCCTTCATTTCCCCGTGTCTTAGCCCTGCGCCAAATTTGTCTCTGTGCCATTTTAATTACAGCCAAGGCAATCTTTATGGTGGTATTCTGCGAGAACACCAATCTGCAAAAAAGGTGATAAGTAGAACCGCCACCCAGCTTTGGTATCAGTAATAAACAGACACTTAATTGAATAATTTGACCTAAGAGGCTGATCCTGGGAAATAGCATGTTGGAAAATTTATTTTGAATATTGAAGACAGTTCAGTGTTTTGCATGATGCCTGCAGTAGAGAACACACAGTGGATTTGGCTGGTTGCCCGCCAACTCGCCAATGTGGGCCATGGTGAGTCTTTACGGAACAGATAAGTGAGCCTTTGGTATCCTGGAAGCACTCAGATGTGTGTGTGTGCGTGTGTGTTTTGGAAGTGTTGGGGGTGACACATGTATGCATGAGTCTGTGTGCAGGCGTGTGCGTGCATGTGTCCGATATGTACAAGGAAGGAGGGGGGAGGAGGGCGAGAAGTGTGAAGTGTGCCCACTCGAGGTCTGTCTCCAGCTAGTAACCACATGGGCACATCCCCCTGTGTTTCTCTACCCCAAACCCATACACACACACACACACACACACACACACACACACACACACACACACACACACACACACACACACACACACACACACACACACACACACACATAGCAGCTTTCCGCAGAGCCTTAGAGACAATGACTCGCGGCACCTTCCTGTTTAAGGATAGCTGTCAGAGGATGATGGCTCCGATTCAACACTGCAGCAGGTTTGCACAGAGCTCCCTGATAAAACGGAAAAAGAAAGCAAAAGCCTCCTCTTGTCTCCCCCCTCTCTCTCCCTCTGTCTCTGCCCCCTCTCTCTCTGTCTTCCTCTCCCTCTCTCTACCACTCTCCCTCTCCCTCCACAGTTCAACACTGATTTGACTGCTAGCATAATTTTGCAGAGGAGACTATTTGCAGATGCAGCAGAGTTATCAATCCGAACAGACACACAATCCGGGTCCAATGTCACTTCTCCTCATTATGTTAATGGTTAATACATGCAAATGAAAACATTCCGGCAATTTGATTTCTTTGAAGATAGTTTGCATATTGTCTTAGCCATAATGATGGTACACTTTCTCCCCAGCTTCGATTTATGCAAGGCTAGTTAGTTCATTTTTATCAGCTCTGAGTTCATTTCTAGGGCTACTGGAATGTGTTTTCCCCTTCCCCTCACTATTTAACTAATTAGGATTCAGGTACCATAAGCAGATTTTTCACGCTATTGGTGTTTTTCTTAATTAAGAAACAAATGAATTCTCCCCAGCAAAATAGATGGAACAACGGGATAGGGTGCCAGGGGCCAGATGCGGCGCTTCTTAATTAGAAGTCACTCCATTGTCTGAGGTTTTTTAATGAAGCCCCAATCTAAATGGATATCAAAAAAGCTTCTAGTGAAGAAAAAACACACACACACACACCGGCCATTTAAAATAATAAGGAAATAAAGATAATGAAAGACAAAAGATATGTACTGGCAGCCCCAGCTCACACCTCCAGTTCAGTGCATGCGGTGCTCTCGTCACCTCTGGATGAGCCCTATTAAAACAGCACGATCCCTCGCCGGCCCCTGCCTGCCTGCAGCCATGTCTAATGTTCTGCCAAGCCAACAGTGAAACACTCTCTTTTCAACTTCTCATCAAAGGTGGAAGTTTCATTACCCCGTGGATGGTTATCAACTAACTATTTCTGAAAACTGTTGCAGCTGTCAACTTTTATGCTTGAGCCTTCCTGGCTTGAAATAACAGTGGCGGCTAACGGAATCCGCGCTTATCACATCAGTGTCATTCATGATAGGCTGATGTATTTCGCAAGGAGAGCCAGTGCAAAATTTCCAATTAGCTGGAACAAATTGTCACCTGAACACAACATGGTAGATAGAAATAGTGTGCACAATTAGATCTGAGCACCTGGGATGCATGTATGCTTTTTAAAGCGGTGCAGATGGAACAAAAGAAAAGTTTTGAAGTTAATTTGCAGCAGGATTTTATTCCCCGTGAAGCCCAATCATCTCGGTCAGCCTTGTGATGCTGCTGCGCTGGTGACTGAAGGCGATAACATCGGGGCTGTTTTTGACTGAAATAAAACCCGTAGCATGCCCATATGTGCTGCCAACCCCATCAGTTCTTCTTCAGACGGCATGGCTTAGGAGCTCCCAGAGGATGGGCCAGTGCCCACTGATACGGGCCCAGCAACCGTCTTGTCCAGGCCAAGTATCCCTGCGCCCAGGGGCTGTGCCATCAATGCCATGACTTGTGCCAGACTGGATCCCACCCAGCAATCCATTTCAAAGGCTTTTTTTTATGGATCAGGTATGCAGTGTGATTTTCCTTTCCCTTTGTAATGTGCCGTGTCAAAGGCGAGCTAGGCTGACTTTAAAGTCATATACTAGTTTTTTCCGCCTTTCATTTGGGAAGGAGACATAATTGATTTCTGACTTTCCAAATGTCAAGTTGGAAGAGATTAGAAAAAAGAGAGAACTCCAAAAAAATCAATCAGCAATATGGGCAAGTTGATTTGAATGGTATTTAGAGTATTGTGCTTTTATTTACAGTATAAGTTATTAATCAGAAGTGAGCAAACACTCTGTATCATTGAAATAATTCCCAGGGGAATTTGACATTCGAGGAGCAAAACCTTACTGAGAAGCAAATTGTGTCGTCTGAATCTGCTATTAAACATTAAAAGATATTCACTTCATCATTTACTCATGCAGAATATATGAACAAAATGCAATTTACTGACTGATTTCTCTGGATCCATGCAGTGAAAAACAGTCTTTTTTTAAAAGAAGTAACTTTCCTAATAAAAAGTCACATTTTTAAAACACCTCTATTTATCCACAAATTACCATAATCCTCTGGATGTTCACTCGTGTGCTCTCTCTCATTTAGAGCATTACTTGTTTATTTATATCTGTGAATGAGATTAGAGGGGAAGATTACTTAGCACAGAGACATGAATAGCGATCAAAGACTGCAGGATAATGTAAGTCTTTCAGTGATTGCTCAGCTCTTTTCAAATCTACCGGTGGTGTATTAGAACAATACAAGTGGCTGTGCTCCATACACTGTGACAACAATAATACGAAATCCTCAGGGAGTGAACCGCATGTAAACACTCCAGATCAGCACACAGTACACTGGCACAAAGTGTCCTCTAATGCAGCAAAAATTAGCTTTGATCCTGATGAGGGCACCGCAAAGTAGCAATCAGTTCAGTGAAATGACATCACTTGTCGGACATAAATGCGGTTGGAGACGCGTTGGGTTCAGTATCTGCACAAAGCAAAGTGTTTTACAGCCCGCGCCCTTTCTAGAAGCTCAACTGGGGAACATCAGCCACGAGTAAACAAGCAACATTATGTTCTTCTGATTATTCTAAACAAAAATGTGGACACAAATATGACACTCTCATCCAGATGATTTATGAAGAACATTATGACAGCTGAATAGTCTTTTTTTTCTGTTTGTCTGCGCCGCACACATTTGGAGGAAGCACTGGTCCAGCCAATTATCGGTGGCAGGACAGAGAAACCTGTCACTCAGATACACATGACAAATGAAGAAGGGAGGACGCAGCGCAACGCCAACAATTGAATCTTCAAAAAGCACACATGCATACAGCTGCAGCTCACGGCATCAGCCCGCAGTTTTGACAAACAAACTTTTGCGAGGAGAATGTATTTGCAGCTGCTGTTGAAGGGACAGATCTCAGAACCAGTTGGCTAATTATTTATCCTGCTGGTTTTATGGCTCTCATTAATTTCCCTCCTCTCTCTCTTTACCTTCCATTCAAAGTCTGAAGTCAACCTGCATCTGGTGCTGATAACGGCGGGGTCTCAGCAGCCTCGCAGCCTCCCCTCTAACCCACCCACACGCACCTCCACCACAGAAAAGAAGCAGCTTTCATACACACACACCCACTGAATAATGCCATTAGAAATAGCACCCTATGCCTCAAATCCACAAAGATGCACTTGCGTAAGTAGGGAAGCATGCTTCTACAGTATATTGGAAATAGGTTGAGCTGCACCTTCTAATTCTCTGGGATAATGGCAAGACTCTTGTGTGTTAGAAGGAAAAATAGTTTCTGCAGAGAAGGAGGTGGATGGAGAAGGAGCAAAGGAGCTGAAGCATAAATTGAAACGCGAGTTGAGCATGGAATCTTACTTTATGAGTATTAATGTTTCCATGGCATAGCGTATTGGAAGTTGGCAATGAATGTCTGCTAACTAAAGACAGTATTTTACAAAGCAAAGGTCACAGCTACTCCCGGCTCAGACAAGATGAAAAATGATTGAATTTAACAGATTTTTCTTAATATGGTTAACTTAAAAAGGGTTTTTATTCTGAGAAAGGGCAAAAAATAGTATAAAGCAATCATCCAGCGCTATCAATAAAAGATGTAAAATAAAATGAAATAAACTAAAGTTAGAATGATGAGCTAAGCTGCTTTTTGGTTTGGCACTGGTTGCACCTTTACTCTTTTCTTTCAAACTATCTAATCTCCCTCTCCTTCACCCTCTGTCAGTTTTTTTTGGAGGTTTGGTGGGCAGGCAGTGGGGGGGGGAGTGACTGAGATTGGCCCATTCTTGATTCCTTGGTGAGATCACACCCCAGCAGGTCTGTGCTGAGGCTATCTGCCACTCCCTAATGGCCCAGTCTGGCTGGGTGCGCCCTCCAGCTCCCCCCATCGCTGCTCTCCTCCTCCTCCTCCGCCCGGAGCTGTCCATCACGTTCACCCCCGTGACAACAATGAACGGCGGCCCCTCATATGCAAGCACCTCATCGTCGATCCACCAACAAACCAAACACCCAATTTGAGCCATTTCTTCCAAGAAGTGCACTGATAGAGACTCCACACTGGTCACACTTTCAAAAGCACCAGAGAGACACAGTGGGCGAGAACTGCTGAAAAGCAAATATTGTCGACTTCTGCTGACTTCAAACAGCAGTCAGATGGCAGAGACTACCTAGGCAGTAAAGAAGCTGCATTACACACAACACAAGAGAAAGGGGCCTAAAGAACCCTTGGTGATTGCTTTCATGTTTGTCTTTACAGGGAACCCAGAGCATTCATTTCTCTTCTTCTATGCAAAGAAAAGTAAACATGGCACTCTCTGCAGGCTCATGAAATTGAACAGTTCTGAGCATAACGGCCAGTCTTTTCTTTCTTCTGTTTTAAAATTAGATGTGTTAGCTCTACTGGAGCTTTGGCATATTGTATATTTTCTCAAAACGCTTCAAATATGAATTTGCATTTAAGTGATGATACATATTTCATGCTGAATCTGTCACTATTCAGGCACCATTCCAGTAAACTCTGTTTGAAGTTTTTCAAACTGAACTTTTCCTCAAACGGTCCTGGAGACACACGAGCAGGTCAGCGAGTCGATGGACGCACAAGCACACACACATGCAAACACAAACACACTACATTTAATGGGAGAGAAAACTTAACCCAGTTAAGTTCAGTTTCAGCCTCCACAATGGCCCAGTGATGCTCTCCTGCAGGCTTATTGGACTATCAGTGCTCAGGGGTCATGGGCCTGGCCAGTCAAGATAAAAGAAACCCTGATGAAACCAAGCATGTGGGAGCAAAGAGGGCTGCTCTCTGCTGATGGAAGGAACCCAGTCACTCTAAAAGGTGAGACTGCAGCAGTGTGGTATTGACCTGAGTGCCCCGACTCACTGCTTGAACTCCAGCACACTCCTCAACCCACCAACTAAACAGGAGAGGACAGACAATAGGCTCCTACCGATGGAGGCGTTCGGCTGCCAAAACTAATAATTACTGTAAAAATAGCTTGATACATTTTAGACATTTTAATATTACCTTTATAATTATGTCTACATTGATTTTATATTAGAACCATTATAGTGAATCAATTCAGTGAATTAACAAACTAAAAAATACCAAACAAATATCTACTATGGCTCAAGTACTTATTTTTTAATTAATTCTTACTTATTCTTTGGTTATTACCATATTTGTATTTCTCTTTCCGTCTCTGCTACTTTGCACTTGTGCTCCAGTTCATTTTAGAGTTACACTGTAAATGAAGATTTTACAAACAAAACAGGTGTTGATCTTACAGAATATATTATATTAATATAGATAATTGTGTTATGCTGGTATAATTATCCAGACAAGTAAAATGCATGGTTTATGTGATCCTACTTGGACTGATACAAGGTCACTTCTTTGCTATATATTACACAGTTTACAGAAGTATATTTTAAATGAAAGAATCTATTTGTGACAACATTAATATTATTGTGCATTATACTATATATTATTTTTTATTACAGCCACAATTTCTCAAGCAACTTCTCCCCACCAGCACAAGAACAGCATTTTCAAAATTTTATTTGCAAAAGAAATGTATGCATTGTATTTTTTTCTCCTTCATTTTCCCCACTGAGAAGAATCAGGCAGGATTGAACTGGAAAAGTGTGACATTAGCAAGTAAGCATCCTCTGAATCATACTAGGGTGGTTCAACAAATTCTAATCAAACCACACCTATACAGCTTTGGTGGAGCTGATGAGCTGACTTTATGTTTAATTCTACAATAAATAAGATTTTTGCTTGTGAACTTTAAGTTTGGTTGTGGATTGTGAAACCAAATAATAATACTACCACCTCTGTCACATCATCAGAACTGCTGAAATTGAATGACTGATTAACCAGTTGATTGTCAAATTAATTCTGCCATTAATTTGCTCAGCACTGACTCGTCTCAGCACAAAGAAGCCACTACCTGAATCATTCCCTCCTCCAGCAGTGACACTTTAAATATTCAGACTCTCTCTGACAAAGTTGGAGGCTGACAACAATAAGCACAGTTTTCAATATTCCGTGCCATTTGATTGAGCCGATGACACAAATCGTTATTTACCACTTTCAGATCAGAGACTTGCGCTGTATCACTATCACTGAGCTGGTCAATATACATCACTTCGCCCCAAAGGATTACACCTCTTATCTGAAATGATATTCAATAAAGTATAACCGCCGAAAATACAGAGTGGAGTGTTCTTGCTTGGATCTGGCTTATGCTGTGAAAAAAAATAACACTTTATTGGAATTAAGATCCAAGTCAAGATTACCTGAAGAAACAGCAGTTAGATTTCTGTTCCAGTGCCACGTCCTACGCTTTATTCTCAGCCTGCCTGGGGACTAGACCACAGTGTGCTGTTCCCCACAAGCCATGGGGGTGTAATAGAATGCCTTTATGAAATATATAGCGGCGCCCCGGTAACTTCCACAGATCATAGCATGGGCTAGGACATTTGGTGAGCCGAGCAGGAGTTTCAGTGAAAGGGGAAACTAGGTGCTGTGGGCGCCTGACTAATACGGCCAAGCTGAAATGCCCTGCAGTCCTAAAGTCAGCGAGGCAACTGCATAACTTTCTCCTGGGCCCTCTCTGATGCAGCACAATATCATCAAGGTGCACGGGATGATACCACTTTGTGCTGGCTAATTAGCTGCTGCAACTTCCCTCCCCGCTGCTATGCCATCCATTTCAGGCTCCTAGCAAAGCAGCCATCATTAACTACAGTGGGACGGAGTTAAACTTTACACAATGTGGTCTGGATGGAACATGAGAAAGGTGGTTTCTTCCCTTAAACACTCTCATCTTTTTATAACTCTCTCTCTACAGCTGTCATTACATTTTCCTTACACATCTTGTATACAGAGTGGCTTTCAAAGTGGAATTTTCACCCCACATACTAAAATAACTGTCGTCGTTATGTATTCTCTTCTCATTTTCAGTGTTTTATTTTTCCCCTGACATCAAAACCACACACACAAAGCCCCAGCCCTGCACTGTATAGCTTTTCTTTTGAGTTTGATAAAGCCTTTAGTGAGTGTGGTTAGAGCACTTGGGCCGGGGATCTGATGAGACGCGAGGGGTCTGTCACACACAAACACACACTGTAAGTACATTCTAATTAGCTGATGTATGCAGGACCTCATCCACGTTGGAGGGGTATCAAAAAGCAATCAACGCCCCATCCCTGATGAGCTCAGAGGGACACAGAGATCTGCATTGTCTATGGAAAGATGATGCGTGGCTGGACCTCGACTCGGCTTTCAAAACTACCGTAATGCCATGCAATCACAAGACATTATGCACAGATCTCAACCCCAAAGCCACAGGATGGGGGGGGGGGGGGGGGGTGTATTGGGTTCATAATTCAAAAGCCTGATTATGATGGGCGCTCTTGTGAAAAGCTGGTGTGGAGAGCCAGAAGTGGGAGAATTGGCCCGCGAGTGCCACAAAATATGGTTATAAATGCAGAGGAGAAACATGTTTAAAAAACTGTCAGGATCAAGAGCAATACGGTGCAGATAGCAGCAAAATCAGCAGAGTTAAGATGACAACTAGTTGCCATGGAAAACTGAGAAAAATTCAGTCAGCAGCTAGGAATTTCTGAAAGTGATTCTTCTCAGTGGAAGGAAATCAAATAGAAATACAATATCAACCACAGCAGAACTCTTCGTTATCAGCATGAAATTGTGAAAAAAATTAAATATCCTAAACATACGATCTAGGATTTTGTCATCCATTCATAATCTAATTTGACCCGAGGCCATACAGCTGATTCGTTTCAGTAAAGACCATAGGTGTTTTAGCTGCAGGCTCCAACGGAGAGAGGCATGTGTGTCACACAAAGACCATCGGTTAGCGACGTACCGAAAGGGACTCTGTATCACCATCTTATCTTCAAAGGACTGGGCAGGGGCTCAGGGGAGCTGTGCCACCGCCTCGCCTCCACACAGACACACACAGAGGGGGGATTTGGACCTGCAAGCAGGAACCAGAGATCTCTCGGCCGGCACCCAGGCCTGGACCCTCCTCCAACTCGCCCGCGGAGAACAGGCAGGGTTCCTGCACACGCGGCACGACATCAGTGAGCTGATCCCCCACCACCACCCGCCTCCTCCTCATCTCGCTCCTTCCTCCCTCCTCCCTTCTCCTCCTCCCCCCCGCAAACCCCCTCTGCCGACTGCCTGCCCATTTGCTTCCTGGCCTCAGCTTGACGGAGGGGATGGGATCTGAACTCAACTTAGACACAGAGTTTCCACATTTCACAGATGGCTGGGAGAGGCTTTGCATGGAGGTGAGGAAACAGAGAGAGAAAAGGGAGAGAAAGAGAGAGAGGGAGCCTCATCGCCGGCGCCGAAGCGGGGCCGATTTCACACCGCGGTAGAGTGCGCTAAAGCAGGCCGCCGTTAATCCACTCACTGAAGGGAAGGCCTGGAGCTATTCCGCCGCCCGACCGCCATCTCCTTCCACAAAGCCATAAATGGTGCATTATACAACTGGGCTTCAGAGACACTGCTGATATGCTGATAGGTGGCGGACAAAGACCAAAGCAACCACAGGAGCGGAGCCACATGCAGGACTGAGGGCCTTAGCGCAGGAGCAGAACAGCACACACGTATTCAGCCATGATCTCTCCAACGCTGTACCTGCTGAGGTGTGGACTGTTAGAGTGCTATATCTGTGCTTTTGATCGGGGTTAGTTCAACCTCTGGATTCGGGCCTCGAGACAGAGATGGACATGCACTAACACTCCTTCTTCTGCTCTCCAACAAAATAGCTTTTCTCTCTCTCTCTCTCTTGCTCTCTCTGTGTTTCTTCCCACTGTGAATTCGTATCTGTAAAGTTACCAAAAGTCTTGAAGATGAGTCTTTGAACTTATGAAAGGCAATCATTTTGAATGAAAGGAGACAGGAAATATATAAACATGGGGGAATTTAAATAAATTGCCACAAAGAAAATCACGGAGAGGGCAGTGAATTATGTAACGATAAGACAGCCACCAGCCTAAGCCACAAAATGAGATGTTTTACATGAAACGAACAGCGGTCTAGATTAGAGAGCCATCCTGTTTAGACATGAAGCCAATTGGGTTGATATCACATGTAGAGAAAATTTGAAAGATAAGTGGGAACTATGAGAATTGTTATAATCCAACTGTAACAAAAAGCTGAAGTATATTGGCTTTTCCCCCCAGAAGCACTGCACGATAAACATCTTTGATGAAAGAAGTTCATTACTTGTACGCTGTGTAATGTAACATGCTGTATTATGAGTCTATGCCAACCTACAGTGAGGCAGTCTCTAAATGAAGCCTCAGGCATTTAACGGACATCATTAGGTGAAAACATATAAGAGATAATTATGGTAATTACAAATCCCTTTTATTCGCCCTGAGTCTTTGACAAGAAGGTTGTCATATCAACCACTTCAAACAAACAAAGAGTTGTTGTCTCTTCCCCTAAATGATGTCCGGTTCCATTTGGATGGGAATTGTCTTCGGATTATCCTTTTTATTGTTTGGTTAGTAGCTCTGAATGGAGGCTACATTTCTTTCAGTGAAAACTTGATTAAAACAAGTGATTCACAATAGTAGAATTTGACTTGCATTTGCATAGCCACTTCATTACAAGTGAGACCTTGATCTTGAAAGCAGCCCCATACAAAGCTAATGGACATGTCTGTTATGTCTATTAGAGATGGAACCTCAGAGGAACCACGGCCTTCTATTTAATATAGCAGACATCACTATGGGCATCCAAGTCCTGTCTTATTAAATTTCAGCTCCATAACAATAGCTGAAGTAACAACACTGGCAATATTACGGCTTCTCCATGCAAAAAGAAAAAAAAATCAGTCTTTCAAGAGTTTGTTTTGCTTAAACCTAATCCAAGTGTTACTGTTATTTTGTCATAAAGGGTCAACTCCAGAGCAACCCCACTGATATGGGATCTAAGCAGCAAGAACAGAAGAAACGCTGTATGGAACATCTTTATGAAAGCGAGAGCGAGAGGGAAATCGTGAAGGACTTGGGTGTTTATTTACAATATGCATCCAATCATCCTTTGTCACAGTTCCATGTTCGTCTTTTTCCGAAACCACAGAAAGACACTCGCTGGAGATTCCATTTTTGGCCTCTTTGCAACACAAACTCATAATATGGTGCCACCTTATCAGATCCTGCTTACAATAACAGATTCACTTCAAGTCAAAGCTGTTGTTTAACTTATTCGATCCCATGGGAAAGTTCAGTTCAAACAAGTCAGGAGACATGTGCCAGTCCACAGCAGCTGATGATGTCAACGGGTCCCTGCTAGTACCAGACTCCTCCAGCACTTTCAATCATTCCTTGTGAGATTACTGCAATAGGATATTACTGTACAAACTATGACCATGTGTCCTGCTGCCACAAAGCTTAGCAACATATTACAGTTTGTCAAAGCAAGCTATTGCGAAGGAGAGATAGATACAGAGAGGAGGAGAGAAGCCATTGACCTTTGTGTCCTTCATATTTGCCTAGCTCCCCCTCAACCCCAATCTTAAGAGTGAAATCATCTGATCCCAAACTAACTGTCAACTGGCTTGTGATGGTGGCAAAGCCAGCAGACATCAATCAATCAGATTTTCTCCTCGTCTATCACAGGAGGTTTTTTTTCCTGTTTTGCCCGAGCTTATCATCTGACCCAGTTGTTATCCTGTTTCTGAAGCTTAAAAAACTTGATTATGGTCAAATGTATGTCTCAGAGATTCACAGACACATCCTGGACTGAACCGGAATGAAAAAAAAAAAAAATATATATATTATCAGTATTTCACCACAGAAACGAACGCAGGATATAATGATTGTGCTTTTTCAAAATGAGCCTCTTAATTCCACTCTCATGCTGGCAATAAGGAGTTTGAGGCACTTATCTGTGGTTTTCAGGGATGCATGATTGCGTGAACCTAAGATAAAAATCCAATCTGATATCATAAGACAAAAAGGCATTTTAGTTGGCTACAGCACTTGCTCAGTGTCAACAGTTTTTAGTAATTACTAGATAAGCATTCTCTGAAATACACAGAAAAAGAAAATTGGCTGATTCTGAAATAATAGCGGCTGCATTTCTCTCTGGATGTTTACTCTGTCACTTCACAAAGCCCCCTTTGAGATAATAAGAAGCAGGAGACGTCACTTTTTCGTCACTGTCCGACTGATTTGCATAATTGACTGTAAAAATAATCGATCGTCATCAACCTGCTCCGGCTGGAAGATCGCTCCATTATGGCTATTTCTGTTGCAGTGCTCCCTGCTAATCACATGCAGGCAGATATGGCCTCTGATCACATGATGTGTAAGCTCCGCTGTCAACAGCTTTACCAGCTTTGCAATGGTGCAAATCAAAACACAGCCTCTTTAAAGTATTAACATGTTTTGAAGTTTGTTTTATATTTTCAGCATATTTGACACAAATTGTTTATCTATTTACAAAGCTTTGTCATTAGTGATTTTCCACTGAACCCTTAAGATGCTGTGTGTTTTGTGCCGTTCGTCTGCCGGAAAATGCTGATGTACAAATTGAACTGAAAAGCTTGTTACTTAATCCTCTGTTGCCAGCTATCCCTTAACTATACAGCCTGGTGCATTTCAACCCGATGCAAAGTTCTGCACCGTGCTGCCCCCCGCCTCCTCTTCCCCGACAAACACATCCTCAGTAATTCCTGCCAAGCCTGAGATTTAGACTGAACAGCTATTAGGGCGTCACTTTCTGGTGTGCCAGCTACTATCCTGCTCTGGAAATGGTGTTCACCAAATTATCCCCTTTCATTATCCTCTCTTTTTACAACCGCTATTTCATTTATCTTTATTTCCTGAAACAATTTTTACACAATGTCAAGTCAAACTCAAAGCTCAGCCAATAATCTTACTGTATACTGCTGACAACATATTGTGACAATGCCTGCTGCAAAATGTGAGTCATGTTTCCTAGCAGTCCCTTTCCATTCTCTCATCCAAGATTCAGTCAAAACCCTAATATCAGTTTTGACACACTCCATGAAAATGTTTTGATTAACTGGAGCTAATTAAATTGAAATAGACAAAAAGAATCTTAATAGACACATAAAAGTTATTTATATGCCTGCAATGGAAGACTGACAGATTTCCACCCCTGGACTTTATTTCTTGAATATGGCAGAGGAGAGTTCCTGTTGCTGGCGCCGAGCTGTTTCTCTTCTGGGCTATGGAGATGTCAAAGCATCACACAAATGTGATGAACTCAATATCCATATCCATGATACATCAAAACCTCAGCATGGCACAAAAATAACTGCAATACCTCAGGAGCAACCTCAGAAATCCCCTTAATTGAGCAATATCTTCATTCCTGATCCATGTGCATCACCAAGGTGAAAAGGGACTGTGCAAGTTAAATGAAAGAAGAATTCATGATGTGTGGCGGCCTCTCTTACTCACCCTGGCTATTTCCCCTCTTGGCAGGGGCCAAATAGAGAATGTTAAATGAGGCAATTGTGTCCCGGAGGCAAAAAGAGGAAGAAAAAAAGCAGGCAGTGCCCCTGCTCTCTGCTCCAACCCTGAGGAGCATTCTGCAGCATGATGAGGTACATCCCAGCACCCAGGCCTGCCGCTACCCAAATAGCTCAGACCTGACTTCCCATGAGAACAGGCCACTCCACTCTCTGCAATATGTAACGTACATAGAAAACTGGCAACTCATTACTGCCATTTGTAATCACGTTGGTGTTTCGCTGCATAAAAATAGATTCAGGTTGAAAATAATGTGCTGGAAAAATATTTACTAGAAACAGAAATTTAGGGTGAATCTCAATACACCAATAGTACAATGGTGATTGTTCTGTGGCGGAAAATAATTACTTTTAAGTACATTTTGTATGTTTCTACATTTGTCTGGCAGTTATTATTAATTTTATTAGGATTAGGATTCTACACACAAAACAAAAACAAAAGCTTCAAAATGTTCATGTTGATAAAGAAAAAAAAGTAAAAATCAGCATCACCTCTCTATCCCATAGTGAACGATGCTATTTACACAATGTTGCATCAGTGGAACATACAGCATGGGCTTATATCTGTACAACATGTAGGCCATTCTGCAGAATGCATAGTTTTATGTCCATTTTTCTGCCAACGGCTTTTAAATTTTAACAGAGGGGTTTTTCTACCTAAAAGATCTGAATACTTCTTCCACAGGTCAATGTGGATTATTAAATGTCAGGAAATAGCAAAAAGAGTCCAAATTTATATCGTCACAAATCTTGTTTTGCACCAGCAGCCCTCTAAAATCTAAATCTATTCACAGAACACAACCAGAGAATATTCACATCTGACAAACCAAAATAAGTTCATTTTTGGTGACAAAAAAATGCCAAAAATACTGATTTATTTTTAAAAATTGTTGCAGGCTAACTGTGTGTGATTCCACTAATTGTGTCATCTCTACACAGCTAGTGAGTGCCAGGATATGCTGTGTGCTGAGGCCTGTAGAAACACCAGGATGTGGAGTGTGATCTGTTAACATTCTGTGCTGGTGGTTGCAGGAGACTGATCTCCCCTGCAGTCCCACACTGTCAGCTATACAGACATACTCTGCGGTGACACCTCTGATAATCAAAGCTTTGTCTGGGTCTTAAAAGGACGTACTTGAACAACAGCGAGACCAGAGGCCCTCTTTGCTGTAATGGCCTTTGGACATCAATATTTAAATCTTACATCTCTGTTGTGATTAGAATGCTGCCTTTCTCTGTTTTTTTTTTTCACCCCATCTCTCCTGAAACAACAAGGTGGGGGTGAAAAAAGCTTAAATCGATGATCTTTGAGTCTAAACTAGATTCCCAAGCAGTTTGCCACTCTCAGCAGCAAGATAAGATAAACTCTCTTTGACCTAAGAGATGAAGTTGCCATGACGATCAGGGAGTCCACTTTCTCTATTGATATTTTGCTGATGTAACAACAAATGGAACTAGATCCTGCTCTTGATAATGGTGATTAATTAATACCAATATTGATCCCTACAAGGAAGAGACAAGGCTATTAACTTAAAGCAGGCTGAAAGTCAATTGTTACCCGAGGGCTGAATGGGCATCACTGATATAAAATCTAAATAAACAGAGAGAAATACGATAAGGGACTGAAATGAAAAATTGAAAAAGGAAATAAACAACCAGCAAACAGTATAAACATTCTGGTTTTGATTTGGACATATTTCTAAAATTAACATTTCCTTCACATCGGGGACAGTTCCAGCGCCTGAATAAAAGCACAATGGTGACAGCTTGAACCAGCGGTTATTGGAATAATAGCAGTGGAATTCAGGAAAGAGGAAGATAAAGAGGAAACTGTGTGAGGAAGTGACCTCCACCTTTGCAGCAACTCTGCCCACATTTCACACTGCTGTCCAGGCACTGCAGGCTACAGCTACAGAGAGGGCACAATAAGACAGCGTCAGTCCATCGGCTGCCAGCCTCAGCTCATCCAACACATCACACAGCACTGTTTTCAACGGAGAGGAAGCAGCAGCTGCTATAGATTCCTCTCCCTATAGCTGTGGAGTCGGTGACATAAGCAGATATAGCACTACTGTAAGCACAAAGACTTCCTCTATACAAGAAACATTTTACTTTAGACACAATAGGAAGAAAACATTAAAAGGAGATGACATTCATCTGCATTGTTGTTTTGTGTCAAAAGTGAGGAGGCAATTGGGGATCCTTCAGCTAAGACGAGGCAACAGCACAAGCTGTTATTGGCAGGGAACAGATGTTTGAGGGAAAGTTGGCATTCAACAACCATTCTTCTTCTGACAGAAATCAACAAGAGAAACACAAGAGACACGGCGTGATTGTCACCCAATGAAAGAGAGACCCTTAAATATACAGGGAGGCTGGCATGCAAACATTTTTTGATTTTACACCCCCAAAACATCTGACTGCTGGAGCTGCCAGTGTTTCTGGGCCAAGGGTGAGACGCAGCCTATACGACTTCCACAGCTTTCCGTATGCGAGAAAGCAAAGCTGTACTAAGTTGTGGGAAATGTGGATGAGATGTCTGTCCTGATGAGAGAAAAATAGAAAATATGTCGAGCTAACAGCTCCGATCCTTCTGCTTAAACACATAGCCACATGCTCGCCGAGCATACTGTACATGCACCGATGTATACACAGGCAAACACATACACAAATTCAGATACAGGATGTTGGCAGTCAATTCAGTAAACACTCCCCTTATCCCTTACTAGTGTAATCTGCCTCTGATAAATGCCCCTCAAAGATAGAAATGTCACCTGATATGATAAACAGTATGCTGACGTTACATAAAGTGGCCTTATGCTAAGGAGTTGGAGAGATTAACTGTGGAGCAGAGATGGGAAAAAATGGTTGCTATGATAAAAAGCAGACTTTTAGCTGTAGCAGAGAACCTTGTTCAGCTGTGGTTCAGTTTCAAACTGACTAGCTGAAAAAAGCAGGGATCTTAATGTGGCAATATGTTGGATTTAAGTTTACTTAAAGGTCAGGACATGCAGAGGCAGTTAACAATCACAACCAAATTACATCCAAGCAGTCAAATGAAATATTTTTCTCCACCAAACTCGACTCTATGAAAATGACAAATGCTGCATATCTGGAAGACTCTGCATCTCAGGGAAAAAAAGGCAAGGAGAGCAATATTTACCACTGCATCACTAATCCCTGCTCCAACTTTATCCACAATGTATTATGGGTGAAAATGAAAAAAACAATACAAAACGAGGGGGGCAAAAAAGAAAAAATAACATCCCTATTGTACACTGCAGCTTTACAGATGTAAGATCACTATCACATGAGTAGATTAGGCATTCTGACAGTATGACATAGTGGTAAGCTCTGGGGACTTGTGCACTTGCCACTCGGGTGCTATACAAACTTACAGTAATCACTACAGTATGGTGCTTCATTCTCGTTGTGTGTCGAGTAAAAGAGCCAGAGGAAGCAACATGAATTCTCAGACGGTCCATATAGTGAAGACAACAGTAACAGGGAGAACACTAAGTCAGTTTAATAAGCACATTTGACATTAGATGTCCGCGCATGGCCTCAGAGGGCCGCTTCAATATGTTCCCATAAACACTGGTGGAGGCACGCTCCCTACATCATCCAGATTCCCCTTTACGCCGTGAAACTTTGGGGGGCAATTTTACAGAAAAATTACTCTGAGGGGCCTGGTTTCAATTCAGCCTGTTCATATCTTTCCTTCCTATTAAGCATCAAAATGTTCTCCACTCGGTACGAATAGAGGTATGGACACCACCAGCAGCCAGAGAGAGGCAGAGGGGGTGGGAGAGAGGGACGGGGAGGGAAGGAGGGAGGAGGAGGAGGAGAGGATAGAGGGAGCTTGGTGGAATTCACACATCATATTACAGCAGCTAATCGCAATCCGCAGAGCATCAGCGATATTTTCATCATTCCTGTCAAATTCTACTGACCCGCCTTGGAACGACTAACAATCTGGGCAATTTATTGGCATATTGGCACGAGGTGATAAGGCTAAAAACAACAGCAGCTAGCAGCTGGCCCTGGGAGATGAGCTGATAACATTGATATGTGCTCCCACACAAAACACCTCCACCACTATCTCCTCTTTGTATCAAACTCTTATTACAATAAAAGTGTATGGGGCTTTTTTCCGCTTTCTTGGAAAAGCAACAAGGGGAGGGGGGACACAGAAAAGGGTCCTAGGATATATATTTATATATAAAAAAATCAGATGTAACATTTCAGAGAAAAAAAACAAGGGGGGAAATACATAATTTATCACTGTATTATCGGGATATCCAGGCAGCCTAATCAAGGAGCACTGAGTGACTATTTTTTGCCTTATCATCCAAAGTGGTGGAAACGGAGAAGGAATTATCAGCCAGCTGCAGATTGCTGGGCTGGAATTTTAATGGTAATAATCGGGTTTCTGATGGTATATCTTCTCTGCTTATCTTTCCCATTATCTGGCCTTATCTCCCCAGTCATCGGAGCAAATTAATGGTGCTCTTTCAGCATCGCCTTTTTATCACCGCTCAGAGAGCACCCAAGGGGAAAGAATAAGCAAAATATTAAAATACTGCATAAATCACAATTTTAGATAACGGTCCAATGTATGCAGGAGGGGGGAGGAGGGGGTAAGTGGGGGGGAGGTGGAGGGGGTGGTGGTACTGCGCCCAACAACCTTTTTGTCCTTTAGAATGACTGTCTGTGCTGACTTTCTGTGCGATGCCTCCTCGGCCTCTTTTTTTTTTTTTTTCCCAGAGTTCCCGGGCTAAGAGAGAGGATCTAGGCTCCTCGTGACCTTTCTGTTTCCAGCTAGAGCTTGATTATACGGCTGCACAACCGGCTCCATATTAACAAGATCTTACACATGACATGCTAATTCACAAAAAGGCCAGGTCACAGTGACGAAAGCGCAACACGAGCGTTTCCACTTCCTTCGCTCGACAACAAAAATTTGGATGCCACGATGGGATTGGTCCAAAAAACGAGCGGGCCCATCACGTCATACGTTGTCGCGCTTCTTTGTTGATTAGAAATGGTTTGTGGTGGGGTTCCAGCAAAAAACACAAAGTCACAGACAGTTCAAATAAAAAGGTGTTTCTGCAAAGTAATGATTTAAATTCAGCGTTAATGGTGGACTAAGCTATTCTAAACTTTAGGAAAAAGACATAAAAAAAAGATTTAAACATAAAAACATTTCAAATAATAGTTTTTAAAGTATGAACTAAAATTGGAAAATGTTAAACTGGAAGATTTTTAAATAATTCATCATTTCTAAAAAAAAAAAACGTCATTAAATGAACAGTGCAGCATTAAAAATATTAATAAATCCCACTTTTCTTCACCTAAAAATATATTAAATTCCTTGCAACTAAATGTAAAAAAAAACAAAGAATTACACATGAAATAAAACAAGACAACACAAAATCCCTTCCATCGCTGCACAAATGTCAGAAAACGCTCTTGTATACCAACAGGCGCCTCATGAATTCATACATGTGAACACACACACACTCACAAACACACACACCTACATACGGGCAAACAATAATTCTTCAAGTCAGATCGTCCACGAAAACTTGAGGAACAGATTTTTTTAAAAAGCATTACGCTGACACCTTACAAAGTGCAGCATGTGGTGTGTGTTTAGCCTCTTTTAGCAGCAGCATGCAGTGGACAGACTGAACACACACACACACACACACACACACACACTGTTCCCACACTCTCAGATGTCAGCTGTATTTGGGAGGTGAAAGTGTGTTTATGTCCATGTGCTTGTGTGTGAGAGTGTGTGTGTGTGTGTGTGTACAAATCCCCACATATTTATAGATTCTCCCAAGGCTCTTTAAAAGCATTAAATTATATTAAAAAAACTTGTTTAAAATCTTTCACAAAAAATATGCATTATGACTAAAATTCCAAAAATGTGAATACACGCTTTTCAATTAATGTAGGCCACCAGGTTATGCAGTGCTTTATTATCCCCCTTTATTATAAACAAATATTAACAGTAATAATATAACAATTACGAATTTTCAGCAAATTTGGTAATATGTGTAAAACATATTGAGTTTGACACTTTCCTCAGAGCAAAGGTTCAGTTCAGTTAAATTAAAAAAATCAAACCTGACTGAACTTCCTTGCATCACTTCCTTGCTCTATTCCATCACCAGGCACAGCTTTCCAGTCAATGTTTACACCATCTATAGGCTCTATTATGAAGTTGAATAGGTGTGTGTGCATGCATTCACACACACATACACACACACACCCATCTGCAAGTGTGACAGAGAGTTGAGAGTGTGTGAGACATGCAGTGTGTTAGAAATAAATTAAAAATAAACACTTAATAATTAATTGCAATTGAAAAGCAAATTGGCCTTTTAAAGCAGCAGCTCCATTATTATTGGCCTATAATTTTAGAATTATTGCTGATTAATTGGCACCAAAAGGGGCTTTAGGAGGAGAGCCTCAGTGAAAGTGATGCACAGTTTTTTGGATGAACACCACGATAGAGTAAGATCAAACAAGCGAGCAAATAACTTGGTTTTTCCTGCAACTTGGCAGCAGCAGCGATGAAAGTTTTCAGCCAGCAGCACCGTGGGATTTGGACTGTAAATCATCTCTTTATAAATATCATAATAATAACGCGCGCGCACACACACACACACACACAAACACACACACACACACACACACAGAATGGAAGTGCGGAGCTGGAGCGTATGTGGACCGTGACAGGCAACACATGAGAGTTGAGCTGCTGAATCAGCTTCAGTGTGGTCACTATCGCTACAATATTCTACAAACTCTAGATCGGGCTGGAGACGCGGCGTCGCGGTCAGACAACATGGAAGAGAGGAAAAAACTTACGTTTGATCTGCCTGGGGTTGCTCTGCTTCCTTCGGGACATGCCTGCTGTGCGGCTGGTCAGTGAATCCAGGTGTAGTACTGACAGATCGATAGGTTTTGGTTCATCCAAGCAGCCGGTTTTTGGGGTAATTTTTTTGTCTGATGGAAATTGAGAAAGAAAAAAAGAAGCAAGAAGGGGGCACCAGTACTTTTTACGCAGAAGTCTATCGTTCCGTCTGTCTTTCCTTTATCTTTCTCGTCTCTCTGGCTCTGGCTCTGGCTTTCTCTCTCTCTCTCTTTCTCTCTCTCTCTCTCTCTCTCCCTCTCACACATGCACACCCTCTCTCTCTCTCTCTCTCTCTCTCTCTCCCTCTCTCTCTTGCTCTCTCTCTCTCTCTGTCTGTCTCACTCTTTCTCAGCACCGTTTCTCCGTGATGAGGCTGCGCTTCGCCGCGATCCGCACGGACTGACTGGGGAGGTGAAAGCGTTTCGCGCTTTTGTTTGAAGATAAGGTTTGTTCCTCCCCGGGTACCGTAGCCGCGGCTTTCGTGAACTTCACTTGATCCACAATTACTCTGACTTCCAGTAAATTAATTAATTAGCGGCGCCCTTAATTAGCGCCCCTTATTTTCAAGGAGAGGGATAAATAAAATAAAATAAAAAATAGAGATAGAAGCGCAGTGGGCTTTTCTGTCATCATGGAGCATCAGTGTGGTGATATGATCCAAAAACAAAGGATTTCACCTATGTTACATGTAGACTTCACACCTGTTTCGCTTCATGGAGCTTTTTCACACCTTTTTAAAAACAATCTATTTATTGAGCTGACCTTTTGTGTCTTCCTGCCGCACAAAAACATGGTGTTCATGGGGGGAAACACCCAACAGCAGCCCAGAGTGATTTCATACAGCATATCAGCAAGCAATCTGAGCCCACATTACTGAAACACACCAGGATTAGCTCAGTTACCACTCATTCTCCCATGATGCACTCTGACAGCTGATCAGGACAGGGGAAGCCTTGACCTGAAATGGCTTGACCTCATCAGCAGCTGAAAGAAAATAACTTTCCTTCAAAATCGATTTTTCTTTCCCTACACAAGTAAAATCTACAAATCAATTTTACTAAGCAGTATAAAAAAACACTGGTGTAAATGATCACAATCTGCGCCTTTTCCTTAAAAGTATGTCCAATTTTTTTATTTTTTTTACTGTAAAATTAATTCAGATCGGCTCACATTAAATTTCCAGTTAGACGGACGCCTTTTTTCACTCTGTTTATTTATCAATATTTGATAAACTGTCAATCAGAATGCGAGCAGCTCCTCTTCCCTACAATTAGTCTGTCTATGTAGGAGAAAAATATTCAGAATATTTAAAAAGAACAGAGAGAGAGAGTGACAGGAAAAAAGAGAGAGCCTTCAAATCATTCAGATTTTGACTGCCATGTTCTGAATAGTTGCCCAAACTGGAAATCACTCTCTTCAATTAGCCAGTTGGACTGCCAAGGAAGACAAGCAAGTGGCCTGTGAAATTATCTTGTAACCCAATTCCACAACTTTGGAATGGAGTCTGAAACTACAGAATAATTTATGTGGCAGACGGGTCAGCGTTGGTTCACCTTGAGGAGAGCATCTGTCTTGCGAGCTTCCTCGATTTGTCTCCTTTCTGCGTTTCTGCCTCGTCCTCTGGTGGCTAAACTTTTTTTTCTTTCTTTCCCTCCTTTTTTCTGCTTTGGTCATGATCCAAACACGGTGATGTCATGGGACAGCGGTAGTCACATACACTGATTCATTTCAGCATCCCAGCTTTGTCACGCTCTAAACACACTCCAAAAACGTGAGAGAAATTTGATCTGTGCAAAACAAACAGAAGAAATAAACTCTTAAATTGGAAAATAAGCAGTCTTATAAACACACAACTATTTTCTTTGTTGGAAATGTTCAACACACACAATGGACTCACAAGTAAAATTCCACTGACAACTATTACAAGGATAAAAATGAAGCAGTCCCACACACTCTCTAAAATTACCATGTTAAACATCCATAAATAGCATTTGCTGGCCATATTAAGGAACCCAGCACCAAAATCAATAACGATTTGTGGTAAGAGCAACAACATAGTGGGAGAGGAGAGTCAAATTGCCAGCTGAAGATTAATTTAACGCCACTCCTAAATCCTCTGAGACTGGAGCGTGGTTCTTCTGTGCTGTTCCTGAGCCCCAGTGGCTTGTTTGAAGCCGACTTTGATTGACAGGTACAAATCTGCGAGAGGAACAGAAAGCTTTTTTTCACTGCTCAGACCAGATGGTTGTGATAATTAACATGATACTGTTTCCATCGCAAGGGAAATCACTGACACAAGGTTGGTCATATTAATAGGTTAAGGTATACTGTATGCTGTGGAGATGCTGCGCAGTGCTCTCGTATAATCTGATTATGAGGGGAAAGGTTGATTTAATGTGTTAAATCATTTGATTAGAACTGCCAAGTCACATTTGGGGAATGCCATTCCGTGTCAGGGCAGTGGAGGTGGGCTGTCTGGTGGCTTCATCATGTTCATTCTTTAAAAAAAAGAAATCTTTCACAACTGTGTGTCTCTTACCTGTGCCAGTCTCATTCAAACCTGAAAATAGTTTTGCTTTGTACAATTAGAAAATAAATTATAGATTAAGATTTGTTTTATTACTGGCAACACTGTCAAATTTTTGCCTTTAAAATGTTGGTTTGTGGAAGCAGAACACTTTTCTTTTACATGTTAAGGAATTCTATATTGTGTGGCTGCAACCATATTGTTGTCCTCAAAGCCGCAGAACTTTTACCCTTTTTAACTGATTAGATATTAGTGAGGGACTGTACTAAAATTAATTGGGTGAGGAATAGGCGATTGAATGTTATGGGTAATTTTTTCACCTCCTTTTTTATTTTAGGACATTTCTCATGAGTTAGAAAAAAAATACACTCTTCTCGGTATTGCAAGGTGATATGACATTGATTAATTGACTGCATTCACTTTAATAACTAAAAATCCACAAAATATTTGAGCTTTTGCTCCTCAGGTTAAACCATAAAGAAACAAGAAAAGCACTCAGAGAGTGCAGTTCTCCACAAAGGCTGCTCAGTCATTGTAGCATTTCTGATGAATAAACTCTTTCACTGAGCACAGGCGTGTGTTGTTCATGTGTACATTATGCACAAATACTGAATTGTATGACCTAAATATGTAGCTGATGGCGGGAATTGATGGGCCTCAGAAACACCCCCAAAATTTAATCAGTTGTTCCATGTATCATTTCCAATCGATAAGTCCTGATCAGTCCACAGCGGTGGATTTGTAGGATCACAATCATGTGATCATCAGGAGGCAGCTGACGTAGTGTTCACTTGTTGTCATGGTTACAGTGACTCCATGCATCTCACAATAATACAGAAATCTTTAACAAATCCATGGATCCAGACTATAAGCCGCCTCACTGCCAAAATCTGATCACTTGGTCCTTGTGTCATTTCTGACCTTCCTTGAAAATTTCATCCAAATCTGTTAGTCTGTTTTTGAGTAAAGTTGCTGACAGACAGACAGACAGAGAGACAGATAAAGAGATGGAAAAAAGTATGCTGGTCATCACATAACTCCACCACGCTTCTTGGAGGTGTAATAAAAACTGCCCCATAGACATCAAATCGCACAAAATTAGTGCCTTTAGCAATTATCAAAGTTTCAGGAAACAGAATGAATGTGGCCGTTCACTTTTATTGACTCGCTGCACACTTTTAAACACGTTGTTTTTACACTGGTAGCCCTCTGTTCAAATCTTCACACAAAATGTATTGTTCAGACACAGAAAAAATGAAAGCAGGAGCTGCTTGACTTTCTTGTACCTTCTTATGAAGAGAAATAAGATTAAATTTAACATTGGGATGTGGAAAAATCCCCAGAAAAATGTAAATTAACCACCTTTCAGAAAATAACACACAGCACCAGTCCCTTGCCGGTCCATCTGCCTCTGTTAATTTTTACACAGTCCCTAAATGGCAGGATAGCATCATAAGAAGTTGCATTGCAATAATCCAAGTCTTTAAATGATGCAGTAACTTGACCAGATGTTCACAGCTGTTAAAAGTGAAACAATGTTACCCCAGTTATGATGTTAGTTTTATGATAATCCTCAGTCGAGTTACTGCGTTAATAACAGCTGCAGTCTTCTTCTCTCACTGTTTAAGTGTGCTGCTGTGCTGACTGAGTAATATCACAGGGACTCTGGCATGACGAATTACTAGGTTGATTTCTTTAAGGGATCACACATGTCCAGTGGCGCTGGGAGTGGACAGGAACTCGTTCCTTAAAGAGCAGCCTCAGCAGCTCAACTTGGACATCAGTGTTATGAGTTTGCCTGCTGCGGTGTCACCCTCTGGCTGTTGGGGATTGGTTTGTCTCGCGAGGAAGTGAGTTCTGTGTGTGTGTGTGTGTGTGTGTGTGTGTGTGTGTGTGTGTGTGTGTGTGTGTGTGTGTGTGTGTGTGTGTGTGTGTATGTGTGTGTGTGTGTGTGTGTTTGTGTGTGTGTGTGTGTGTGTGTGTGGCGTAGAGAGATGTGGGGTGCAGGGTTGGGGTGGCACCTATATAACTGTTTAGGTCCTCCATATATACAGACACTGTATGAGACAGAAGAAACACATCAAGGAGCTGAGACAAGAAGTTTTTCCGATCAGAGTTTGCATCGTGTCCCACAATTAGATTTTATTGTTTTCTGTTCAAGTATGTGTCCTTGCATGAGCTGCATCCCAACACTGGCATCCACAATCTAAAAATTCCCCACCGTACTCTAGAAACCACCATGTAAAGGGGATAATGCAGCGTTAATATGACTCATAACTTTTAATAGCTATAATGTGGAGTCGTCCATCCTGGGTAAGATGCTCTGCTGCTGGTTGTGACTGAATGCTCCAGCTCCCCTCCCCTCCTCCTCTCCATCCCGTGCCATCCATCCATCCAGCCAGCAGCTCCAGCAGCAGTGAGCAAACAGATGTCTGAGAGAGTGCCCACTCCGCTGGCCGAGCTGCCAAAACCACCCGCAGCCCTGGAGGCCTCAGCGCCAGCTCTTTCCAGGGAGGCTTCACACTCCGCACCACTATCCAGTACCCCCCTCTTTCTCCATCTCCTTCCCATCCATTCCGTTTACCGGGGAGATATACTATAATGTGCACTGTGCTTTGAAACAAAGCAGCAAAAGGAGAGAAAAAAAGACATCAACGACAAAAAAAGACAGAACCTTCAAAAAAGAAAAAGCAATCAAAATGCCACACAACCCCAAAGCATCTTAAGATTACAGCAAAACATTAAAGTCGAGGGAAGTGATGAAAATACTAAAAGAGGGCGGGATGAACACACTATGCTCCTCCCATTGGGAGTGTGTAAATCTGTAAATAAAGGCTTTTTGTCGAGGAGGAGGAGGAGGAGGAGAGAACCACAGGGCAGTATATTCTTACTGCTAATCTCAATGTCTTTTTATGTGGTCAAAGCTGAGATTGTGACACCTCCAGGGGATAACCGGCAGGCCTTTTATGGATTAAAATCATAAATATCCTTCCTCGTTTCAAAGAGGTTCATTTCTTAAAATAATAGTGGTGCATTATTAAGAGAGGAGGAAAACTGATCGGACAGTGGAAGGCGAGAGAATGCAGCCTGTGGAATGAACCAGTGATGAATGAATGAGTGAATACCCACAGAAATTACCCCACGACGATCATTAATAGTCTATTCTGAGACCCACAGGGAGCTATAGATGCTACATTTCTACTATTAAATTATTTTTAAAATCATAAATGCGTGATTCAAATTGCAAGTCAGAGAATAGGTTTGAGGTCACTGGAACTGTTTCCAGGTTTAGCTGTTCTCAGTTATCATGATGCCAAATGATTTATCACTTATCTTTAATTTATAATAAGAAAAATCTGAATAAATTAATTATTCTCATTGTTATGCATGTAAGTAAATTTAAATACGTCAGATTCAGAGACAACAAATATGGACACAAATCAAGCATCCTTCATTGTCAGATCTTCTGACAGTTCTTTTCTATATTTGTTATACTATTACTGCATCATGCTACAATATAAGAGAAATCTATATAAAATACTAATTAAATTCCTCCAAATAACAACCCATTAAATGAAGTATGAGCTCTTTTAAGTCATCTCCACTTTCTACTTCTCCCAAATCACGCAATCCTCCTGAATATTCTTAAATCTACCAACTTCAACAACCAAAAGAAGAGAAGAAGTTCTCAATAAAAACTCGTAAGACACCAAATAGACAAGATTTTAATTCAGCTGAGCTTAAAACACAATGGAAAAACTGACTCTGTATTACACATGTGTAGAATTTACATATTGATATTAATAATCTATAACAATATTCTTTCATATGAGTGTCATTCATGAAAAAAAGCAACTGGTGTAGTCTGATTCATGAGTTAATATGTGCTTTACATTATGAGCAGCAGTATCATTTATTGTGGTGATCATGTCCATGTTTCAATACATCAGTGTTTGTAAGTCAGAGGTTTGTACGCCGAGTGTCCAAATAACATATTTTCTGCTTTATACGTGAGCACCTCATGTGTTTTGACATCTTGTGATTTAATGTTATTCATTTTTATGAGGTCAAGTAAATTATATTTGATATGTGTAGTTGATTCCCCCCCGTTCCTATATATGCATGAGTAACTGAAGACCCACATCTGAACACAGCATTATAATACAGTCTGTTGATGTATTTTATAAGTGTGTCTGCTGGTTTATTACATATGCAGAGGCATCAGTGCACAGCAAAATGGAAAAATGCATCAATATATTCACAGAAAGGCAGGCCGTAGACAGCTCAGAAAATAAATCTACATCTGCCAGGCTCCATGCAAACAGCAGAGCCATCCTTAATGGTGAAACCATCGATGAAAACAGATAAAAATATTAAATATTCAGACATTCCTTTCACCCAGTATCAAAAGCGTCCAGATGTGGGGAGCTGAAGTTGTTATCATGAAGCCAACGACAGGCATTGAAAGAAATTCCTCTGAATTTTCAACCATATAAAAGTATTTTATGGCATGCAAATAAATGGTAATTTTTTTACTATGGAGAAAAAAAACATGCCAATAAACCCTATCATTTGGGACTAAAACTCCGCAAACAGGAGACACTTTCAATTTGCTTTGCCTGTCTCCCCGCGTTAGATGCTTGCGATTGCCGCGAAATTAATCCATTTAACAATCTGTGGCTTAAATTTGAGGATTTCCAGTTTTTTTAGAATATCAATAAGTTCCAATTGAAGAGAGGATTCTTTTGCAATTCAGGCATGTGCAGGCGATAACGGCAGAGTTGGCATGAAGAGAGGCAAAGATGGATTAATTATGCAGAGAACATGGAAATTCTGCTTATCATCGCTTAGCAAAGGAGCCCAGCTCACATAATCAGAAAACGAGGATGAAAAAAAATAACAATGCAATGGCACCTTCCAGCCCATCATCTTACAAGTTAGATTTTTCCTGTAATTAAAAAGTAACATACAATTATATTCATATCTCATATGCAGACTATGAGTGGGTGTATATTAAATAATTGCATTGGGATATAAGGGTTGAAGTTAAAAAAAAAAAAAAAGGATGGAAAAAGAAATTTAAAAAAAAATCTTGTTTCACAGGGGTATAGCTCCCCTGGGTTGGATTGAACTACTTAGAAACTGAAAACTTAAATTATCTTTGGAAAGCAAACAAAGACAAAGGCTAAAGAGAGACGACAGAAGCTACTGTATATTTACTTAGTTGTCTGTTTTTTTTCAAACATGCTCTTGGTGCATTTTGCAAACAAGAATAATAATGTCTAAAGGCAGTTCTGGTAAATCCCCTCTGAGGATGCATGATATGGAAAGATATATGCTGCATTTTTGTTTCTCATTTCATGTCGTCTTCAGATTTCACCATCACAGTTCTGCGTTTCAGGATGTCGAGGAGCTGTGTTCAGCCTGCCAGCTCTGTGAGAAGCAGCTAATATGTGCTGGGCTTAGGCTTGCATTTCTCTTATTGCTTAAAGAGAAGCAGATTAAATTGTTAATGTTGTACAGCGGTACAAACAGGCGAGAGGTTTAAAACCTGCTTTTCTGGGACACCTCTGCTAAAATGTACAAAAAGCACTCTGCATGAAGGTCAGAGGTTGATGTTTATAGCTGCTGTGGATGAAACTGTTATATAAGGTCATTTTAAAAAATGATGCATGTAGGCAACTTTTGTCCCTATGTTTTTAATCTTTCTAGGATCTGTGAAGTTTGTTTATAATGTTGAATTTTAACTTTAACGCCACCTCATACCCTAGCAACGATTCTGTGGATGTTGTAAGAACAATGAGAGTCATACATAATAGATCCAGTAGTCATGTCTCCAATTAGGAAACGCTGGATGGGAAACATGGAAGAGGTGACATGTTGTGTTTTGCTCTGTGTCAAAAGAAGCATCATGAGATGAAAGAGGAGGAAGTAGAGAACAGTTTGTATAGAAACCAGCTTCATAATTGTTTTGTTAGTAAATTATGAACCCACTCTAGCATCCATACTTTTTCATCTGACCCCAACAAGTAAATCCCTTGAAACTTCTCAAACCCAGCTTATTTTTTTTTCCCTCTTTTTTTTTTTTAAATCCGAGATAGCTTTCCAGTTCACTTGCAGATTGCGGCAGCCTTTCAGACGGCGCACCTGTTGCTTGAGCCTTGATTTCGCTTTTTGATCAGAGGGCCCTTTGACAAAAGAGGGACAGAAGAGGCTGAAGAAGAGGGAGAGGCAAGAGAAAAGATCCTTATCGAATGCTCTCCACCGGACAATGAATTTTCCCCAACCATTCAAATGTATCTGCAGAATGCTTGAGTGATTCATTACAGCAGATTCTGAAGTGTGACAATGGACCTCAGAAATGAGTGATGGTATCTTTTTGCTGATTTCATTTCCCTGATCCTCCTTATCCCCCTGGCCTGTGTACCTCTATTAATTAGAAAGTAGGGATTTCCACTCATCAACTGATGGGTTTCATGCTCTGCTCTGTCACAAATCTCCTGTCCACGCTATCTCTCTCCCCCCACCAGCCCACGGTTGCCTTGGAATGTACATACTCCGGCTTCAATCTCAGCTGCAAGTCAGGGTGGCTTTGGCGATTCATAAATATTTATAAACCGATTAAGAAAGAATAATAAAGTTATAAGACAGTGGTTGGTTACCCTTGAACAGTAGCATGGATGACTTCTTAAGGAGGGGAAATGTGATCAAATGTGCCAGAATCCACTCTGCTGCTCTTTTATCGCGGAATACTTCCTTCTCGCTATTTTGAACATAGGAAGCGTCAGTTTGTTATTTTATTACTCACTTGAGCAAACTCACAAAACAATTAGCAATATGAAATTTATAATGATTAGCTGCCATATGGTCAGAAGATTCATGAATATGCAGAGAAAAGTGCAGCAGAGCTGTAGAGTCAAAGCAAAAGGAGAACTGAAATGACAAAGTAAGGACATTTTAACCCTGGTTTTTCTGTTGGCACTGAGCTCATTATGTGACCTCACTGCTGAATATATAAAAATAATGTTTAGAATTGCAAAATTAGTTTATTTTTTCTACCAATATGTAGAAATGTACTGAGATGATCTACAACAAAGGTGGCAAAGCACAAAAATGAGCAGAGAGCATTGTTATTACACCAGTACAGAAATAGTTCACATTTTATATGTTTTATGGGCTATGCATAAACAAATATATGATCTTTTTGTTTGCCTCCAAGTGACATTACTCACTGTTTGAGGTTAATGAGACCCCAGAGAGGCATAATTCTTTTTATACATATTAGAATAAACTGCTACAGCAATAGCAATAATAATACAAATCCATATAGACTTCATTGAAATGTGTACACGTAGTCAAATTAAACACATATAGCACACAATCACTGATTATTGTGTTTAGCCAAGCTGAAGCCTCTGAGACAACAAATAGAAGTAATACTTAATTTTCTGTAGCAGATTTCCGTAGCCAAATGCATATTTATATAATAAAATTCTCCAAAGATTAGGAAAAGTTATCAGGTATCAAGCTGACAAAACAGTGTTTACTGAGCTGCTAAAGCAGACAGAGTGAGGATCTCAAACAGAACATTAGGGCAATTTGTAGTCGCTTTATTGGTTTTAATCTGAGATAGGTGCAATCTGTGCTGTAGTTGATACCTAGAATTACAGGAAATGTACTCCAGAGAGTGCTATGCATGTCAGTCTTCAATAGTTAATTGGGATTTTGAAAATGTGACAAATCTCAGGACAGTGGTTATCTTCTCCTACAAAAGAGCTCATAAAATAACAACAGCATTTGTTTATGGAAGAAAAAAGTTCTCCCCTGCAAACTAAAAAGGCTGTATTTGCTATCAGAGTGAAAGATACATTGTGTAGCTCCCAAAGTACCTTTTGCTTTGGTTTTTAGGGACAGTCTGACTCTTGAAAGTGCCATTAATTATTAATGATACCCAGCACAGCTGAAATGGCCAATTTCCCTGTTGTCTCTATGACTAGAAGGCTGCTTGAGGGCGAAGACCTGCAATTAGCTGTTATATGTGGGTGGCCATTCTAGACAGCATCAACTCTTGTTAGTAGCATGACTGCAGAGGAAAGGAGACTGAACCCCAAGACTAATTATCCTTTCCCTCTCCCTTAAATATGAAGACATTAAAGTTGATTAGTCTTTCTAATTAGGTTATGCTTTTTGATACCACTTATGTTTTTTGCTTCTGGCTTTTATGTATGATAATCTCTTTTTTGCATACTTGCCTACAAAGTTATTTAATTGTACGTTCATCACAAAAGTCGGGACGGGAGCACATTTGGGGAAAAGTCTGTATTTCCACGCCAATGTAAGTGTAAGGAATATATTGTATGGAACATTTTTTGTTGCAAAATATTTGGCATTTTTTAGGATTGTTTCAGCATGCACACTCATGTGATGCTTCTTTGGAACAAAAGGGACAGTAGATCGACTTGTACGTGTATTGAGTTTACAGAGAAATGAAACCACAAGAGCCACTTAACCCAAGATGCTGCTTTCAAATAACAGCTAAATCTGATATGCCAGTCCCTCTCCCTCTGCGCAACAGCACACAAGGACATGACTGGGCAGAAAAAGGAGAGTCCTCATCTGTAAGATTAGGTTTGGCAACTCTACTCCTCTCCTCTGGATGTCAGATCAGCAGAGTAAATTATATTGAGATCCTCTCAGAGATGACAGATGAAATCTGTCTCTTTGGGCTTGACGTGGAGCTGCAGGTGATACATGATATGTGATAAGGCTGTGATGTCACGGCCGCAGGTGGCTCCCCTCCCTCCTCACCCGCTCCCCCGCCTCCTCACCCCTCCTCCTTCCCCACGTCCCCTCTACTTGTGTGTAAAATGGCAGCACTGTGAGCGGCTCACAGAGAACTTTTATCTCTCCCCATCTGTGTGGTCTCAGGCGCGATGATCTTGGACTCGAGCCATCTCAACCTTCATGCCATTTAAGAAAAAAAGAAGAGGGGGAGGGGGCAGAGGGATGGAGAGAAAAGAGAGGGAGGGAAGGGAGGGGGTGAAGAAAGCTGTGTGATCTGGGTTTTCAGTTTTGGGGCAAGCAAGCAGCTGCTTGATATGTTTTTGTGGGGCATATCGCTGTAGATCTCATTTGAAAACAGTTTTTCATTTTCTGTCACTTTCCCTCGTAACTCATCTGTGATTTGTTGTAATGGCAATGAAGTTCTCTCAGAATGAAGGACGTGATGTGAACATGATGAAATTCTACCATGATGCATTAGAAGAATTATTAATTCAAAATGAAGCTTAAAAACTACATGATATCAAAAATAGACCATTTAGAACAGTGTTTCTCATCTTTAAGCTATGGCCTATGTTGGCTGTTAAGTCATTAAATTTGTTAAATGCTTTCAAATGCTTATTCATATCTTTTAGCTAACCATTTAAACAGTTTATTCCTAACTTTGTTGATTATTTCAAATGTAAATTCATTTTTTTAGTTAACTATTTTGACTGTTCATCTGTTTTTGTTTTTTTTTTACCAGAAATGAACTGACTGTTTTAAATCTACTGAACACAATTTACATAGGACACTGATTTATTATCCTATTTGGTTATTTTAATTTTTATATACTGTATATACAAGTATGAAGATTTCTAAAGTCACACTTATAGCCACTGACTAATTCAGATGTCGTCGGTTCACTGGAGTTCAAGCACCGCTGGCTGGGAACGACTCCTTTAGAGGATCAAACGTCAAACTACTGAAACAAGTATAACGACGTCTACATTCAAAGTTAGAAGCCTAAACATCTTGTGTATTTCCCTCCTTCTACTGCCATGAAAACAGATACAAAGCACAAAAGGAGCAATCAAAAAAATGGTGTAAAAAAATAAATACATAAAGTCAAGTTAAGTTGGTTAATGGCTTCACCCAGAGCTGGAACAGAAGGGAGGGTATTTTCTTGCCAAGCCTTCCTGAACAAACAGGTATGCCTGTAGTTTTTTGATAGGGACATCTTCACACTGCAGACACTGAGTGGAGCTTCAAGGACTTATCATTCTGAAATGAGGAAAAGTAAATATATGTTGCTTGTCAATAATTAGGAATGCCTCGTCTTTTGTTTCTATGCAGCAACTATGTATGTTGTTGTCAATGTGCCATTTTGGACTCAGCTGCACTTCAGAGATATAGAGGCTGGGCATGTTGTCTTCCCTGTATTGTGATATTACAGCTTGGCACAGTTCTTTCATGTTAATGGATAAACACTGGCTAACAGTATATCAACTCTCAGGTTGTGTATGTTTATACATAGAATACCTTTTAATATGGGCAATAACATTAAAGATTGTTTAAAGGTTATTCCATACAGTAACTCGAGAATTCAATTAATTTGGACGATTGTCTAAGCAAAATGAGGCAGGAGGGCAGCGCTAAGGCACAACATTCAGCTAAATAGCTTTGAACTACAGATAGTTTCCATTAATTAAACTGGATTGCAAGTTGTTTAATCAATTTCAGAGCCCCAAACAGTGACAATCAACTGCCTCCAGTTGTTGTCTGTGCATGCGCACGTGTGCATACGCATGGGTACGTGTGTGCATGTGAGAGAGTGTGGTCAAAAAGAGACAAAAACGAAAGCATTTGTCTGTTTGCAATGCTACCAGTGGTGCTGGCGTATAGGGTCTCACTAATTAACCTCCACGTTGATAATGTGCTTAATTACTTTATATTGTGATTTAGTTTCTTCCTAGAGGTTATTCTCTCTTTCAGATTGCAGAAATAATCTTACATGCCTCAGAGGTGTTGAGCGGAGGATGCGATGCCCCAGTGAAACAGCAGCACAAGCAGGCATCTGTGGATAGACTTTGTGATTACCAGCACATTGACATCAATGGAAACCGTTTGACACCTGGCCCAGAGAGAGGGCAGCATCAGCCTGCAAGAACTTTGATTAAATGAAAAGAGAAAAAAAAGACAAGCATAGTCGAGGGGGGAAAACTTGATGTAATTTTGTCTGATCACCACACTGGCCTTGTGTCCTATCAGGCAGAGGACCTCTCATCACCTTTAAATTTCTCTGGGCTCATGAAAAGACCAGACACAGGTTTGATAAAAAATGAAAGAAAAAAAAACTATGGCAACACAAAATGGGGTGGAATGAGACTCTGATCCTCTGCCTTTTGATATCTGGTGGAGTCACTATGCAACAACTCACTTGTAATACAATTTTAAGTCCTTTGGATGTGGATTCATCTCGGCCAGCTGAAAAGAAGGAGGTGAGAAGAGGAATACGGTGTGCTGAACTTTTATTGAAATGCTGTACAAAATCAAGTGTTTTGTATCAGTGACATTAAATGCAGAGTTTAAACCCGTGTTTCCATAACAATCTACTGTATATAGAATGCATAACACTTGCACAAAATGATAACTAGTGGAGGAAAGGAGAATGTAAGAATGACTTTGTGTTGTGATGTCCCAAATATATGAGTTCATCCCAGTGTGGGTTATTTATGGAACAACACATTACAAATTATCACAGCACTGAAACTGAAGAAAATCTGCTAAATACACCTTCACTTGGTAATGACATGGGATTGTTGATAGATAACAATGCGCACCTGCATCTCCTCCTCACACACACACACACACACACATTCACCTCCTCCCCCTCTGTTTGTTTTGTTTTGGGCAGTGAGGATAACACCTGCCTCTTCCCAGTTAATGGTCTTTTTAATTCACGGCTCAAACCCATTTAAAGGCAAACCCTTTCACAATTTGCTTAATTTCTGATGTCATTTCCACCCTATAATTACTGTTCTCTCCCTCATATTTATCAGTCAATGTACCTGCAATGAAAATATAAGACCTTGACACCACTTTTGCGGAATCAAAATAGTATTTAATTTGATGTCTTTGGCCGTCAAACAACATTGTTCGAGGGACGTAATTAGGACAAATTTATCTTCTTTTTTTTATTTTGGGGATATTGCCAAGACATGTGGGACCTTTATGATAAGAAGGGGGAAGAAAACGTTTGAACACCGCCGCCCAGTATCTCATGGTTATTGTGAATGGCTTTCAGTAAAATTAATGGTGTGGGGGAGATTGCAGTGTGGCCGTGGTAAAACAGGATGCAGATGTGGTTACAGGGCATCCAGGTAAAGGAAGCAGTCATTTCCTAAACACAGCGCGGACACACACACACACACACACACACACACACACACACACACGCATACTGGTAAATGTAAGAGGCAAAATAGGAATTTGGATCATTGTAATTGTGTGTTCCTAATACTCCCCCCATTCTCTCTTTTGTCAGTTTTGACCCACTTCACTTTTCCCTGAACATGTCGATTCTTTTTTTTTTTTTTTTACTGTTTTTCAAATAATATGAGCTTGAAACCTAATCTGACCGTTTATTTAGCATCAGAGAAATAAAATATCAAAATATAATGTCCTTAAAATGATCAGAGCAAAGCGTATCGTAAAATATTGATCAAAAAAGACAGAAAATGTTTATTATATGCATAAAAACATCTTTCTATGCCTTGAACACTTGCATTTGTTTACTTTAGCACCACTTGAATGAACTGCACTGATCTATATGCACATGAGGAGGAATATGTGCGAGACAACTGCTCCCAGCAGAGTGAAAAATTACTCTTGGGGGACAAACAGATTTTTGTGAGGTTGTTCTGCTTCTGTGTACAGCCAGATTTTCTGTACACAACCTGCTATATGTTATGTTGTCAAGACTGATATTTTTTTTCTGCCGCAAAGGAAAATTAATTGCGAAGAGGGCCGAGAATTTGTTTTCATATTGGCTTGCTAGAGCTGAGTGCCAGGATGGAGGAGGACAGCTGTGGGGGAAGGCTGGCCGACCCGCTGCCTTCTGCCTCTCCCATGCCTAGCTGCACAGAGTCTGTGACAAAACAAGCCTCCAGGAATACTGGGCAAACACTGAGAGCCTCTCACTGGGATCCGCACTATTTCCTGAGAGCACCCCAGCCAAAAAGCTTCACACTTCTAATACTGTCTCCGCTTCTTTTTCCTAAATTGAATTGTTGCTTCCATATCACATCAAAGATACGGAGAAGTCATGATCAGAAAATGCCTGTTCAGTCAGCGGCTTGCAAATATGCGCCCGGCATCACTCAGCAAGGTGCTGAAATTGCAAACAAACATGTTCTTTTAACACGCTTTAACAACTCGCAACAAGAAATAAGGTCAAGCATGTTGTAAGTGATTCCACCTCTTCTCAATCTGCGTGTGCTCTCACTGTACGAGGCTGCCGAGGCTCAGCCAGGAGAGATGAGTGAGATAGTGGGGGCTGAGGTAGGAACCATTTTCACACTGCCACAATTACAGGAACCGTCATTACATTGCTCACTCTTACTCAAATACAGATAGAAGCCCCAAAAAATTATGCGCAGGCTAGGAGGAGAAAGTGGCTCACTTCTGTTTGCTAAATTAATCGCTTCCTAAATGGCTCCAGGCCAGGCAAAGTTAACATTTGCAGTTTCAAAGGTTTTCAGCGCTTGCAATGAGCCATGAAATTACTGCATGCCGTCGAAAATGGCAGCTGATGAAAAGCCCAAGGAGCAGGTCCCACAGGCAGAGAGAGCTTGGAAGTGAAATCTTAAACACAAAGTCTCATTTCTGATTCGGATCATGGTGAAATTCAGAACCAAAACTCGAAAAATGTGCGAGCCCATGTCCGAAAGCAGGACAGGTTGGGACAAGACAGATGACGAGCAGCTGTTTGTGGCCTGGCAGGCTCGTCGGCGAGTCGAGGTGAGCGCAGAGGTTGGGTTGAAGGAGCGTAATGATGATGTTGAGGTGCTCAGCTGCAGCCAAAATGGACTGACCCAAATTAGGCTTGATTAAATCACAGGGGTGACGCTGCACTTCTGCAGACATCATTAACATCAAAATGATTATGGTGGAACAGTTTGACTTAGCTCAACCCAACCAGTTCACCAACAGTCTGGGGCAAGAACGCTGCCTTTTGCATATTGACAGAAATAAGCTTTAAGCATGTCCAATTACAACAGACACACAAAGGAGCTGCTTTAGAATCCATTGCTGCTCTGCTTTACCGATGCTAAATTTTACATCCTGTAAGATTTACAGGAAACAACAACGCCACAGTCTGCAAACAGAAACCTTCCAGTAGGATAATTTTACCCAATGCACCTGCAACAACCCGTGGGACACATTTAGCAGCATTATTTCTCTCCAAAAATTAGATTTCAGTGTAGCAAAAAATAAATATTATCTCATCATCAAAATGTTGCAATCAGTTTTGCCAATTTCTTGACTTTTGATTGCACATTCCTCTGTAGCTGGGTAGAAACATACCTTAGCTCCTACTGTGCCTGGGATCTCTAGCTCCTGCCTTGCCAGGAAAAAAAAAAACCCTCCCCCACATATCAATCTGCAATCATAGAGCCTAGCGGACACTTTGGATTGGAGAAACTTTGACCTATTTTTCAATGTTGGAGTGACCAACCAATTTAGGAGCCAATTTGATTTTTTTCATTAAGCATGTGTGACATGAAATTAGATCCTCAGTTAGCTGATATCTGGACGAGTTGGAAGATAATCATTTGATGTCGTGTGTGTATCTCCTAAAAGAGTGATAGTCTACCTACTCTCAGGCTAAAAATACTCACCTCAGAATATTTCTCATTTAAGTCCAATCCAAGAACTGGCATGCCAGCTGTAATGTTAAATTAATTTTGAATTATTTGGTTAAAAACAGAGGGAAACTCTTTGCGAAGACACCTCCCATTACTGCTAATAGAATTTTTGAGTATGTTTATCTTGCTGTTCATGTATTAATGACATTTAAATATGTTATGCCTCCACCATAAAACATTAAATACTCTATTGTTAGGTCAAATTTGGAGTAGGAGAGAAGAGGTGGATGTTTATAAATGAGAGCTTAATTAATTAAAGAATGCATTACATTTTAATGGAGAATTGTTAACTCTCGCTGTAGCCTCATTAATATGTGCCCCATGGGGATTTCAATGCCATCGTCTCACCAGCAACCTGCTGGCTGCAGGTCCTGTGGCTATTTTATGGTTCTGGAGATTGATAGTTGACAAAGCAATTAATCACACGAAGCAACGACCATCCCCTTGGTGTGTGTAGCAGCAGGAGGAATGATTGTTTAAATTTTCAACAGGGATGAGCTAATGCTGTATTTTATACTATTTCAATTAATTTTCATAAAATTGGCATTTTTCAAAAGCAGAAAAAGATCAATAACTGTTTTAAAAAAGGTCTCCGCTCAAATTATTAAAAATATTTTCTCATTTACATCGACTGAGCCGTGCAGATCCTTAAGGTATTATTTGCCCAGGTTTGAAGATCTCGTTTTGAGGTGAAAGGAATTTAATTTGTGGCGCTCGCAACATTTAAAAAGTGTGTTTACAACATTCAGCATCCGGGGAGAAACAAAGTCTCAACTGCAACTACTTTCTGCCGATGAAAACGGTTTAAAAAGAAGTGAGTGCATTAGTCAGAGTAACTGTGAAATTGTTTCTGTGAGAAAAAAATTGTCTTGTCAGAATTAAACTGGATAAATTCCTACTGCATAGAGATGGAGGCATAAATCAGGACAAAATATTTAAAGGAAAATGAAACTACTGAGATTGCTGTATCACTGGAGTTAGTGAGAAAATGTGTTTGTAATCTGGATAATGCACAATCATTTATAACTGGCTTATAAAAAGGCAAAAGATTTTATCTAGTATTATATACTGCACATTATGCATGTGAATGCATGTTAACATGAACACAACAAGAGCATGTTGATTGGTAGGAGTGTGTCATCGGTGTTCTCAGTCATAAAGTAGCTGAAAAGATCATTTCATTTTTTACTTATTCATCCCTAAGGTTTCTGCCTTCACCACATTATTAATAAAAAAAGGACTAAACAGCAACTCGTCCTCCAGAAACGGGGGATAACATACATAAAATTACAGGATCTCACAATCTTGGCACACAGTGGCTACAACCTGCGACTTTAATTTTGATGAACTTAAATAGGTTTATAAATGTTTGTATGTATTAGCACTGTGGTTAGATGATGTGGAAGCATGAACATAACAAATCTGACCTGGCAAAGGGCTTGAAAATGACTAAGGAAAGTACAGCGTAGGTGGGCTTGAGCATTAATTAGCATTAAAATGTTTTTTTTTAATAAAGGTCAGTTCACTCCAGTTACAGAAAGAAAGAAATTTCTCACCCTCTTCTAATGGTGACACTGCTTTTATTTGCTTTTATAAAGATTCACAGAAATATAATAAAAACCAGCAATGAAAAAAGTGTCTGTGATAACTGTTATATGTTTAATGGTTATATGTTTATTTCTGTTTGAACTGATCCTTTAAGAACATTTGAATGCAGTTATTTTTACTTTTACATGATATAAAGGGATTTTTTTTCTATATATACCATGACTAGTTTTGTAACACAGCAGTGATACTGCAGGGAGAACTTCACAGCGTGTGCAAACATGTTAACACGAACAAAACAATATCATGTTGACTGGCCAAAGGGTCTACAACTCCCTGCGCCACTTGAATGGTGTTGTTTAAAGCTTGTCCCTGAACCCAGTTGCTCAGAAGCCGCCATCTTCTCTCCTTTCACTCCTAATTACCATAGCCTCTCCAGAAAGTCCTCTGTTGCTCCATCTGTCCCCTCAGCCACTGACAGAGATGCTCTAATCACCTCGCATAGCAGGGCTCACATGGGAAAAGACTACACTAACCACCATACTGTCTCAGATATAGAGCCGCTACTGGATGCCAATACCTCGCAGGGGGTAAGCTATAAACACTGGCCGTAGCCTTGTATGGGATATGTTCAGTGATGTGCGCTGAAATGGAGCCATTTCATGTTACAGATCTCCCACACAGTCCGACAACGCTGATGCCAAATGGGGTTTTGTATGAAGTATACGTGACATATGCCGACTGAGCCGACAGTCCATCAGTAGCTCACATCAAAATGACACTCGAGGGATGAAGGTCTGTTTTTGGAAGGATATGGCAAATTTACATTAAGCTACACACTGTATGTAGGCATGAAATATCACAGCAGGAGGGCTTGGAAGGGAACCCAAATTTGAATGTTCAAGAGTATCAGAAAAATACATCAAATTGGGAATGAGGAAGAGAGAAGAGCAGCTTGCAATTGGAAAAAACTTTATTTTAAACCCTGCGTGTGTTCTGAAGCCATGCCTCCACAGATCCATGTATTATTTAATCTTATTCTGTATGCCCTGCAGCCTGATATCTCACCCTCCTTGTATTTGATTCTGTTATTCTCACCCAGGTTGACACCTCCTGACTTCTCATTTTTGCTTTACCCCCTTCTCGATGACTTTCATGTGTTCTTTTGTGGGGCGCTGCAAGTTTCCTCCAGAACTTTTCCTGAAGCAAAAAAAGAGAAACTTTCCGGTTCTGCCAGAAAGCCTTCTCATCTTGGCGGAGGAGCAGCCGAGGGAACTCTCAAATGATGACAGCCATCGTGAAAGGGCAGATAAGCCCGTGTGGCTTTGCCTCTGATTGTATGTTCATCTCATTCTGATCCGGCCGCGATTCTAAGCCCCTGTCTTGCAGTCTTCACTCTCCCAACAGTTGATCTTCTGCATGTCATTGAAATCGTCTTATAGCTGATCCAGGAGACAGGGGGAAAGTGGCTGTTTGTCACCCAACTTCAGTCTTGGCGAGGAAGTTCTGCTGTGTTATTTTTATTGCTTCACAGTGTGGTCAGTTAGACACACTGGAAATAAAATGTTTGAGGTTTTTTGTGGTTTGTTTTACTCTACAGTAGAAGATTGAAACACAGACTACAGATTCCTGATTTAAAAAACATCCTAAAATACTTAAAATTAAAGAAAGACTTGCATTCATGGTCTCATTCTGTTCTTTGGGGTAGTCTTTTTGAATTCCTGCAGATAATTGACCCAGCGTTAGAACACATATTGCATTCAAACATTTACTGCAATTCATTATAGAAAAGGCAGAATTTCTAATCATTCCATAATCCTATAAGTAAACTTTTGTTCTCACTGAGCCATTACTACTAAAGCTGTTGTCACTTTTTAAAATTTAAAAATGCTACCTCTTTGCGTTAGAGAATCATACTGATGATGACTGGAAAATTCATAATATACAGATCCAAGATTACAAAATAATAATTCTATTATTTAGGATACACTACAGCATTCTGTCTTTTTCATTATAATTTTTATAAGTGTTTCTAAAGCATAAATCTTCCTATGGAAAAGCCGAAACACCATATTACTTTCAGATTCTTTAGTTTATTGTAGAAAGAGCAATGAACCACAGGATAAAAGCATTTTCTGTAACGCTAACGTAAATGAGCGCTTTAATGAATGTCTTTGCATGTATCGGCCCACCTTAAATGCCACAAGTTTTGAAAATAGAAATACAAAACCCTCTAAATACAGCTTTTGCTTGTCCTAACAAGGACTTTAATATGTTTGTTCAATGCCATTTGTAAACTTTAGCTTTCTTCAGGTGTCTTTTTATCCAGATTTTTTTCTTTTGTTTGACTGTATTTTGTGCTGCACGGTGTCAGGAAGAGACAATGTGTCACATCTCATCAAGTCTAATTTGTTGGCAAATATTTGAAAATTTGTCACTTTGTTATCGTCCTGTTGCTAATAGTCCCCAAGTTGTTGCTTTTGAATTTTAACAAGCCTTAGAGTCTGCAACCAGGTAGGAGCTAAATCATCACATTATCACAATGACAACAATAACATGCTGCTGTTAGACAGGTATAGTGTTCACCATGTTTGTTTGCCGATGTTAGATAATTAACAAAACTAAGGAAATGTCCCTAGTTTGGCACATATTTGCTCATAAACCGAAATGTTGAATAAGGTTAAAATGGTGCAACAGTGAAGCCATGTTCAATTCATCCTCTGGACACCGTGAACATCTGATAGAACACGCTAAGTTTGGAACTAGATAAAGAAAAAGCGGGTTCAACAACAAATATATCAATTAGAAAGAAAGTAACCACCAAGATGCAGTTGAAGAGCACAGATTGATGAGATCTAACAGAGGAAGCATTCAAGGGCCGAATTTATCTTTAAGCCAAGTGGAGCAAACAGGACTCTGGAAGCAACCTGAAGCTCCTGAGTTGGTGTAAAGCGATACAGTATAAAGAAAACTGAAAGGGGTTTTTTCCACTTCAAAAGGCACTGCTCCTTCACCATGGTTATCAAAGCTTAATATTTGATTTTAGCTGACCATTTTCCATTAAAGACATGATAGCCGCTGTAAGAGTGACAGACCCAGGCAGAGGGAGCAAACACTCACTCATATCCCCCCTACACTCAGACACACAGGGAGGCTCATACCCTGCTTACTAGAGTGTGCAGGCCGAACAGTTTCCTTCACTTAACTTGACATTTCCAGCTGCACTGTCTGCGGCGGGTCCTGTGTGTGTCACATCTATAGCCCCTGCAGTATGCACCGCTGAATGCTGCGGGTCTTAAATGAGATCCCAAAGGGAAAGCAGAACTGAAGGTGGGGGGTGGTGGGGAGGGTGAAAGCAGAGGGGGAGGGCATTATCTTCGCTACTAATGAACAATTGTATAATTTCTATCAAAAGCAGTCATAAGGCCTGCTCAGTCTTACGGTATCTCCTCTAAATACTGTCATGATAAAGGGACTGTTAAAAGAAGAGCGCCGGTGGAGGAGGCGGGGAGGAGGGGCTTTGGAGCTGTCAAGAGGGGCCACTGTGGTCAGGAGGAGCGCTAGAAAGGAAAGTCTCTCCGCCTTTATCTGCCATTTCCTGCTCCCTTCCTGGCTACATTAATAATCTGTAAGAGCAGAGAATCACGCACGGCCGTGAGAGATAAAACACGAATGACAAAATATCAACTTCCTGCTACAAAACTCAAAGCCGTTATTAGAATATCAGGCACAGACGGTAATTAATTTCAACTTTAATTACTTCCACTGTTCCTGTAGATTAGATCACAGGTTTGAGATGGGTTATTAAAACAACTGGGGAAATCTGCAATATAAAAAAATGTTAATTTCTCCAACCCCGTCTCTTAACCTGCTTGTTGAGTGATGCAATTACATCTTTGTGGTGCAGACGAGGGTTGATATGATGTAGATGAAAAAGACACCCGATCACTTCTGCTGGAAGGTTTTCACATCCAGCACAGATATCTGAACGCTGATGGTATCACGCACTGATGAGGTTATGATGACCTTATGCTTTCTGGCTATATCAATGACAGACAATAAAACTGGTGCAAACTGCAAATTCTTTAGAGCAGATAAAGCAATGACCTTGAACTTGGTTTTCCCTTGCTCCAAAGGAAACCCCTATTTTAATGCATGCTTTATCTGTCATTACAATATAATGTTTGTTTTGAACTCCAGGTAGCATTCCAACAGAACCTTTTCTTTTGTTATCAAAAGGAATCCCTGTATGTGTGGTTTATATTCTAGTATTCAGCAATAAAATAAAAACACATTGTACCTTCACATATGAGAGATCCGTTGTTTTCAGCGTGCTGTAGACTGACAGTAGGATAGCATAAAGCATGTCTCATTCTTTCTTCTGAATACACTTTTTTTTAAAGCTGCCTCTTCTGACATTAACTCTAAAATCTCATCTCTAGTCATCAAAATTGCATACTTATTTTTACTTTTATTTGTTACCTACTAATATTATAAAAAATAATCTCTTCATGTCTGAAAATGGCTTGAAGTTTTCAACCTTTACACACAACCATATGAGATAGGATCAATGACCCCATCATCAGACATCTCTGATAGTTAGGATGGATTAATTAAACTGTTTAAAATGTATTTTATAAGAGACTAAACACAGTCTTTTCATTGAGCTTCTGCTCAGTGTCTTCGGATAGCTGACACTGCCATGCTTCTCTGAGGTTTATTACGAACTGTAAAGTGTCGATACACCGCTGCAAGCCATACTATCAGCTGGGATGGCCAGCTTTAGCCACCCCAAGGATCTGTCATTGGTAGGTATACTTTCATATACGAGGCAATACTTGGACTACTGCCCACCTACATTTGTTCGCTAACTGCACAGAAAAGTGCTGATCTTTACTGTCTCTGTTCACTAGATCATTTGTTGGTTTCTGTTCCGTATGCTCATCCTGAATGGAGTAAATTAAAAAAAGGCTTTTGTTTACTCTGCACTTTTTGCATGGAATAAGTTGCAGAAAGACTGGAAATAAACCAAGTTAATCTCATTGAGTGCTTTTAAATCCAAACTGTGAGTTCTTGAGGCAGACTCCACAACATGCACTTGTTTTTCATAACTCGCTTGTAAATTTATTTTTGATTTGCTTTTTGCTTGTGTTTTAATTACATATTAACTGTGTAATTTTGTAACTGTGTATTTGCTGCTGCCTAGCTTGGCCAGGACTCCCTTGCAAAAGAGGTTGTTAATCTCAATGGGATTTTCTCCTGGTTAAATAAAGGTTAATAAATAAATTATAATGATTAAAGGAAGTATACACAGGAATTTGAACTTCTGCTAAAAGCCTGTAGAGCAGAAGTTTTCAGTTTTCATGAGGAAATCTGTGTTGTTTATCTGTCCTGATGAAAGATATCCACACCATTTCCATGTAAGCTTGTAACTGCAGAAAGGACAAAAAGTACAAGCAGTCCTTGCTGGGAATCACTGACCTACTGACCCACAGTAAGGCAGCATAAAACATGTATTGTTCTTTCTTCTGCGTACAGTTTCTTTTAAACTCCCTCTTCTGGCATTGATTAAACCTCTAAACTCATCTCTCCTCATCAAAATTATACTTTTATTATTACTTGGTGTGTATCGAAATGTTCAACTCACGAAACAATACGAAATACGAAACAGGGCTCATGATACGAAATACTCACGATATGAAATAAAGATTAAAGAAAATCCCCAACAGTAGGGTGTTATGCAAAAATCTAATTTTCTTTATTTTCTTTCTCATGCAGACATACAAAAAATAATGCTGCATCAGTACAAAATAAATGCTCTTTGAAAAAAACACAAAGGTGTAGTTTTTTCCCCCTTATTTAGACATAGCAAATACAAACATCAAATCTCAATAAAAACAGTGCTTTGTTGTTGTAATAATCAGAATAACTACATTCTTGAATGAAAAGGAAAACAAATAGCAGTCCTAGGAGCTGCAGTCTGGACCTATAAATGTCTGAACCTGTGCTTGCGCTAGCCATTCGCCACTTCTCCATAGGCGAAGCCTTCCTCAGGATGGCAAAGCCATTTTTAGCATGTTTAGCCACGGTGGCGAAGCTAATTTTGCCTAATAAATGTGAAAAAAGGGTTAACTTACAACTTTTTCGTAATTTGCCAAGCGATAATGAAAGAAAATAACAAACCGCGTCTCCTTTACTGAAGAGCGCTAGAAAGTATAACCGGAAATACCCGAATGCTTCCGATCATTAATAGATGCACACTGTCACGTGTCTCGTCTCAGCCAATCAGAAAAAAGGATTCAGACTTGTCAAGGAGGATGAAAACAACAATGTGGCTACCCTGGACAGTCTGGCTGCCCTGGACAAGGCTATGGAGGCCCTGTGTGCCAGGGGTGAAGCCCTGGTGCAACAGCTGGCTGTGGCTACAGCAGAAGCAACCAAGGCTGTTGGGCCAAAAGATGAGGAAGCCCAAGATGATGAAGAGTTACCCATGGATCTGTCAGTGGCTGGAAAATGTTCAAAGTCATGAACAATTGCAATATCACATAGTGACTGTTTAATCAAAGGCTTTTCTAGTCTGCATTTTATTGTAATACAAATTAGTAATTTCTAGTCTGAGGGATAATTTATTGACTGAGTTCTTTCCAGTGATACTTTGTAGTTTTGGAAGAAAGCCATTCAATGGCAAAAATAATATTTTTGTTTAGATGAATCACATTAGTTTTTTCATGAATCTCATCAGGAAAGTAAGATTCAGTACTTTCTATTATGTATTTTATGTTACAGTGACATGATTGATATATTGATTTTTTTTACAGGAATTGTTGTGCATATTTCTTATTACTTAGAAATAAAAATAGTCCAGATGCAAATTGTGTGTGAGTAACTTTTTGTAATTAAAGCTGCTGTCCGGAGTTTGAATCGCAGCGTCTCCTAAAACACTGTTGGTCCCTACCTCTGATTTCGCCCCTTTATTTGTGCACGCGTGCAGTACATGAGAGAAGTGCCCGGAGTGCTGCATCTTGCCTGTTTTGCTGTTTTCCCCTCTTCTACATTTAGTACATTTAGTAAATAGTAAAGGAATTACATTAGAATGCTGTATTGAGTCTAACTTGTCCTAATACCAAAATAACATGAATCTGCTAGGACGAACGAGTAAAGTTTCAATATGTGATTACACTCGTGTATCCCTCTGGATGACGTTGTTTATCAAACTTAGTGCATTTACGCGTGTATATGTGTTACATTGTTTATTTATTTCTATCTAAAGTTCAGAATTGCATGACTCCTCTGACAAAGAGTATGTCCCAGACGCCCCAACATCTTCCTCCAGAGGTCGGGCTTGGGGTGCTCACGTCGCTCCCCAACCACGGGCCAAAAAACGTCCTGCAGTCTCTTGGCCTGACAAGCCGTGGGATTGGTAACTTTTCTGGAAGTTGCTGAGCCCTGATGCTCTCTCCTCCACAAGCAAAACAAATGTGTGCGCGGTTGCGTAGTGCGTAGCTCGCCCACCTCTGCATGGGCTTGCTTGCTGTGCGCGTAACCGTTGATTGACAGCATGACAAAGCTGAAGCTCGAACTTGATTGGTCGGCAGCGACCGGCGCTTTTTGGAATAACATGGGGGTCTATGAGAGGAAGGCGGAGCTCAGGAATAAATTTTCATATCGCGTTATACTAACTTTATATTATAGTATCGAACTAGACTAACACATTTAAGCTTTGTTAAAAAATGATACATAAATTGAAAACAAATGGAAACTCCGGACAGCAGCTTTAAAATGTTGAAATAAACTGAAGCAATATTGAACATAATTTTTGGCCTCAAAATGCACCAGAATGCAGGAAAAGGACTCAATTTTTTCAAAAATTTCCCGGGGGAGGCCGCAGTACAAATACTGAAAAAATGTGGCTAAATGTGGCTAAACAAAATTCTAGCACTTTAGCCACAGTGGCTACAGACAAATTTCCCCTAGTGCAAGCACAGTGAACTGTGAACTAGTTGTACTCGCCGCAGTATACGGCAAACTGTAGCGGCATATTTTGCACACAGTTTTTGTTTTATCCACAATCTTCTCACCGTTCTCTCATCGGATAGGAAGCCAAAATAGGTCCACACAACTGCTTTATTCCTAATTCCTCAACCTCATCTTCCTCCGTTTTGAAGCGAGTGTTTTGCTACGGTAGGCAAGGAGGGTCAAAAATCATCAGTCTCAGAGGTGTGCGCCGCCCCTTTGCATCTTTTATTTTGTGTTTTTATTTTATGCGTCTTTGAATTTTAATTTGTCATTTTTTATTTCGCGAAATTTTGTGGCACGAAATTTCGTTACACCCCTAATTATTACTATTATTTTTTGCTTATTGTTAGCATGAAAATAATCTCTTCATGCCTTAAAATGACTTAGATGTAACACTGTACCTCTTCCTTTTTTCAGATCTACTATCCCTGTCACTATCTCCCAGCACTCCTCATCCAGTCGCCTGTGACTTGAACTGCCAGCTCAGTACGACTCTACTCAAACATGGTAGAACTACGTTACGCCACACATGTACACGTTAGACCCAAAAATAGTTCTGAAGATGAATACTGATACTGATAGTTATTGTGACTCAGTCTGCCAGCTAAGGCCAGTCATGATCAGGCAACTTTGTCAAACATGTCAAAAATCAATTCTGGATCAAAACTTCGAGTCTTCGAAAATTTCTCAAGAAAGAGTCTTCAAGCAGTCTTCAGAATCTGATGTGAATAATGTTTATTCAATATTTGTAAGAACAAACATGAGCAAAATCTCAAGATTTTAATTTACTAGACAAAGTGTGACGTCATCTTTTTTACCTGTACAAACTTCTTTTAAACACTCCTCTTCTGTTCTGGAAGCAACAACCCATCATTTTAAGACCCAATCAGGATGTATATGATGTAATCTTATCAAAAATTTAACCATCCATCCATCCATCCTCTATACATCGCTTTATCCTAAGTTTAACCACCTACTCTTTTCTTTTTATTTCTGATAGCATAGCATTATTTCCGATTGGCTCAGCATGGCCTTGGTTTCAACTCACGAGGGCAGACAAAGAGAGTTCGTGCCCTTCCGGTCTTCATGCCTTAAGTGGGCTCCATTGGCTTCCATTGGGTCCCACCCTGCAAATTGATTTAACTGGTTCCTAGGTTTGTTACGTATGAAACCCAGTAAATGCTTAGCCACGGCACTGACTGCTTATTTCACCCATGATACAGCCTTCAGCATATAAAAAACAAACACCATATGGACAAGTCAACAAGGTTAAAACCTTGATTTTCATAGGACTGGACAGCTACTCACAGTACTAAATACAACCCTACAGCACACATGCATGCACACATATGCACATTTTCATATCTTATTGCAGGATGTATAAATGTATTGTATAAGCATGCAGTTTTATGAGTGATGTCTGTGCTTCAGTGTGCAGAAATGGAAGCATTTCTATTACTTTTCAGAACCCAAATTCCTTAGACTTGTAACACTGTTTACATTTGTGCACTAAAACACAAAGTCAGATTCCTCAGATTTAAAAACCTACTTGGCAATAAAACTGTTTCTGATTCCCTCTGATTGTGAGCTCTTCTTCCATTTTGCATCAGCCCAACTTTTTGTAAGATGTGTTTTTGTTGTTGTTTGTATTCCTTGACTTAGAAGAGGACTGACAGTGTGAACTGAGCATGCAGCCAGCAGGCAGCGATGGTGCAACAGCTGCTTCAGATTCCTTGAAAACAAAGTGAAAGTAGAATCTGAAAGCAACACATATTCCATGTTTTTCTTCCTGCTTCGGTGCTCATGGATGCACCCTGATACTTTTAAATGTCCCTCAAACTGAGCATCATTAAGGAGCCATTCAAGAGCATCTATCAGCACAACTGTATGACTTGTGCATACAGCAAACACAAGCATGATGAGGCCTTGATTTCATTGCTGTAAATAGAGAGCTGCATTCAGCCTTAAATCCCAGCCAGGCAGTCTGGCCTTGTTCTAATAAGACGATTCCATATCAGTTGATTCAATGCACACTTTTCTTCATCAATCAAAATAACATCAGACGCTCTTTCATACTTTGCAACCTATATGCAAATAATCTCCTACGAGTGGTAATATCATGTGGAGCAGACAGCGTATTTGTTGTGGGATTATAGAATGAAAAAAATGCATTGCAGATATGCCATTTCAAATTAAACGCACAGCCTTTTCTGCTATCATTTTTAGATAGACTAATTAATTTACTTCAACTATAAATAAATATTTAGTTCTTTCCTAGCGTTGCACACAGGCCAGAGTTTCTTTGGTGCATCAAGTCTTCATTATACAGTAGTGTTTAGGGGTATGCGGGAACGGCTAATCTTAAAATCCCTGCCACACAATAAACAGAGTGACAGAAAGGAAGGATGTATGAGATAAGTCGCCAGTAATGAAACTGGATGCCAAAAGGAGAGGACAGTATGTAATGAAGAGAGAGCAGAGGGGAATGTTTAAAATAAGTTCAAGAACAAAGATAAAGCCCAAGGATGATGTTATCTGCAGGATTGAAGAAAGCTTTTCAGTAACAGAATGGTCACAATCACTTAATCAGAATGACTCCACCCAGCACCGTCCCTGTCTTCCATCATATGCTATTTCCCCCGCACCACACGGTCAATTTTCACCCTGTGTGTGTGTGTGTGTGTGTGTGTGTGTGTGGGCACCATCTGAGTAAAAGGGTTACAGAAAGCGTTGATGGCTCTGTCATAGTGGAGGGTGGCCTTGCATTACCAAAGCATCGCTCTTCAGCTCGTACAGCTCACAGAAAAGATGACCAGTCTGAAACATGAAACCTTGTAGACTGAGAGAGGAGGATTTCTAAATGTTTGCTCACTGCCACAACTGATTTGTTCCAAAAATTTAAAACAAAACTGGACCAATGTAGTCCATTTGGAAACCAACAGCAAGATGGGAAATCATTTAGCTTCTCTTAGAATACTGATGCACGATTACTGAAATTAAAAATATAATACATGAAAGGCAGGTAAAAAGAATTTGTTATTGTAAACCCTTAATTTCATACGCTTGGGTCCTGTGAACGAAGCGGTGGTGAAAAATTATTTATTATTGGTATGTTTGCTCAAGTGCTCTGCTGAAATGAGTTTTGAAGTGTTTGCACTTTACCTACATAGTCACATTTAAGGTTAATTAATACACTACAGTTAGATTCAATACATTATTTTAAATCTGCCATATTTATGTGACAGGGCTGCACAGTGGGTTTTAGTGGTTAGCACTTTCGCCTTGCAGCAAGAAGATCCCTGGTTCAAGTCCTGGCTTTCCTGGCATCTTTCTGCATGGAGTTTGCATGTTCTCCCTGTGCATGCATGGGTTTTCTCCGGGCACTACGGCTTCCTCCCACAGTCCAAAAATATGCTGAGGTTAATTGATTACTCTAAATTGCCTGTAGGTGTGAATGTGAGTGTGATTGTATGTCTGTACACCCCCTGTCAAAAGTTTTAGGACACTTTCTCATTCAAATAAAGTAGAACCTGTCCTACAACTTGTGACAGGGGGTGTATCTACCAAATTTGGTACACATATGCAGCACATCAGGCTGAACAAAAAAGTCAGTGACAGCCACATTCCAAACCCAACAGGAAGTGAGCGATTTTGCGTTGAATGTCAGATTTTGCCCATTTTCCATTTTTTTCTAGAGCAAACTCCTCCTAGGGGGAAACTCCAATTCACCTCAAATTGGGCCAGTACATACAGGAGGCCTTAATGATCCAAGGTTATTAAAATCTTTTTCCAAAGTCAAAGGGTGTGTCAGTGGCGGCCTCTGGAATTTTGATCCTTCGCCATGAAATTTCAAATGCTGTGTAAATGCCCTGAACATGCTCCAATCTGCCTGAAACTTTACATGTATGATCAGAGTCCTGCCCTGATCACATCCATATGATGAAATACACCTCCTGTCAAAAGTTGTAGGACAGGTTCTACTTTATTTGAATCAGACAGTGTCCTAAAACTTTTGACAGGGGGTGCATATGTTGCCCTGTGACAGACTGGTGACCTGTCCAGGGTGTCCCCTGCCTTCACCCGAGTCAGCTGGGATAGACTCCAGCACCCCCCATGACCCTAGTGAGGATAAAGCAGTGTATAGAGAATGGATGGATGGATGGATGTTTATATGACACCTGAAGTTACTTTGAAGATTAAGAATTTACACAGAAAACATGAATTCTATACACGAAACAGCGGCTTCGAAGAATTCGAGCAGCCCATTAAGTAAAAATGATAATAATATAATATAAAATTCGTACTTTTACAAAAATTAAAAGTAATAATAATAATAGTCATGAGACATGATTTGAAAAATGTATATGATTAATTAGACGCTTTGCAATTAACACGTTTTCCTGCATTTTTGTCAAGTAGCAATATTTGGCACAATAAGCAAAGTTTTTCTATTAAAATAAATTGTGGTTGACGACTGAATCGATGAATAGACATATACATGAACTTAAACAACAAAAATGTTTATGTTTCATTTATATTTATCTGTTCATCTTTCATCTGTTTAATACATTCACAGATTACTGCAAACTCAAAGAGCAATTATAGCGATTATATTCAACATTTTAAGACTTTTGTTAACTCAAGCACTTTCAGTGTCTTGAAAAGTGGGCTATTTTGGGATGGCTACACCATTAGCCGGTACCAGGACTGCTGTCGCTAACGTATGTTAGCTACGACAATCTGGTGTGTCGCCCCGGAGCTCATTTGTATGAAGAGGTTTTATTTATGCAAATGCAGCCCGGGGAGTGGAGGTCAGACGTATGACGAAACCTTTGTTAAGCATCTAAACCAGCCGTCGTTGAACTAAAACGAGGACAGATGCAGCAGCTTATTTCTCACTTCGAATGCTTTCAGAAATACTTTTTGCTGAACAATTTTCGTAATAAAAGAGAAAATTTGCGACCGAGCCGCCATGTTGGTCCTACGTTTCTGCGAGAATATCCTCCTTGAAAAAACGACCACATAGGTCGTCTGTACACGCCCTTATTACGACAAGTGTTACGTTTTGAAGTTAAGCGGCCTCTAGCGGTTGAGTAAATATCGACACTCCGGTGTCTCAGCTGAAACGTCACCATGAACAAACTTTGACCTAACCCTAAAGTGAGGGAAAAGCCGTTTCGTGAGGGAAAAGCCGTTTCGTGAGGGAAAAGCCGTTTTGCGAATTAAATCCCACAATGCCTTCCTGTCCCCCGTAGGGGTGCTAACGTAAATACGCTCTCATGGGTTGTATTCAGGGGCACGTACATACGACCTGTGTGGTCTTATGAGTTTGAGGGCTTGTTGGTTTCTGCGCTGAGTGTGTCCTGTACATCTTCTTCATGGCTGGCAAACAGACTTTAGGTTAACTAGCGCCACCTACCGAGCTGGAGTGCACATCTGTGTTACCAGTGGGCCAGAAATTAGGGAACTGAGAAAGATGTGATTAAATGCATTATTTTTGTCTTGTTATTTTTTCTGTATTTAATTAATTGTAATTAATGCATTAAAGTGCCATCCCTGCTAGTTATCCATAAGTAGAACATGCATGCAGGTGCATTTTACAGTTGTTTTTATGGCATTGCTACTCCTACTCAACTAAACAATCTGAAGATTTCCTCATCCACTGTAAACTTCACGAACAGACGTAAATTGGTGTGAGTTCAGTCTGACCAAGGATCCAAACTGAGGGCTTCCTAAACCTCATGAGTAGAACCACTACGGTATAATATATGCTGCTGACCTCATCAAGGTGTTAAACGTGAAGTAACTAATGCTGATAAAACAGCTGCATGTATTCTGTATTGCATGCCTAAGACTCCCTCCAAACTTCCTTTCCCTTCACTGTGATCCACCGCTGTACTGTACAGAATCGTCTCCCCAACAAGCTTATTTCTAAAAGCTGCCGAAGCTCTACTCAAATCCTCTAGATCCCGGTCCCTTCTGGGGCCAGACCGCTGGCCAAACTGAGATCCTCAGACAAAGACTGGCCCGAAACTCCTCTTGATTTGGACGGGCACGCGTCTGCCGCGCTCTGCAAACACCATAACACCATCTCTGTGCTCATTTGCGAGGCCTTTAGCTGTTCATGAGTTTGCGATTAGCAGCACTTTGGTTTGATGGCAGCTAACCAGTTGTAAAAGTCGGCGCGGACAGTGGCCCCCCTCTGAGAGCGGCTGGTAACTTGGCCTCTAATGCGCCGACCCCACATGTACCATGACTGCAGGACCACGCTCCAGCAATGCTGCTCGACAAGCATTTCCAAAGATAATGACACCACAGGCTGCACAAATGTTGAAAACCCATGTAAATATAGCGCCAGAATGGAAGTTAAGGGGACATCTGCAGTCATCCATAGCTGCTACCTGCATTGTTGTCTGAAATCAAATCACTTTCAGATGTCAGTTTCAGAACTGCTCTCCAATGTTGTTTCAAGAAATCACTGCCCTGATTTGAGGTGACCTTAAACCTGATCCTGAAGGGGCCTCTGTGAGTAGCTGCTTCTGTTGCAACACAAACAATAACGAGAGATGCTCTGCTGCAATGACTGTCACAGTTTTAACTATCACACTTAAGATCCAACTTTCTTTTGAATTAACCTCCATGACCTGGGAACATCTTTATTGAGGGTTTAAATTAAGGTTGATATCACCACAGAAATGCAGGTTAGACTTCATCAGTCCATAACGGACTTTATAATCTACTCCACTAACACAGTCTTACATGATAAACCACACTGGATTCCCTCAATGTCTAAACATTAAAAAAAATGTAAGAAATTTTATTATGTCAACTCATAGGACTCGTGATAACATAAACTAAATATTAACGTGTGCTTAACTGGCTCTCCCAGCAGTAATGCACACAGAGACTAACAGGAATTTCATATCAAAATGGGAAATGGTTCATTATGCTTGTACCATAAAACTTTATTAGGTGCTACAAGGAACACTTGAGCTTCATTATAGCAGAGTGTTCAAATGGTTTATCATAGGACGCTTGTGGAGACGAAACATATGAAACACACATATTAGGAACTGTAAAATGATGCTTATTCTGATCTGCTTATGCTATTTTATTGTTGGCAGTTATTATACAGAGATTTTAATGTCTGTATTTTCAGTTCCTCATATTATTTTCAATAAGGCGTGCAATATAAAGCAGTATGTGTTCATAGTGAATACTGCACATACATTACATTGGATAAAGTCTCATTGATACATACATACATACTGATAACACACACACACTCGCTAGTGTCTTGTCAACTAGACTGAAACTGACACTAAAGAACACTTTCAGTATTAGAAATTTGCATTTGTCCAAATTATCAACCATTTCCCATGTTGTCTGAAACTGAGAAACATTGCGCCTCGAGAAATATCTGAAGTGTCAAGACTTTGATTAATTCTTGAATTCACAAACTAAATGTCAGAGGGTCCAGTTTAAGTCGCATAAAGTGTTCTATCCATAAGGGTATAAAAAGTGATAACAGTTTTGACTGAAGCAAAGGTACAGATTAGTATTTAAAAAAAAAAACTCTTTCCTTAAAGATGAGAAATTATTTAGGTTGGAAGACCAGAACGTGCAGAAGGGTAGCAACAAGGATCACTATGTTTGGCTTGAACTCAGTAAATCAGTGCTCTATGGAATAATTACACATTTCTATAATGCAGGAAGGGGCTCTGCTTTCAGTTTTGAAAGATATGATGTGATCTTTTAAAACTGAAAGTCAAATGTAGGGGAAAATCACAGAGGGTTGATGGTTTGCTATAAGACCAACAGAGACAAAGAGAAAGAGATTTTAGAGTTCACTGGCTGGACAAACTGTTAATGACTCTGTGCAGTGTGGGCCAGAGCCGAGCAAAAGACAGTAGATCATGGTGTTTACAGCTAGTTAACAGCTCTGGACTGAGTCTGTCAGGCCTTGTAGAGGGATTGGAGACCACCACCATCCAACCAGACTTCAGGCTGTGTGCCTGAGGCTGGGTTCTATGAAACATGAGCTCCAGAAAAGCCACAGTCTGCAATAAAGTCCACATACTATGCAATGCTACAGCAGTAAAGAAACTATTCAGCTGCACACCTGCGAGATGAGTTCTTTTACACCACATACTGTGTCAACTTTTATCAAATATGTTAATGACGTGTTAATAGCAGCACAGTTTGACACAGCATGTGCTGCTGTTAACAGAGAAAAAATTAAAAAGTAACACGAGATATGTCTTTCCAAGTCTGCAGTCACAGATTGGCTGGAAGTGCCGCCCTGTTGCAAATTTGGGATGAAGTCATAACAATAAACTTATTTAGAAGTAGTGTACATAGCATGTTATCAGGGATCCAAATTTCCTCATCTGCTGCTTGGAAAAGAGAGGCTGCTGATTATATGAATGCTGCTTGATAGATCTTCAGAGCTGGGCCTAGTGGAATGTCTCCCCTCCTCTGTTTAAACAAAGCCTGAGATAAGATTTAAGGAGAATCCTTAAGGTGATCCAGCTGCCCTCCTCCAAGCTGCAACCGGCACAGAGCCATAATGAAGACTGAGGGAAAAGGCTCAGAGACCCACCTCCAGAAGGCAGGGCTGCAGATGAATACATTCCCCCTCTCATTTCCTTGCAGCTTATCCCTTCTCCAAAAAAAAGAGTCAGTCAAAGAGAGATGAGAGGCAAAGGGATGACTCTGTTTTACTTTTGTCACACTCTTTACTATCGTTTTCCTTGGCTTGTTTCAGAATAGCCACCGCTGTTGTCCACCGTTAATCACCAGTCCCTGTCATTTCACTGGCATTTTCTGTTTTGGATTTACATGTGAATCACTTGGAGTGCAAATCATTTATGTGTCACATCCATTCCTTACAGCACATTTTAATGATTACTCTGTGTTTGAATTTTCTCAATTATTCCTCGTCTCCTTCTCTTCCCCCCCGACTGTGGGCAGGCAAATGCATTTTGCCTTTTAATTGCATACAAAACTAAACCTGGAAAAAAAAATACGTCAACTGCCCGATTGCCTGAAAATGCAGCGCATGCATATGAATGCATTTTGTCATATGCATGATTACATTACATCAAAAGAATGTTTAACATTTTGTCACATCAAGCTGTAATTAATGCAAAACATATTTGCAAGAACAACACATTTCAAATAAAAAAAATATTAAATCATCATTCAGTCTAATGCTGCATGTTGCTCAGGATAATCCAGAGAGAAGGGGAGAGAGGGAGAGAGAGAGAGAGGGAGAGAGAGGGAGGAAATAATTAGCAGAGAGAAGCGATTGCACTAATGAGAGGAGAATTTGACTAGGATACTTTACTTGACCCCCAGTGTTCCTTGGCTGTCCAAGAAAAAAAAGGCTGATTTATAATTATACTCTGCAATGCACCATGAAATTGTTATTGTGGAATACCTTTTTGAAAATGTTATCAAACAATTACTTTAATTTTTCCCCCTGGAAACTGTTGCACATGTCTACCTAAAATGAGATGGTGCTGCAGAGTCTCCTGCCTGTCATCCACTGCTGTTCATGCAGATGAGCTCTTTTTTCTTCTTCTTCTTCTTTCTCCCTTCCCCAGAGTCTCTGTTCCGAGGGATGCTGTGGCAAATAAAATAATACTCTGATAAAACTGAAATATTTTATGACAGAATGATAATCATTGCAAGCATACGTGCCACTGATATGGGGCTGTTTCGGTTGGGGGAGGAGAGGAAATAATCCTTTTTGTGGGCTTTAAAAAATGAATCTCAGTTGAATCACATCAGAGAAAAAAACTCAAAGACAGTTCCAAGATGAGCCAACTCCAGGAGAAAATGACCTCCTCGTTTTGGTGATAAAGTTCTAGCCAAAATATGATATCAGCCTGCGACGTGACTCATTAGAAATGTGTGTATGGCGTGGAGGCAGCTCTCCCTATCTGCCAGTGCCTGGCTTGCCGACTGATAAGAGGCAAATGCAAATGTCCTGATAAGAACTGAATGCAAATATTTATGATATGATATTCCCTGGGAATTATGTGTGGATAAAACAAAGTGTATTATTTCCCTGTAATTCTTTCAGGTTTGCCAAAATGTCCTTTTTTTGCTTTCGGAATTTGCATTTCTTCAAAATTGATTGGGCCTGCGTATTATGTTAAGCTATTTGTTTGCTGAGGATGGTAATTAGTTACTGTAATTACAGCGATGACAGTTGCTAAATTGTTTTTAAAGCATTACAGTGTGTCTGTGCCAGAAGATTGCAGTACTTATTTTAGGATTTAAGCATTTGCTGGAAACACTCCCACTCTAAGGCCAAAGTGGGAATTTTTTGAACTACAAAGCAGCCATTTTCTAAGCAAAGACATTTTTGAAAATGTCTGTTAATTTGCACTAATTGCTGGTTTGACTGTGTTGTGCAGTTTCTTCTCCGATCAGGGACTTGTTACTGATAGGATGTCTTGGGGGATCAAAATGGGCTTGAAATAGTTTAAATACATGTGTTTGTTAGCTTTGTACTCTTATTTAAGTCAGACTTTTAATGTTCTCTGTCACCCAAGAAACAAATTGCTGTTGAAGGCACATTTGTAATTATGGTTCCCAGTGTAGCCTATACAGGCTTTCAAGTTTAGCAAACATTAATTAGCGTGGACGCAGACAGTTGGGTGTTTTAGAGGGCGTTTCATGTACAGCATAAACAGCAAATGTCTGAATCACATGGATCAGGACTGCTAGAGCTGCATGTGCATATTTCTAATGCAGAAACAGAAAAACACAAGCAAAGCAGAACATACTGTAGACCATAATGATAAAATATATGTCAGGATCTGCTTTTATCAGAGTCAGTAGAAATAAAAGCAGAGAATGGAATATACCAGAAGCCTTTGTAGTGTCACAATAAACGTATTTATGCCTGGAACGTATGATTAAAAAACAAAAAACAAATTAGCATTCCCACTTAATGATTAATCATTAGATGTGTAAATATCAGAAAATGGTGTCCATCACGTTTTCCCACAGCCTCAGGTAATGTCCTCATATCCCATTCATCATTCACCTGTGCAAATATTCAGTTTGATGAGAAGGCTGCAATGATTTTAGCATTTCATTTTAAAAAATGACTTGAACTTAACGATAATTAATCAGCTATTAACAGTGTTTCAGATTTTGTTCAGTCTACTAATCAAAGAATCTGACTTCTTTCAACACTGAACTGCTTTCTATTATACCAAAGCAGATTTAAAGACTAAATAATGATGCTCAACCAGCCCTACCATTCTAATTAGCCTAATTAAAAGGTATGACATTGATGCGACAAACACAGACGTTGAGGTAATTACTGTGTGTATTCAATGTCTTGTGAATAAAACTACTGATTCCACCATTTTGCCAGTGAAACATACTCTGGTCCCACTTCTCAGGGACCCCATGGGCAACAAGCCTAGTTTACTTTTCAAGCATTACGCTATAAGTGCGTAATTGGATTTACTATTAACATAATCGGACAGTGTGCGTGTTGACTTGGATATCCCCCCGTGAGCTGCACTGCTCCTCTAAAACCTTATAGAAGGAGATGGTGAACGTACACTCAGGTCCCATGAGCTGCTCTTTGTCTCAGGAACTTCAGCCCAGCTGTTGGAGGAGGTTGTACACTCGGGCTTAAAGTGAAAAACATTTTCTAAGAGACTCACCAAAGAGAAATTTCCTCAGCTGGGTCACAGACAAAGCTTTGGTTATAATCACCTCTTGTAAAGAAAGCCATTATTATTGCTATTACCATCTTTGTAATTGGAAGGTAATGGTTCACATATAGTGTGGTTTTCTTTATTTAAAGGAAACAGTTGCCTTATAATTTGTAGCCTTGACAGTTGAAAGAAAAATCTATCACCTCGTTGCAAAGGTGCGAAACACCAAAGAAGCATTCAACCATGAACAAGGGGATTCTGTAACAGCATTTCAGCCTGAGTACACTGTTTCTTATTGCCTGAGGCCAAATGGAAAGTCTGCCTCAAAGATACAGATTCAGCATGGACCATACACAATAAAAAGCAAGAGAAGGACAGTGAAGATAGAAACATACAACTCAAGCGTCAGCGTCAGTGAACACAGCTCTATCAGTGAAATAGCTCGCTGTTGGAGCAGAAACGTGGCCTTGGAGCGTGGGGTGAATTCCCATGTTCTGTTTCTGTTGCGTAAATACCCAGCACCCCACAAATCCAGCCTGAACCCACACACACACACACACACACACACACACACACACACACACACACACACACACACACACACACACACACACACACACACACACACACACACACACACACACACACACACAGCATCCATATTAGATGCACCCGCTAGTTACTTCTTAATTAACACCTACTGCAGCCATAATAATAGAATCGTTTTCCCCCTTTCTGAAATCCCTTTGAAATTACGCAGGATTAAGGAAAGTTGGTTGCTAAATTGGTGTGTGCATCTGTAATTTAATTGCATCTGAGGCTATTAATTAATAAGGTGCCTCCTTTAATAGTTAATGTATAATTGCTATTAATTAACAGCCAGTCTTGATAAAGTGTCACCAAAATCAAACAAAAACAATTAGCTTTTTGAGGTAAGTGTCTTTTAAAAGCCTCATTATTAGTACTAGAGGTAATATACAGTAGTTAGAATGATAAAGAAGCCAGTGTAGATTTTAATTTGGATGGGGAGAGAGGGGGAAAAACACAGTTGACATCCATAAGGGAATTACCATGAGGTAATTATGGGATAAGCTCATTGTAACATGATAAATAATGCCGTGAATCTGTCCCCTCCAGTTAGGTTGTCTCCTCTTTTTATTAGGGTGGACTTTAATTCCACATCTTGTGGTGTTGCAGCTCAAAAATGTAGCTTGTTAACAGCTAAAATAATAGGGGCTGCTATAGCTTTTAAGGTAAATGTCTATTTTTGTGACGTGGGTCTGAAGATATGTGTCTCTTCTAAATCTCCACTGCTTCTCATTTTCTTGTTAAAGAGTGACATCCTCTGATAAAAGGAGTAGTGTGAAGTACTTGTGTTTGGGTCTCCTTGATCGCAGTGTCACATGGAGTAAATATAACAAGCAATAAGTTAGACAACAGGCACAGGCGTGACCGATATTTTACATACTTGGTGTGACTAGCAGCGTTTATGTCTGAACTAATGTCGCCTGAAGCACAATCAAGGAGAAATAGCACCAAAACAATATGTTAGCTTTGTTCCTCTTATCTGGTATAAATCAGTAGGTTGTGGTTTTAGCTGAGATTTACAAGCAGAGTGGTCGTCGGTGTAAAATGAATTGGGTGCCAGGTTGAGAAGCATAAATATACATCTGGAGCATGGAACTTTAAACAAACCCGACTATTATTTGCAGTGCCATATTACCATGAATACAAATGACAGCATGACCTCAATTTTCTGCACTGTGTGAGAGAGGAGGAAACCAATGGTTTAAGTGCTTTTCCATCCCAAAGTGCTTGTTTGGTCTCAGTTTCACTCCTATCACAGAGTCAACAATCACGCTGTTTAATATTGAATTCATAGAAATGATATTCTGGGGCCCTGTCCACAGGCAACTATTATAACAACCCATTTTTCCCCTGCAATATGGTTTGTTGATAGAAATACATCCTTAACATATACACACAGCAATTTGAGCACATTTTAGCCTTTATTTAATGAGGCATCAGCAACAGAAAGGAACCTGCAGTGCAACAAACACTTAGCCTTGGAAGTCATTCTCACCTTGGTTCACTGTGGAGAGAAGCTCCCATCCAGTCACCAAACAATTACAGCATATTAGCTACTTGTCAGTCAGACCTTTTGGAGATGATACATCTCCATTTATTTCCTGTCTACATTTTCTCCCTCTGCTCGCTCTGCTCTCCTTTCCCCAGACAGGCAGGGATGTGCAGAGAGTCCACAGGGAGCTGTGGAATATTTCACTCCGCCAGTGAGGCACCCGGTGGGAATAGGGGTTGAAACTGTGTGAGTATGTATCTCATTAGTTCAGTTATGTAATTTGGAGCACTGATAATCCTCCAGGACTGCCAAGTTGCGCACCTCAGAAACAAGAGTCTGAGTCGTCAACATGCAGCCAAGTACAGACTAAGCTGCTAATTGCTGGGTGTGGCAACGTGACTGGTAATGTAAGCTGTGGTCCTCTATGGTATTACGGGTAAACGTGATGGCACAACTGGTGAATGAAACATTGCAACACCTGCTCAGGTGTCAGGTCACAACTTCTGAAAGTGATAGCAACGAAATGCTAACACATGTGGGCGGGTCAGTGTAAGCATGTTATAGGAACATTTTTTATGCAACAGTTATACCAAATTTAAAGCTGTACCAAATATTTTTGTTTACGTTAACAATGGAATAAATACCACCAATAGTTACAAACTCACAGGTTAAAATCACAAAACTGGATTTCTCTCCGGTTCTAAGAAGCTTTTTGATGTCTTTCAGCACACTGTTTTGGTTTTACTTCCAGTGACTTTAGTGATGCTGCTCCCATCAGTCTGCTTTCCAGAAGGCAGTTGTTTTTATTGTAAAAGCTCCAATAAAGCCACGTTGCCCAAACAGCAAACAGACATTTTTAGCTAGAGGAGACAACAACAGAAAATAAATTTAAAGGAGAAAAATACTCAGGTGGCCAAAAACACAGCTTCATATCCTTTTTAATGTTGTGTGTCTGCTGAATGTGTATATATGCTGTATAATCAATCATATACACTATTGTTCAAAAGTCTGGGGTAATCCAGGCACCTCCATGTTTTCCAGTAAAACTCCCACTTTTATCCATGAGCTAACATAACTGCACAAGGGTTTTCTAATCATCAATGAGCCTTTCAACACCATTAGCTAACACAATGTAGCATTAGAACACAGGAGTGATGGTTGCTGGAAATGTTCCTCTGTACCCCTATGGAGATATTCCATTAAAAATCAGCTGTTTACAGCTACAATAGTCATTTACCACATTAACTATGTCTACACTGGATTTATCATTCCTTTGATGTTATCTTCATTGGAAAAAACTGCTTTTCTATCAAAAATAAGGACATTTCTAAGTGACCCTAAACTTTTGAAGGGTTGTGTATATAAAATTTAGAAATATAAATGTAGAAATTATAAAGTAATACTGCCTCAAAGTGGTGAAAAAATCAATTAATGTTGCTTTAGTCATTGGGAAGATGGTGAGCTAACATTTTGGTGAAGTGAAAAAAATGCATTACTGCCTTTCATAGCCCTGATATATCCACCCCCTCCCACCAGAGTGGTATGAGTGGATATACGCTGTGTGTTTTGATGCTGTCATCAACAGTAGCTCCTCCCACTATCAACAAGAGCAGAGGCAATCAGCCAGAATTCAAAACATCTGTGTTGGTGAGCAAAACCTTCACATAAATAGCTCAGTCAGTCAAGTTCAACCTGTGATACTTGATCCTGGTCTGCTGCACCCAGAACTGCTGGTCCTGTTTATGGAATGCTAATCACTGAGCAATGTCCAAATGAGGCACCGGGTCAGCACAATCCACCCTAAAGTTTAACCCTGACCTTAAAGCCACCATGAATGTCCAATTTTTCCAATTCTGAGAAATGATTCAAAAGGCATGCAATTTTGTTTGCACAAAAATTTAGAGTATCCTGGGGAAAAATTGCTCATCTAATGTGATGCTTCCCATGTGTTCGCTTCAAAATATGAGTCTTTCTTTCTGATTTTACTACTGGGTGGTGCTAAATCCATCCATCCATCATCTATACTTAATCCTCATTGGGGCCATAGGGGGCTGGAGTCTATCCCAGCTGACTGAGGGTGAAGACAGGGGACACCTGGACAGGTAACGGTCTATCACAGGACTACACATAGAGACAAACAATCACACTCATATTCACACCTACAGACAATTTAGAATCACCAGTTAACCTCAGCATGTTTTTGGACTGTAGGAAGCCAGAGAACCCTGAGAAAACATCTGCATGCAACATGTAAACTCCATGCAGAAAGCTCCTGGGAAGGCTGAGACGCGGCCTTATCTGCAAGGTGACAGTGCTAACCACCAAACGTGAAATCAAAATGTTTGTAAAGATTACATTTTTGCATACATAGCAATTGAATGTCCAATTTCTTAATTCATTTGTTTATGCTAGTGTCACAAAATTGTCTTTGGTGCAGAATATGCAGATTACTGATTCAATTCTGATGCTCACACAAGCTGTTTGGCCTTTGGAAACATTTCTAAAATGCAGACATATAGACTAGTTAAAGAAAATAGGGTATCAGAAGGAGCTTTTGTCTAAAGTGTATACAGCAGCAAATTTTAGCAGTGGTAGAGTAAATGTAAATTAATTCATACTGACCAAAACTCCCTTCAGTCCCTTACAGATGTGCGATGGTCATTTTGATAGCGAGGCAGTTAAAATTGGATTTATTGGACCTTTAAGCTGCAGTCTGGACAAATTACTGTGGTCAGCTGGGACAGTTCACCGGCTGAGCAGGTGAAGCCTTCAACACTTGACCCTCTTCTGGGGATCATCGCTTGGGTCTCAACCTCAACCCAACCTGGAGCAAGGGAAAGAGGAAGGGCAGAAAAAGGTGTCAGTATCACGTAGTGTGACATGCCGTGTCCAATAACAACGAACAACATAACATCATTTAACCTTTACAACACTGTATTGATCCATCTGGTTGTTATCACGCTCCGATCACAGCTCAGGGCTCGGCTCAGCTCAGCTTCAGGGGCTGTTTGAATCCACCCCGCAATATTACTGGGAGACAAAGAGATCCAGCCCTTCTGTTTTTTAACCCTGTCCTTGGACCATCCTTCTCCCCAGATCACTTTGTCTGTGGAACAGTGGGAAGACGTGTCGCTGGCTGTTTTCTAGCGATGACTAAATATACAATGGGAGGTATGAGATATGATCTTGGCACACCGGAGTAGAATGATTAAGAAGAAACACCCACACAATCCCCTTGATGATTTTCCAGTGATGCAATGAGAGTCTCCACACTCATTCTGAACATGCAAAGATGTGTTTTTTTTTTTTTTATTTCTGGAAAGATATGATTCACAATAACTCAATCAATGGGGTTATTTTGGTCTTTATTAAAATATTGCGCCTTCAAAGTGCATATTAATGAACACACTCGTTGATAGTCACTCTCTTTACCTGTTTAAACATGCATCCTGGATTAAATAGAAAGTAGAGCAAGAGACACTGAATTACTTTGCAGTATAGCATCATAGTATAGGCTGCAGCTGAGAGAAGTTGACTCCGTGCCTCAGGAGACATGCACCCAGATGGATTCCCATACACCCAGATGGCCCGAGTTGTCGGTCTGTTCTGTTGAAAGCTGTTGCTCAGTTCACCTTATTGGATATATCTTTCACTTGTAGCCTGCAAAATCTGAGCTCTGTGCAACATAAATGAACGCTTTGTTGTGACTCGTGTACAGTAGCTCACAGTTGTGATTGTAATTATCAAAGCAAGATAATGGTGATGAAGAACAGTGGGTTTGATTGTTGTGATACTGGCAGCAGCATTTATTATGAAGAGGAATAGCATTGTCTTATAACAGCTCGTTAAAACCCTCTCCAAACAGCAAGAGTCCAATCAGAGCTTAGAAACCATAACCAGGCCGGGCTGTTACACTTACAATATTTTCACAAAGGTGTAGTAAAAGAGATATTTATCTAAATATTTTAGAAGATGATGTCCTCTTGATGTTCTTTTCCCTTAATTTGTCATTTTAGGGACAAAAGCAAAAGAGTAAAAGTGTAAAAACAGATTTGGCGGTCTGTTTGTTTGGTCTAATTTAATCTGGAATTATCCAATAATCCCTTTTTATAACTTATAAAACAGAGATGGCATTTTAAACCATGTAATCAAGCAAACACGCTTGAGCAAGTTATCGACAGCTGATAAAACCTTCCAGTGACAGCTGTCAATTTCAGCCGCCTGAAGCAACAGTCGCTGGTTAGCAATGAGAAATGTGCTTTTCTTCCTAATTCAGAAATTCTTGATCAGTTGTTTTGAAAACTGATAAATATTTAAGATGTAAATCTTCTATTTTTTTGTTGTGAACTTCATTATGTACTGCACAAGAACAGAAGGTTTGGCAGATGCAACTATGGGAGGAGGGGCTTAGAAAATGCAGTAGTTGTGGTAGTGAAATCGTTTACAGCTGTGATTTTCATGCTATAGCGAGGACTTTATTAAGAGGAACAAATACTAAAGGCAAGTTGTTAACAGGGTAGAAAAATATGTCCAAACAGCATCTTGTAGACTATAGTCAACCAGCTTCCAATTAGCACGAGAAAGCGAGCAATGAGCATAAAAAGAGCACAATGACAAAGCCAGAGCCAGAGTTATCAAATTTGCTGTGAACGCTGATAATAGATATGTATGCTAAGGAAAATGGTGCTTTAATAGAGTTTTTAACTGTAGATCTAGAATAGAAAATTGGACATACATTCTAATTGAATACCTGGTTGAAAATGCACCCAGCACACCGTTATAAATCATCTGGAATCAGTTTTCTCGAACTCCTCTCTCCCTCTCAGCCACTTTACAAACACAGAGCAAGGCTTTTTCAGCCTCTGATAAGTGTTAATAAATTACCTGAATTTGAAAATTAATGGCTAGCCGCCTGCTTCAGGGAGATATCATTGTGTTTCATGAATATTTTGATTTTGTGATTAGATCAAAATGCTGTGAATTCCTAAACAGCCCCCATGTCCAAGCTCCACTGATCATAAACTCTTCCCTTCTTAAAAAAAATCCATTCCATGCAAATGTGCTGATATGGAATAATTAGAATGAGTTTTGCCAGTATTTTTCTGCTCTAACATTTGCATGACTTTAGATCTCACCCGACTGATCTGCTGCAAGCTGAGGGAAAATGTATGTTTTTGTGCAGCTCCCCCCAAAATTTACCTTGCCAAGGGAGATAATGGCTCATATTGTGATGTTAAAGAGGCTTGTATTTACAAAAAGAAACAAAGGCGAGGCGGTTGCCAGTCCTGGAGGACATTGATTAGGCTCTTCCTGTCATTTCCTATTCACACACTGTATCAGTGGCATTCCAGCTCATCTGCTTTTGTGCGTGATAGGGATCAAATAGATTTCCACACATTGTCACAACATTTACAGGTGCGAGAATGTGAGGAAGGGGAAGCGTGAATAGCCGTGCAAACTTTGACTTAATAACATATTCTTGCACTGTCTCCATTTCTGCACATGAAGCTCCTCAGTCTGTTTGCCTGGTTCCCTGTCTCGCTCTCAAACGCACATCATTACCGCTCAGAGATAAAAAAAAAAAAAAAAACGCATGCCAGAGCCATAGTCACATACCAAGACAGAGAGAGACAGGAGGTATAAGATTAAATAATTTATCTCATTTATCTCACATCTCCATAAAAAAGGCACTCAACAGTTGTATTATGCTCCTGCCACAACTAAAGCATAATGTGCAGCATTTTGTTTTGGATATTTCTTTTAAAAATGTCTTCTTCTTTTTATTTACCTTGGTGTTGGCACTCTTACACTCCCTCGCTGGCACACAGGAATGTTTGTGGTGTGAGGAAATAACAGATACTCCACGTGAAGTTGTGCGACTTCAGATCTTAGTTAGCCAAAGTGTGCTTTTCAAACACAGAGGGATGCTGGTGGCTGTGTGTGTTTGTGTGTGCGGTGGAGGGGGTGTTGGGTTGGGGGGGTGTACGTGCACGCTCATGAGTGTGTGTGCCCGGCAGCTGCACAGGGCCCCAGGGACAGGCCTGTGTAGATTGGGTCTCCTCAACCCACAGCTCATTAGTGGAGAGTGAAAGGAATCCACACAGATGGCTGTCAACGTTCAAAAAAGTCGGCTGCGTGAGACATGTCAATTGAGGTTTAAGTTCCTTCTGCTCATTTCTGTGACACTGCAGTATTCAAGCAATATTTGTTTATTCTACCCAAAAAGTACAAAAACACAGAAGCCTGGTGACATCTGAAAATGTGTTTTCTAATGAGCGCTCAGACTACTGAACAGGAGCCTGCACTTGTCATTCATCACCACAAATTACTCGTTCTAACTTGACATGTTTTCAGTGCTACAGATGACGAGCTTGTCTGTTCTGCAAACACTGAGGATGGTCGGCGTTTAAACTGGAAATGTGGCATTGAACAGTCCAGCAAGACACCATGGAAAATCAATTAGATTGTTTACCTGTCAAAGTTGGAATGGAGGCCGCGCCACTAACAGTAGCTCATCATTTTCACTCCAACACTGTCACCTGCTCTCCTCCTGCTATTCAATTAATGCAGTTGAATATACAGTTGTGATATGGCGTCTCCGTACGGCAGGGTTTATTTGACCGCACGCACCCGCATGATATGGTATATGGAAACCTGCCCTTGAACCTCATGAAAGTAAAAGGTTTGAACTGGCAGAGATAAAAGCACTTGAAAATGTGTGATATTTCCTGCTGTGACCATGGACCAGCAGGGAAGAGAAAATACATAAGCTTTTAAAGAAAGCCCTGCATACCTTAGCTGCAATATGACTGTTGTTATTCAAATTAACCCTGCATATGACTGTCTCTCTGGTGCAGGAAAACAAGAACAAGGCTGAACATGCATGTTTAGCCAGATTGGTGCTGTACTACATGATCTGCCTAAGCAGCTCTGTAAAGATGCTGGAGCTTTAAAGAGAGACAAACATACAGTAGCTGGAGGAAACTATTAGATCGGTTATATAGAAAATCTGTCTCCAGCCGGCAGGAAAAGCTGCAGCAAGTGTACAAATTTACAGCAGCTGTTTTTTTTTGCTTTTTTTTTGATACAACGCTCACGTCAGGTGCATCAACAAAACCGACTTGTAGAACAAACTGTTTGCGGATTAGGGGAGATTTTTGAAAAAAAGTTGGTAGTAGGGGAGAAGTTGACTTGCTCATTCACTGCAGTGTGGATTAAAAGTTGCTCTGGACCGGAGATGCTACTTTTCAGTAATTGTACATAACAGCAATGTGAACACCACTTGAGCTGACCTACTTATGGGGCTCAGAAACTTTTTATCCTGCAGCCAAGTCTAAAAATAACCCTGTGGCCAGTTTTAGATTCATCTCAATGGTAACCCTGACAGTTTTGCAGAGTGCCAGTGACAGAGTCCTGTTAAGCAGCAGCAGTCGGCAACGGCTTAAACACTGTTCGCCGCATCAGTGGTCTCTGCTTGCAGTCCTCTGGACATTTCTTCCTGTAGTTGAAAATGAGAGCACAATTAAAGGGCACAACATGCATAGAACATGCATTTATTGCTCTTTATACAAACAATATCACAGTTTTAAAATGTAACACTCGCACACAACTGCAACTTTGTTTCCTTGAATACAAAATTTTTGCTCCTTGTTGAGCTTTACACCAGAGATCAGTGTAGAGTAGCTCCCCTTTAATCGTTCGCTGTGAATGGGAACAAAAATGATCCTGTGAACATATTGGTTTCATGTCCAGGCAAAAATCACATGGAGTTTTTGTGTTCTCTTTTCTTTCCCCCTTTTCTTTTCTTTTTTTGTGAACGCATGTCATTGTGAAGACATCCTCTCTGGCTGTACGCATCGCTCCTTTAAGATGATTTGGAATTAGAGGCTTTTCATACAGCACATATTATGTAGCTTGGTGGGACTCCATTAGCCTGAATCAAAGAGGACAGCAGTCTGCGTGGAGCTACACAATAATGTGGCAGCCTGTGTTTCAGCAAATAAATAACAAATCCGCCGCTTACAGTAGCAGCCAATGCAAACTAACTAATTAAAAGATGAAAGGGGGACGTCTTCCTAGCAGTTTGATGATGCTTTTTCCGTAGCATGGTAACACTGGAGTCTTGAATACTATGCCAAAGTGAGTGTGACGCTAATAAGGATCTTGGGCAGCTAACAGTCCTGATTTGGGGGTTCCCAACCGTAATCTGTTGGAGAGAGTGCAATTAGGGCCACAGTGTTGTCCCTGAACTGACACTGGCCTGTGGGAAGACTAAACTGGCTTTTTTTCTGTTCTTTTCTTTTTCGTTGAATCTATGGTCTCCTTCCCTCCCCCTCACCACCTCCTCTCCTCCAGTGTTCCTTCTCTCCTTTCGGAGCATCTTGGGAGCATTGAGCTCAGACAGCGGGATTAGTCAAGGATCCATCTTGAGACGCAGATAATGTTTTTGCGCGCAGACTCCCCTGCTCTGCGCTGGCTTCTGCTTCACTGATTAGAACTCCAAACTCCACCAGAAATGGCTATTTTGTTCTTAAGCTGTTTTTCCCCCTCCCTTTGTTGAGCTGTTTTTTTTCTTTCTTTTTGGTTTTTTTGTCAGCCATCCCTCTTATTCAGCGCAGTAACGAGTCACAAGTAGGTCAAGACAAACGCTGCAGCCGGCAGAGTGTCGGTCTCAGAGCGGACTGACAGCAACATGGAGGAGCCACAGGGCTGTTTAAATATGCCCTCTGGTCTTTCCCTCTCTAAATGGCTGAAAGTGGGTGGCACTGCTACAAGTTTTCCTCCTCCACAATGCAGACCAATTTCAGGGTTTGTTTGAGTAGCACAGTCTTTACCTAACATGAACAACTTTTTTCTCCTTTTTTTAACACTCTGAGTAGCATAAGTTCAGTGCACAGTTCCCTTATGGCGTTTGGGTAACACACACCTTAGGAGTTGTGCACTTGTAGTTGATGTAAGGAGAGTGAGCATGTGTGTGTGTGTGTGTGTGTGTGTGTGTGTGTGTGTGTGTGTGTGTGTGTGTGTGTGTGTGTGTGTGTGCCGCCTCACCTGCCTGTCATTGTGAGTGACAGGGGAAGTGGGGGGGTGTTCAGGAGCCCAGCAGCTGGCGTCACACCTGCACAGTCGCACACGCACTTTTCCATCGGGGACCATCGTGTTCCCTCCTTCTTTGTTAGCAAGCAGTGACACTTTACAAATAATTTATTTGTTCACGCTTGTTTTCTTCCCATTTCCTTCTGGCGATTTGTTGTTGAAATAATTTATATCCAAAAGCAGCAGAGATAGAAATATACCGAAAAATGAAAAAAGAGACACTAACAAAGTCTCATGTGACAAGCGACTTGTCTGTGCGCCTCATTACGTGAAGAACTAAAGTAAAGATAAAGCACATTGAAAAAAAGGCAGGTTTTTGGCCTCCACTGACACTCGTGTTTAGTCTCCACTTAAACTTTCACAATTATTTAAATCAAGCAAGCTGACATTTAAATATTAATAGTCTTCACTTACGCACATGAAACAATTACATGTTTTGTGTGATTGTCAAGAGGGGTGAAAAAGAGCCTCAGTTCCTGCTGTTAGACACACACACACACACACACACACACACACACACACACACACACACACACACACACACACACAGAAATACACAGCGCTGAGGCAGGGCCCGAGCAAATTTAATTTAGAGACATTCTCTCCTTCCCTCCACATCCTGGGCTTTTAAAGACACTGAAGTGACTGTTCTTCGCCCGTGTAAAAGAACCCCATTATCAAAGCATTAAGATATGATTAAACTGACATTTTCTTAAGAAAACGAAAAGAGTTGGGAATAAAGGGAAAGAGAGAACTACATACTCCAGATCTTATCAGGAGGGAGGTGGGAGGGGGGGTGACGGTGGTGGTGAGGAGGGCGGATGGCGGGGGGGTGTACATACTGATCTTTTGAAGGAGCTTATTACAGAGCAAGCTAAGAAGACAAGCACAGTGGTGTACTGATCAGAGGTATGCAAGCCAAATGCACCTGCTAGATTTCACTATCATTCACAGAGTGTCAGTCAGTGCTGAGGCCCCCTGACTGACGCTGCTGTAACCCGAACGCTTCCCAGGGCACACTGCAAAAAACATCCAGCTTAGTCCGGCACCGAGGCTTGTAGGAGAGCTGATAACAGTCTGCTACAAGGACGGAAAAAATGGGAGCAATTAAAACAGCTATTTTAAAAAGAAAAAACAAAAACACACACACACACACACACACACACTAGTGTCATTTTGTCACTAACTGGCGACTATTAATCTGAGTGGTTTGGAGTTTTCATATCCTTGATAGCAAAGCTGATATGCAGAAAAGTTCTCTTTTATTGGCCAGAAATATAGTTTGGGGTTCTGTTTAACTTTCAAAAGTCAACTGCGCAGATTTAAATGTTTTTTCTCGATCCAGTGGATTTCTGAGGCCTCACTTTATGCTTGACATCATAACATTTGTCTCTCTAACAGTAAGCAGCTATTTTACAGATATGTATCCAACCACATTATTTTCAAAAATTCAAACACAAATACACTGCCGTTCAAAAGTCTGGGGTCACCCAGGATATTTCATGTTTTCTACGAAAACTCCCATCCATGTGCTAACATAACTGTTCAAGGGTTTTCTACTCATCAGTGAGCCTTTCAACACCATTAGCTAACACAATGTAGCATTAGAACACAGGAGTGATGGTTGCTGGAAATGTTCCTCTGTACCCCTATGGAGATATTCCATTAAAAATCAGCCGTTTACAGCTACAATAGTCATTTACCACATTTGGAATGTCTATACTGGATTTGTCATTCATTTAATGTGATCTTCATTGAAAATAGAAATGATTTTCTTTCATAAATAAGGACATTTCTAAGTGACCCCAAACTTTTGAACAGCAGTGTACATTTGGTCACATTACAGACATATTTAAATGACTAATGCACCCCATAAAACTACTAACAATACAAAACAAGTGGAGAAAAGACACTTCTCCAGCGCTGTTTTCACTTTTTCCTTCCTTGCTGTTGTTGCTGTTGCTTCTCTGCTCTATTTTCTGTATTTCTCGCCAGGATGAGCTCAGGTCATCTCTGTCAGTTTCTGACTTCTGAATGCTGTCATTGTTATCACTGTATGGCATCTGAAGTACACAAGTTGTAAGCAGTGCTGTTGTAGTGGTGAAATAAAAGGAGGGTAAACTCAGGCTGAGATGATGGACTCACCAGTCTCTATCTCCAAAACCAACCTCAACACAACACGGCCCACATGGTCTATTACTGATCAGTGTTTGGAGTCCAACAAACCAACTGACTGGTGTGGTTTAAACTTTACAGATCAGTGAAAAAGTTTACCTGAATTTTGTGTTGAACAGTTGGTCAGAAGTACAAACTTTACTAAAGCAAATGACATACAAATGGAAGGCTATAAGTCTGTGTTAGTCCTTGTTTTAAAAAACCTGCAACATATTTCATTTTGGGCTCTAATCTGGTGTTTGGAAATTGTCGCAACATTAACCCTTTGATGCACAAGTGATTGGACCCTACACTCTTCCATTGGTGGGTCAAAAATGACCTGTATAAGAATCAATGTGTTTTTATGCCATTTTGGTCATTTTGGTGCAGAATAATCATTTGTAGTATTGTTTGTCTTATATTTTAGTCCACACAAGAATGATTTCATATTTGAAATATCTTTATTTTTCACTTTGTAACAGATTTCGAACATGTTGATCATTGAAAAAGAAGAATATTACACCGAACAGCAGCAGAAGAATGTCAACATCCATTTTGTAGACATTTTTACCCTCTTTTCCTCCAAGTTTGTTGACTGCATCATCTCTTATATGATGCTCTCAGTGATAAAGAGCTTGGGGTAGTAATACAAACATTGCAGTTTCTTTAAAACTATAGAAGATAACTTAATAATTGAAATGGAATGATATCAAAAACATGTTTTTCGATGAATATGCTGGAAAAATTTTCATTACAAAGACATTGCAAGAAAATGACCTCACCGGGGCATTTTTGACCCACTAATGCATCTAAGGACTGACAATAACCTTAACCTGTTGATTTTTTTGCCCTGTCCTTTTATAATACACTATGTCTCTCAATCAGCAGACTGTTGAGCTGTGTCTGACTCTAATTCTGTTTCTTTTCCCTTCATCTCTTTCTCATTTACACCCTCTTCACTGTCCTCACTGTTGCATCTCGGGTTACTTCCACTCATTTGTCCCTTTTCTCCACTCTCTATAAATACCATGTGTAGTGTTAATTACACTAGTTATGGATTAACAATTGAATGTTGTGGGAATACAGGTTAGAAGCTGGAGAGTTAATAGTTAAACAGCATTATGTGAAGATAAGCTAAGACTCCTTAGAGGCTCATTCTCCTCACTTAAGGTCTTTCATTTAACAGGTTACTGATCAGAAGTTGCTTATGGAGTCATATTTCTTTACGTTGTCTCTCTCTGCCCAGTTAGAGTAGTTCCTGAACTGTTTACAATCACCTCAAGCATCGCATTTATTTTATTCCTGTGTGCTTCAGGTCCATAGTTGCTCCACGTGAACTGGATGCAGTCAAACAAAAAGTAGAATTTGCAGAAGAAACAGTGCAGAGGTCTAGTTTTAGCTCATTGACAGTTGTCTATTCTGCTTAAACACTGAGGGACAGCTGCAATGACACTATTTTAGAATTTTTAGAGGGGAGTAAACCTTGTTTAGCTCTAGAATTCTACTAAACACAAACCTGAGCACACACACATCAGATCACTAAAATATTGCTGGACAGAACTCTCAATTTATAGTGTTCACCAGGCCCGGACTGGCAATCGGGAGAGGCGGGACTTTTCCCGGTGGCCTGCCTCCTTATTGGCCTGCCTGGACAGGCCAGCCACGGACTGGCAGGCCAATGATAAAAAGTTGATCGGCTTTTTGGCAGACAGCAGCGCCAGAAGCCTTACAGAGTACACGCCCACCCTCCTGTCACTCACACAAAGCACGTGCTCTGAGCTCTAAATCAGAAGGATAGGGATTGGTCAAAGTGACAGTTTTTAGAAGAAACGTGCCATGATTGGTTAGTTGCTTTATGGCCCGCCCCTTCATAGCGAGAACGGGGAAGCATGCACTGCAGAGCGGTGATATGAGAGTGAGGCGACAGGAGAGAGTGAAAGGTGCGAAGATTATGGAGCACCCTTAAGTTTACAAACGGTCGGTTCTTCTCAATGATGACCATTAAACAATATTTGTAGAGAAATGAATCAAATAATTATTACACCTTTGTTCTTACATGGTGATGGAAATGTAATGCTAATTTTAATGCACAAAATATTGTGAGTCTGGCCCAAATAAGCTCCACAGGTTTGAGACCCCCTCTTCAGGTAGGATAGGCAGTTGACTTACAATTTTCAGTTATAAAATGAACATTGGTGTTTGCATATACTATTAGCTATGACCAGCTGACATCTAAATGATTTGCTGACAAAACAATATATATTTTTTTAATTCCACATGTTATATAAATAATAGGAAAAGGAAAACATTGGAAAAATTGGTGAGGGTAGTGAAGAGATTACAGAAGAGAAAAGTACTGGACTGTATGGAGCTGTCGTTATGGTTGTGGTTAATAGACTTACTGTCTGTTTAGTAGTGATGTAATTGCTATAACATAACTGTAAAAGGCATATTTTTGGAAGGAAAAAAAACAAAATTTTGGTGCATTATCCCACGTGACACAACCTTTGCGGTGGCGGAAGTGGCCTGACTGATTGTAAATCTCCCGGCCTGAATTTCTTTCCCAGTCAGGCCCTGGTGTTCACATAGTAATTAAATGCAGACCTTCATTACTCTGAGGTAGTCACAGAAACCTGAGTTGTTCAGAATTAACATTAGCTCTAACAATCAATTATATGTCCAAGCCCTTATACAACTAAACTGTCTTCTCATAAACAACTTGAGGTAAACCTTCTGCCTTCTGCTTTATGCTGACATATCACAAATATGCTTCAAATCAACACATCTTGTCAATTATTTTATTGCTTTACTGTTGCTTTTTTCAGCAAACCAGTCAAATGGGGCAGAAAATGGAGGAGAAACTTCAAATATGAAGGAACTCTTCATTGAAAATGGGTCATATTTTAACCAACCAGTGACATGTTCCCAAACATAATCACGTAGTTTTGGTGCCTAAGCTGAAACAAACAGTGAATGAAAACCAAAGGCAGCAAGTGAAACTAGTGAACTTTTGCTTCCATTGGGGTTCCCTTTCATGTACATCTGCTATAAAATGCTTTGGTAGAATATGTTGTCTTTCTCTGTGCATGAAAAAAAAAAAGAATCTGAATCTTAAAACTTAAGTTAAAGAGTAATGGTCTTCAATGGAACACAAACCTTGATCTTCAGGGTAAAAGTCCTGTCACTGTCGTCTTTTCAAACTGACGGTTGTACCTACTGTGTCCAAGTCGAGGCCTTGATTAGAATATATATTTATTTGAAAATGAGATTTGCTGTTTCTTTCTACACATAAATGAGATTGCAGTTTAGTTGTTTGGGAGACAAGGTTGCCATTTTAGTGGCTACTGATGAAAATCAACTCTAAAAAGTTCAAATATGGAGCTCAGCTTTTGAAGCAACGGTTTTCATGACCTTTGGCTGTTAAAGCATCCATTTTGAGATGTCAAGGCTAAAAGCTGAGCACATTTTCATCTTGAATTCAGTTCATTTGTCCTACGGCTATTGAAGCAGAGCTATATGTGGTCAGTTTGTCTGAGTATTAACTTATAGTTTTGCGCTGAAAAAAATGTCTGAAAACATTTGCCTCACAGCCAGCCATTATGAAAGACACATCTGAGTGGACAGGACACGGAACTACCAATAAGATCAGTTTTTGGACTTTCTGCTACAATTTTAGTCTATGCAGCAGAGGAAAAGTGAATGTTATTTGCATACACATCTTTTTTTTTTAAGTCAGGAACACACTGGCCAGGAAGAGAAACAATGAGCATATGTAGTGGGGTGCACAAAACCAAAACCTAGGAAATTCTTTTGTCTCATACACCAAGCAAGCAATGATAATTCAAGTGACTCTTCAAACCAAAATCAGGTTCCTGTTTCGATCCATATGTGTTTGAAACAGCATTCTATTTATTATGTGATGATCGGCGTACATTTGTCTGTCTCTTTGTCTGTTCGTAACATTAATCAACAACGGACAAACGGATTTGGATGAAATTTTCAGGGGAGGTCAAAAATGACACAAGGACCACCTGATTAGATTCTGGCAGTGATGCAGCTCATAGTCTGGATCCATGGATTTGTTAAAGATTTCTGTATCATTTCCAGACAGCGGCACAGCATCACTGTAACCATGACAACAAGTGAACACTACGCCAGGAGGACTGGACTCGTCTGTAAGTAACAATTGATTTAATTTAATTGTGGGGGTGTTTCTGAGTCCCATCAATTCCTGCCGTCTGCTACATATTTAGGTCATACAATTCAGTATTTGTGCATAACGTACACATGCAGAACACACGCCTGTGCTCAGCGCAAAGTCATTTTGTTTGTGGGTACATCTAGTAAATGGCCACATTCTATGTTGCCATGATTTCTGATAATATCTAATGAATCAACAAATGCTGCATTCCTACAAAAAAATGCTCCATTTCTGGCAATGCCATATGGGGGAATGAGCAGCCTTGGCGGAGTACTGCACTCTGAGTGCTTTTCTTGTCTACTATGTAGGGCTCTATATTTGCCATCTTTACATTATAGTGTCATAATTCATTGTCTACATGCATCCACTTTTTAGTGTGTTTAAGTGGCCATGTAATGTATAGACTAATTTCCTCTAACAATTAAAAAAAACAATGCTACAGTAACCACTGTGTGTTGTCCAAAATCTCGATTTCAGAGTCCAATCTATGGTGAATGACACACAGACTAAATTTTCTTTTTATTATTATTATTTTATTTTAAAGGATGCTTTGTTCACAGAATCCTACAATCCATACATTTACACACTCAGAATTCACACATTCAAATTAAATTCTTGTATAGTGCACTACTCAGTCAATAAGGGATGGTTTTGGACACAGCCAGAGACTGCTTCACTTTCATGTCACTTTCACTGTGGTGGGATTAATGCATAAACAGATGTAATTCTAAGATCACGCGACAGCTTCACCCCTCCAATAAAAGAAAAAGGTGTCTTATATAGAAACCGATTGTGAGCTCAACATCCTGACTGCCAAAGCTGTCACTGAAAAAATGGGACTTAAAAATCAAGACTGCACTAAATGACTTGTTAAGACTGATATTTTTTGCAGTGCTGACCAGGGAGTGGAAGCTGCACCCCCTTCTATTTGTCTCTCATCGCCCCCACAGACCAAATAAAGCCTACAGTAGATACGGGGGGCTTGGGGAAGTGCGCATGAATGTCAGGATTTTCTTCTGAGGCTCCCCACTGCAGCCGAGGTATGCTCAGCATGTGATGTGAAATCTGTGTAATTTTTTGAAAGGCATCACATAATCAGGAGCAGTCAATGGCTTTCTGGCAGTAATTGTCTTGCGGCCACAGACAGAACGGATAACACTTTGCAATAATTTCTCACAGAGATTTCTAACAAATAGAAACTAAAAATAAACTCACTTATTTTCTTTGTACATATATATTAACTGAATCACTGTGTCGTATGCTTCCAGTCCTGTTTAACTTGTACACCGTACATCTTCTCTCTAACGTGTCTTTAAAGTCCAGAATGCGGCCATCTGCAACAACAAAACCTTTTTTTATTTTCTTTTTTGAACATTTTTATGGCGATAGCGTTGAGGAAAATTTGACTGGCTCAGTAATATTTGCGTTTTTAGATTTCGCCATCTAAAAGGGGACAGAAAATCTTTATTTACAGTACATCTATGCGCTTGATGTGGCGCCAGCTGCCAAGTTGCACGAGGAAAGCAAGCAATATACTGTCAAAAGATCTGAACGAAGATATAACAGAGACATTTTGATTTATAGTCTGATCAGCTCTCTTCTGTGTGAGCTGCATGAAACTCGCCTCACTCACTCTCCTTTAATTATCCCATCTTTTTCCTCTCTTTCAATGCCCACTTTCTTTTCTTTTTATTTCTTTCACACGTTATTTCTTCCTGTATCTCATTACTTCAACTTTTCCTTCCTTTACCACACCCAGCCTCCTAAACCCAGTGGTTGCACCCATCGGGGGTCTGGTTTGAGCTGCATCATCATCTAAGTGTTGGGAGAAGCAGAAGGGGTGGGGGTGGAAAGACAGCATCAAATAACTAATCAAAAGGAATCAGTGAGAAACATAACATAAAACAAAGCTCCTCTCCTGCCTTGTTTCACAGTGTGGTGGAGAAGGGAGGCAGAGACATGAGCGTGTTGAGTGGCACGACGTGTAACGTTGTTGCTGATTTCCACAGTTTCACTCAACACACTCCTGCTGAGTTAATAAATCTGACCTCTGCTTAATTAAAATAACAGACCATCCTCCACTGAGAAAAAAGAAGCAGTTTGAGAATTATTCTAACTAATCGCTAATTAAGATTTCGCAAAAACAACAAGAAACCTGTCAAGGAAGATATATCTATTTTTAGAGTATTTTTACGAGGAAGTAGCAGCTGCGTACGGCACAGAGAAGTTCCAGTTCCTCTGGAGGGAGCATTGTGACCGCTGCTTCAGTAAACGGGCAGAAATATGGTAGAACCACTGCATTTGTGCCTCAATTAATGCATTGAAGTGCAGAAACAAATCCCCTGAAACCATCAGCCCAACAGGAAAATAATCACATTTACAAGTGCTTATTTAGGATGTTAGGGTAAAGCACCCTTTCTGAGGAAGGAGTCAGCATTGCTTGGTTAATTGCTAATTTTGTAGTGTTGATCTTTTGACCAAGTAAGGTGAACGGGGCCAGAAACACAGTCACAACATAATGATTGTGCTGTAATAACTGTGCTTTCTCTCTAGTCTTGAATCTTGGCCCCTGCTGCCGTGAGGGCTGTAATTCTGCAGCAAGGAGTGTTAAGAGGATATCATTATCATGTGTTTTCTGAGTAAGCTGCAGATTTGGTTAAATATAGTAGCTTTTTGTTGTTGTTGTTTCCTCTCTCTTTTTCAGTTTTTGCATTAAAGCTGGGTCAAGCCGACCCCTCCCATGGCAATTCTTTTCAAACGAAGCTGCCAAAGCGCCTCCTCTGCCACAAATGTAGCCAATATCGATGCCATGCTCAAAAACTGATTGAAAAGAGACTTACATGTTTCAAAGCATGCTGGGAGCTGGGGGCCAGGCGAAAGCCCAAAGTATTAGAGCTGAGATAGTCACCAGTATGCTATAAAAAGGCAACATATGCCCACAAGTCCAGCAGTGCACCAGTGATGCAGGCTGGGATTCTCAATGTTTTTTTTTAACGAAAATATTTTTTTGCATTTTCTTTTTTGATATTTATTTTGCTAAAAGATAACAATCAAATATTTCTTAAGGACAAACATATGCACATTTTTTCCTTTTTGAAATGCTGAAATAATAAGCCACAACAGTGAATGAAAGAACCTGAGGTCAGCTGCAATAAAAATCTAAAAGAAATATTATCTTTTTTCTTTTGAATACAAGATTCACATTTCACTAATGATCTGATCTAACAGTTTGTGCCATTCTTTTCACTTCTTCTAAAACCTTGCAGGTAATTAGGTCACAGTGATGGAAATATTTGTGTTGTGATCACCTCATCTTTATTTCAAATGGAACAGATTCTGAAGGACGCAGCAGAGCTGGTAAAAGAGTAAAAGACATGACACTGCTGACTGAAGTTAATTACTGAAAGTGTGATTTTATGAATCCCATTTTATACTCTGATATTCAAAGATCTCTTCAGAAACTATCAACAGCAGATTTGTAAAAAAGACATTTTTAATTAGTCTAAGCGAATGAGTAAGAAGTGTCTCGATTTTTTCAGCTGATATCCATAGTTTATCAGAAGATGATAAAGAAGAAAAAAAAGAGCCATTCATCCAAATCCCCAAAGAGTCCCATTGTTATCGCAATATACTGTTCGTCTCTAAATCTGAGAGCATAATAGAAATTCTGTGGTGAAGTGTGGAGCTGCGCACTACGTTTGCATATTTATTCAGCTGTCATATCTATCTGAGCAGATCATCAGAGGAGATAAACTAAAGAGATGAGGGAATAATGGCTCTTGCTGAGAGGCTGCCGAATGATACAAGCATATTCCTGAAAAACACCAGGAACTGGGTAAACAAAAATGTACTCTACAAAGCCTCGCAATTCAAAATGAGCTGCGGTTAATGATGGTGATGATGGTGATGATAATGATGATGAAGATGCTGTGAATAAAATTTGAATGATGGAAAGTTTTTAAGGAGTAACAGTGCAAACAAAGCAAAAGTTTTTCTCTCCTACAGAAACGGATACTTCAATAAGAGAGCATTTGGAGTTTTTTTATTTTTTATTTTTGCAGAAAATAAGACACTGAGAGAATGCAGTATTTACTCAATTATTTTACTCCTTTATGTCCAACAAATGCTGCAGGAAGTCAGACTTTACATAGCTGCAGTGGGACACAGATGCTCTGAACACTGAGCAGCCTTTGTGGAAAATGTTCCTGAAAAGAACACAGCCTCTGACATTTAGTGAAAGGAGCCTCTAAGGTCACGCTGCTGATGCCTCTTGTGAAAAATTAAACATTATCACGGCAGTGAGGAGACACGCAGAAAGTGTCCCCTTTGATTTGCACCAGATACATGTGAAATATCACTTTTTAAACAGGATGTTGCACTCGTTGGAGACCTCTTGTTTCACCGCTTAATTCATCTGCAGTTAAAGCCATCACGGCAGCCTCGTGCCATCTACTCCTCAATGCATATGTGCACTCGCATATTGAGGACAGTATAGGACAGCTAATTGAACAGTATCCAAGAAGTGACAAGAGGACAGAGAGGAGAAACTCTGCTCAATGGTGCCATCTAGTGCTTCCTAACAACGAGTTCGTCGGTACAGTAAGAGCTGTCCCCTGCTGCTGCTGCTGCTGAGGAAGTTTGGATAACAATTATCTGTTGTATTTGCATTAATGTGATTGCTTTGTCTGCAGACTCATCTGACTGCAATTATAAAGAGTAGCATTAAAACACTAATTAATTAACTCAATTGTGGGTAGATTGATTAATTCTAAACAAACATGAGATCGCAGCAAGCAAATGAGCTCTGGAGTGCCGATGCATCTGGGAGTGCTGCTGCAGAAGACATTTTGATTATCTGCAGACACATGTAGTTGCAAATCTTTTAATTAACACAAATAGATAGTGGGAGTGAGTCGGTTGTACAACTATCCTACTTGTTACTTGTAATCATAATTTGGTCAGTTTTTAAGAGACGGAGGGTGTGAATGTGTGACTGTGGGGTTTGAGACAGCGATCAAGTAGGAGGCTCAATTATTCCAAAGTTTGTTGCGCATGTGCACGGGTGTGTGCATGTACATGTGAGGGGTGTGGACAAGTACAATGCATGTGTGTGTGTATGTGTGCAACAAAATGGGTCTTGACATGGAAAGTCATCCCACAAAAAGAGATAATCAAATTATGATCAAAACAAAACAGATGGTCACATAAATCATCCATTCACATGTTGGATTGGTGCCTCTGTTGCAGAACAATGAATCACTGCCTATCAATGCTAGAATCAAAACATAAGGCCTGTGATGAATACAAAAATCTCGTTCTGCTGTTATTACATCCCAATACATAATGTGGACGCAGCATTCAGCCTTGTCACTAAGATTTTCTTCAATTATTCCTTTTTTTGTTCAACACCTGAAAGTGAATTGGATGAAAAACGATGTTTAAATAGAGAAAGATGATCAAATGTTGACAGTCTGATAGCAGGAAACAGGTTTCCATTTTTATTAATGTCACTTTTGTGTGTGTTTAGTTCAAATTGATCTCCCCTCCTCAGAAATTTCTTCTGGATTGACGATTTTGATGAAAAAAAAAAATCATTTTTCAGCATAAATGCACGCATGCACCTTCATTATCCATTTAAAATCCTGGACTCCTGAACTAGATTTTAAAGAGAGCAGTCAGTCAAAGCTCCCTTTTCTCAGTGTGCTGTCAGCATCTGCACATGCAGAAAAGCCTAATCAGAGAGATACCAGTAAAGTGCATGTAATACTTTAGAGATTTAATGCAGTTTTTAATTGGATAGAGGCCCATTATTTTTCAATACAGAAGGGGCACTGAGGCACATAAAGCTCTTGAATATTTTTGCAAATCGTGTTCAACAGCATAATGATTAACCATGGCACTAAATTTGCCTCACAAAATGAAAAGCAAACTTCATGCAAGGCGTAATTTAATTGTTTCCCTTCACATTTTCTGCCTCCCATTGTTGGAAGCTTAACATTTTTAGAGTCTGCTTAACAGCTGCCTTGTGATGCTTGAGCTGCAACAATGTGACTGACAAATGTTTTGAAGTAGCTGCAGACTTCCTAGTGTCTTCGGAGGCAATATGTCAGGGAATCTTACATCATTTTATGTCACATTTGAAGCCTTTCTACATGGATATTTTTATTAATTGCACACTGTAAATTACCTTCAAAGAAACTGTTCGGTTGGTGTCAAAAAAAAAACACTTGTAATGGCATCTACCATTTCAGTTTGGTTTCTTTTTTTGTGACCATTGCTCCTCTAGTTGCTCTCTAAAACAAATCCTAATAAAATCACAGAAATATCTGCTATGTTTTAAAATGACAATTACATTCCAAAAATGTCCCTGATGCTGCTGTAATTACAGTTCACCTAAATGCTCCTTTAAAAACTGTGCCGTCCGATTAGATCACACAATAATCTTCCTTACATGAGCATTATTTTTCTCTACCAGCGTAATTGTGTTGAGCGTTTTTCTACTGCACAATAAAACATTTGAGCAGTCAGAACTGCAGGTCACATTTCCATTTCAACCTGAGGAGAACACTGCCATCTGGGCTGCAATTAGTGGTAATGCAATCCTGGACCATTTGCTTGCGTGCGTGAATACTGACTCAGAATAAGGTTTATTGCTTATGAATGCTCACACAATGTGCTTGCATGTTGTGAAAAGACAAGACACACAGCCTTATTAATAAAATGGATTAAAAAAGTGACAATTAAAATAATTCAAACAGTAACAAATATATCAAATCTGTGCAAACAGAAACAGAGAACAAGCTGTGGAACAAACAATAATGCAGTGGCTATAAATAGGTCAAAGTGATTACAAGCAGAATGCAATAATGTTTGGTTTCTGACTGCACCGAGACTGATGATTAGGAAAATGCTCTATATGTGCAGTTGTACAATTAATTATACATGGAGCTGGGGGTGGCTCTATGAAACAGCCTGCATTGTGAATGAATGAGGTAAAACATCTGCACAATTTAGCACAAGTCACATGTTTGCAGATTTTGGTCTGAACATACTGTACATTTCTGTAGAATTACTAATTATTTGGCCATTTTTGTGGGGAAACTGTAGTGACACGTATGGATGGATGGTGGATGGCTCATCAGTGTGTTATACCCGCTGTCTTCCCCTAATGTGGCGTTTCAGAACATACTAGACAGAAGAGGAGATAAAATAAGTTGCCTGCCTCAGACGGGAGGGATGTGCGCTGAATTTCTTTACTTGGCAGGTGGACAAGTATCGGAGGGTGGGCAGGGTGGCGCTGATAATCTTCTTAAAGCTTCACCTAGCTGTGAGTGATATGTACGGGACGGTGAGGGTGTGTAGGACAGTAGCAGCAGCTGTCCTACATCCTCTGCTGGGACTTTTTCTGAACATCTTCAACTCCCAGTGAGCATAAATTGTAGCAGATGTGCCAAGAGAATGAGGGCGAGGTCTTTTCCTGAAGTCTTAGAAAAGCACTCAGAGAGTCCTGTGCTCCACCGAGGCTGTTGATTCCCCCATACAGCATTTTTGGAAATACAGCATTTATTTTTAGGAATGAAGCATCAGTTTATTAGTTACTGATGATCAGAAATCATGACACCATGAAATGTGTCCATTTAATATAGATGTACCCACAAACTAAATGACCGTGTGTTCTGCATGTGTACATTATGTACCGATACCGAATCATGTGACCTAAATATGTAGCGGGCGGCGGGAATTGATGGGACTCAGAAACACCCCCACAATTTAATCAGTTGTTCTTGTATGATTTCTGACAGATAAGTCCTGATAAGTCCTCAGCAGTGGATTTTTAGTAGGATCCCAATCATGTGATCGTCAGCAGGCAGCTGACTTAGTGTACACTTGTTGTCATGGTTACAGTGACACGAACGAAACAGAAAATCTTTAACAAATCTGTGGATCCAGACTATAAGCTGCATCACTGCCAAAATCTAATCACTTGGGCCTTGTGTCATTTCTGACCTTCCCTGAAAAATTCACCCAAATCTGTTTGTCCGTTTTTTAATAATGCTGCTAACAGACAAACAGACAGACAGAGAGACAAACCAACACCGATCGACACATAACTCCATTTCTTGGCTGAGTAGTAAAGTGCAGGTTGTTGTTACTGGTTCAGTGAGTGTCTACATAGAGTACAGGGTTATAAAACCCATGGTAATACGGTGAAGCACTTCATCTAACTGCATTTAGCCACTTAGATTTCATTTTAGTGTTTCTTGGCTGCAAGAGAGATAAAATCTTGTTCTGTGGTAGATATAAAGCAGGCATATACATTTAATCTGGCTACATACTAGCCTGATGAGATTAGATTAAAATAAAAATCTGATTAGATAAGATAGTAGAACAGAGTAATAGGGAACATTTTGTTTCTTTGAAGGCTCCTCTTTGTTTCGCCCAAAGAATATCCTTTAAACATTTACCAAAATTACAAACTCACTGCTGTATGATCTTGGCTTTTTTCTTTTGCAGATCTGTCTTGTCTTTACTCACACATTTGCTGCAGCTGCGGTATGATATGTGAATCCGAGCACAAGCACAGTAAAAAAAAAAAAAAAAAAGCCTCTTGCTGCAGACAGCACCGATAATCTGCCTGAGCATTATCTTATGCCACTTTTTTGTGCACGCTCTGCCCTTCTAATGCCAGAGTTTTACCATGTCAACACTTGAAGCCGAGCTCGCTGCATTTCAGTTCAGTCAAAAGAGAACGTGACATCTGTGTCGGTTTGTAGCGCTGGTAGGGGAAATAGAATGATAACAACAGCCTTGCTCCAAATCCAGCAGAATGGCAACTTTCTCATTCAGCAACACAGAGACTTTTGAGGAGATGCCATTGCTGCCTCATTGCTTTTTCACTCCCTCTGATTACTCCTCTCATCTTATGTAAATCCTCTTAAGTCACATGTTATTGTTTATTGCAACTGTGAAGGTTAGGTGTTCCTAAGCCCTGTGCGTGCGCTTATCTCACCAGCGCACGCATCTTTGTCTCTCCAATGTGTCTTGTTTTCGTAATACACTAATGGATGAGAAAAGTTGTCTGGACTGATGCGGTGCAGACAACCAATCCACTGCAGTAAAATATTAATCTCTCCCAGTGGCTAACAACTCTTCATGAAAGAGAGGCAGTTGCATGCTCCAGGGGTATCGCAGCATTATCAGAAACGTGCTGTTTTGTGGGGATTTAAAGAAAAATATTAAACATAAACAATTCCAAATCACACGATCACTTTTTTTGATGGTTAAGGTCACAGGTTTACGGAGCAAAAGGCCACATTCCCAAAGATGTGGTGTTTCCTAGCAGACGTTTTCACTAAATATTCTAATTATGTCACAGTTCCACTGCTATTGTTTTCAATTACACTCACTTTTCTGTTGCCAAGAGTCAAAATGCCGTAACAGAGGCCAGAAGAGTGATGGAGAACCTAATATAACTAAAAGTGCATCACTGAGGCAACATGTCGGCTTTTATTATTTCTCTGAATTAGCTGGAGAAGAATAAGAACAAAAACAGCAATAAGTAGTAGAAAAATGAACAATTCAACAACTCTGGACATTTCTGATGTGAGTGTTGTTCCGTATTTGGGTATTTTTACGTAAATCCTGACAGCATTGATTTTGCTTAGAATTCTACATGTATGTTCCCCCCATATTTGTAGTCCATAACTGCTGTAAGACTACAATTCCCCTGAGTATGATGTTGTGTCAGGAAGGCAGACGTTGTACATTAGGTTAATTACAGCAATGGTGGTACAGTATATACAGTACACCAAGCTGTTCTTTCCATCTGTTTGTATGAATAAAGCCTGTATGAAATTACACAGAATGTGCATAAGTTTTAATTTTAACATACAGGTGCATGCAGAAGATCACAGGTTAAAATTCTCTTGTAATTTGAATGCACAGAAATGCATTACCATACAATGAATTAGGGAACAAATATCCTAAACATGAATCTCTGGATTGCTTCCTTACTGTCAAGATCATTTGCTGCACGTCATTTCCCATCACTCCTGTCTCCTTCCACTGCTGCAAACAAATACATTCAGAAAACATCAAAAAAATTTCAGTGAAATAATATTTTAGATTGAACACGTTGACCTGTACAAGAAAAAAGGTCTGACTGTAAATTCCCATGCTGCTTCTTTGCTTATTTAATTCCTGTTCCTTCCAGAACAGAAGTGGAAAGTGCGTCTTAGAACTGTTTCTGTATTCAAGCTCTGAATAGTTTGCATATTATTAATGTCATGTATTAATAAATTTTAACACACATCTTTTCTCACTCGTCTCATTTAGAGTTAAACCAACAAACAGACAACAAAGATATTTCAGGAGTGCCTGCAGCTCCATTTAATTCTGCTAAAGCTGACATTTAAAACACTCCTGATTTTTGAAGGACCATATGGCATATTTGAGTTTTTACATTTTCACATTATCTTCATGTTATACAGATGAAGAGACTCATGGAACTGAGTCTGAAATTCCAAACATGGCTGAATGTAAAAATAAAATAACTATAAAACCTTAGAATTTGTTAGTAAGTCTCAGTTCAGCTCATCTATATGATTTAATATTTATTGAAAAGAAAATTCTAATTTCTATTTGTGTTGAAAGCTGAGATGTTTCATTTGTTGTGGAGTTGCACTTTTATTCTTTTTGTACAGATGATGTCCTGTCTCACTTTGCACACTCTGAACCGTTCTGGTTCGGGGATGCAGGAGATCAGGACACTGATACAGCCATTTAAAAAAATACTGTCTAAATGTTTTTTATGTGAATGAGAAGCACATCTTATAGAACATTTACTTCATGTCTTGGTCCTACTACTAGAGGGAGCTATTGGTCCTTTTGTATTTTCTCATGTACCTATCTAAACCAGGCTGCACAGTAGAGTAGTGGTTAGCGCTTTCGATTTGCAGCAAGAAGATCCTGGTTCAAATCCCGGCCTGGGATCTTTCTGCATGGAGTTTGCATGTTCTCCCTGTGCATGTGTGGGTTTTCTCCAGGTACTCTGGCTTCCTCCCACAGTCCAAAAACATGCTGAGGTTAATTGGTTACTCTAAATTGCCCATAGGTGTGAATGTGAGTGTGATTGTGTGTCTGTATATGTAGCCCTGTGACAGACTGGTGACCTGTCCAGGGTGTCCTCTGCCTTTGCCTGAGTCAGCTGGGATAGACTCCAGCACCCCCCATGACCCTAGTGAGGATAAAGCGGTGTTTAGAGGATGGATGGATGGATGGATGTTGCATTTACCAAGTCTCTGTTACTATTTACTCAATTACTATTAATTCCAATATTGTACTTATGTTTGTGCTAAGGTAAATATGCACTAAAATGGTCTTTAAACCATTTAAGCAGCTGAATTAATAAAATGATCTTACACCAGTCAAAAGTTTAGACACACTTTCTCATTCAGTGGTTTTTGTTTAATTATTTTATACGTTGCATCAAAAGTATAAAAGAATATATATGGAAATATGATGTAAACAAAAAGGTGTTAATTTTCGGTATTAATCTACAATGTATAAAATAATACAAATAAATTTAAAGCACTGAATTAGAAGGTGTGTCTGAACTTCTGACTGGTAGTTTATGCACTGAAGTCTCTCTTAGAGGAGAATCTCCTGTGCACTTAGAATTTATTCTTAATTATTTCTGTTTATTTTGCATTTATGGGGTGTAAAGTAACATCAGTGCTTGTGATTGGTTACAGGGACAAAATCAATTGCTGTGAATATTTGCCAATGTCTTATGTTTTACATCATAATCTCAAACTTTTGAGTTTTTAGACTGCTGGTCAAAAAACAATAGGTTGAGTTTCACCATTTTCTGACATTTAATACACCAAATTACACCAATACACAAATTATTAAAGACAGCAACTGTCAGATACACTGATTAAGAAAATAATTGCCTCAACAGTTCTTCTATGATGGAAAACATGACCTTGGCTGAGGTTTTCTGTGTGTTAATTACTTGTCATGCAGAAAGAAAAAAAACTGAACCAATTTGACTGAACCTTGGCGGTTTGCTCGGCTGGTAGCCCAGCTCTGACAGAGTGGATGGAACAGAGGGGTCAGCGGAGGACATCAGCTCCATTTCTGCCTCCTAGCCAGTCAGTCCAGCCATGACTTCTATTATACGCCAACATGGACTTCTGCGTGTGGATATTTTTCAACGCAGGCTTGTGGAATAAAATCTAAATTCAGTTGCCTGCAGTTAAAGTCAGATTCAACAGGCTGGATGAGCTGCAGATTTGAAACCAGTATGGACAATATGGTAAAGATTTATTCACAAAAACAATTGTTTTGGTTCTGATTTTCTTTTTTCTTAACCCTTAGATTCATAAATGGGTCCAAAATGACCCGGTTAGGTCGTTTTCTTACAATATCTTTGTAATGGAAAGCTTTTATGATTTCGTTTTCCAGCTATTCTTTAAAAATATGTTTTTGATATTATTCCATTTCATTCTTTAAATTACCTTTTATACTTTTAAAGAAATTTGTAATATTTGCATTACTACCCCAAGTTCTTTATCGCTGATAATATCATCATCAAGAAGTGACGCAGGGAACAAATTTGGAGGGATGGAGAATAGCTGGAGGAAAAGAAAAGGAAAATGTCTATAAAATGGATGTTGACCTGCTTCTATTGCTGTTCTGTGTAATATTCTTCTTTTTCAATTATGAAAATGTTCAAAATATGTTGAAGAAAAACTTATTTCAAACATAAAATCATTCTTGTGTGAACAAAAATATGATGCAAACAATACTACAAATTATTATTCTTAACCAAAATGACCAAAATGGCCTAAAAACACATTGATTCTTCTGCTGGTCATTTTTTCACCCATTAATGGAAGCGTGTAGATCCAATCACTGGAGCATCTAAGGGTTAAATTACTTTATTTTTTTCAGTATGGACTCCAAACTGTTCACAAGATAGTTCTTTTTTTTTTCAAATTTGTTGTGACATCAGTTGATTGCAGTCAAACGGTTGTTGGTTTATTCATTTGAAATAAAAAAGCTTTTAGGCTATCTGTTTGAAAATGATCTCTTCGTGTATTGCAGCTGCCAGTTTGCCGTAAATCATTATTTATTTCATCACAGTCACTGCAAAACACTGAACAAGGGGAGTCTGGCAGGAGGAACTGTTCAATGATCATCCGTATCTGGGCTGGACTTTGGAACTGGCCTGCCTACTTCTGCAAACCTCGTGGATCCTCCAGACCACAGACACGGTTTCAGTGCGCAGCTGAGTTTTGCACAAACTCCGTCTCTTTCCTCCAAACGCTGTGACTGTGCGCAGCAGGAATGGCTCAACCCAGCGGGATCCTGATTAAAGGAGGCAGGGTTGTGAACGAGGACTGCTCCGAGATCAGCGACGTGTACATAGAGGATGAGACGATAGTTGAAGTTGGACGGAACCTCCAGATCCCAGCGGGGGTCCGGGTCATCGATGCCACCGATAAACTTGTGATTCCGGGCGGCATCGACACGCACACGCACATGGAGCTGTCGTTCATGGGCACCACGGCGGTGGATGACTTCCACATCGGAACCAAGGTACCACATTAACAACGCTGGATCTGGTAGGAATTAAAGGATCCGTCAAGGCGGATTCATACAGAGCCGGAAGGTGGGACAGTCTCACATTACAGTTGTTTTCGATTGCTAACACGCATTGGTCGAAACTGAAGTCACATGTTCAAAACTTAACACATTCTGCAAAACAGCAGTCCATGTGGACTGAACTGTGAATCACTTTCCATTGCTTTCACACAAAATGCATTCAGTGACCACAGTCACCACAATTCATGAACTCTTTTCTCAGTTTGTAGTTCACCACCTGCAGAACACCAGACCTTTACAGCACATTGTTCAAATGCTAACACACTGTGTTCAAAACAGTTAAAACCACAATCAGAACAGAATGATGGGGGAAAAACATGAGGAATTTCTGCTGCAGCCACATTGAAATCTGTTAAAAATCATTTCAAAATATTGTAAATTAAAATAAATGAAAAGATTTGGTAATTAGACACAGCTGAGTGTAGTTGTCAGCTGAAACCGATTCAGGTGATCTGTGTTTGGCCTCATCAGAAACCATGAAAAGGAGACACTCTAAAAGGTTCTACCCACAATGCATCTCCAGAAAAGACATCAGATAATGGATGGAAACATGAGGCCAAATGCAGACGACAGGGTGTGAATGTTACAGGATACATGTGTTGTTGGTTTTTGACTTTTATCTCTTGATTTCTATTCTGCTCCCCGAATTCTGTGATTCTACATTTTATTTTTGTTTACAGTATTTTTTTTATTTTTGTAAGGTCCCAAAGTACCGATGCAAAGGCACAGAGAAAATATGTCAGTGTTGTTGAAGTAAATTGCTGAATTACTGATTCATTCCTGTTGCAATATATCACAATAATTTATACAACTCAAAGTGCAAAGATCCTATTTTATTATAAAATACTGATTTATCTTAAAAGAAATCATTCAAACTTGAAAGATCACATTTAATTTCATGTAATGCTCTCTGTTGTTGGTATTCTGTAATTCAGTGTGCTCAGAGTGACAGCATTTGTTTCCAAAGTGAGACTATTTTCTCGTGTTGTGGTTGAATGAGCTATTTTTGAGACATGTATGAAGTGTTTTGTTGGCGAGAAACAGTTTTGGGGATGAGATTATCTGTTTAGCTGAGATACATGAAATGCGGGCTGTGTTCAGAGTTTTGAATATGAGACTTCAGTTTGGACCAATGCTTGTTAGCAATTGAAAAAACAACAACTGTAAAACGCTGCTGAAGATCTCCATTATTTTGTCTTTCTCCTCATTTCGATGCTTTACTTTTCAGGACTCATTGTTAATATACATTATTAGGTGTTTAAGTAGTAAAAATGCTTGTAATGATCGCAGCAGTAATATTATTGTCATAAGCATCACATTCATCCTCATGTCTAACTTAGATTTGCAAGTTTGCATCCATATTCCCATCATTCGAGTTAGACAGCATTGGCTCTTGTTTCTCTAAACTACATCAACTGTGAATTTTATCCAAGCATTTATTTAAATATGTTAAAGCTGAAAGATGGACGCAGTGGGTGCAGCATGCATCTTCAACCTAAAGATATTCCAGAGGTTGACTTTTTTGTGGATTTGCCGCTGTACTGAAACAAGCAGTAATACATCCATCCATTCTCTATACACCGCTTTATCCTCACTAGGGTCATGGGGGGTGCTGGAGTCTATCCCAGCTGACTCGGGTGAAGGCGACCTGGACAGGTCACCAGTCTGTCACAGGGCTACATATACAGACACACAATCACACTCACATTCACACCTACGGACAATTTAGAGTAACCAATTAACCTCAGCATGTTTTTGGACTGTGGGAGGAAACCGGAGTACTCGGAGAAAACCCACGCATGCACAGGGAGAACATGCAAACTCCATGCAGAAAGATCCCAGGCCCAGGCCGGGATTTGAACCGGGGACCTTCTTGCTGCAAGGCCAAAGTGCTAACCACCAAAACCCACTGAGCAGCTCCAAGCAGTAATACAGCAGAGGCAAAAATTAACACATTTTGTCCTATTTTCCATGTCTCAAATGCTGGGAAATTAAGTTTCAGTCCAAGTACATGCTACTATTGCTGGAAGAAATACAGGGCTTGTATCTGACATGTTCCAGGTAAAAAGCATCCATTCAGAGACTTGGTCATTAAAAATATCAAAAGTCAAATTTTTATCATCCAGTCTGGGACATTTGTGCTATAATATTTGTCAGTGCTTTAATTATCATGTGATGCAGAGTTCTGCTAAAAATATATCTTATATACTCCAGGGTTTTGTCCTAGGTGTCAATATAGTCTCATCACATCTTATAATAATACATCACCAGGTCATCCACATTTCTAGATAAACGTCCATTCAACTTGGATATCTATGAATTTGAAATACAGGGTGGGGCAAAAGTAGGCTTACACTTAGTAGACTGCTACATAAAAAAAAGTGAAGTGCCCCCCCAGTCTGCATGGGGGGCTATTGCTCACAGTCCCTGTAAAAAAATATAATAAAAAACAACATAAAAATCAAAACTAAAATTGGAACAAAGGGCTTAATAACATTTCCAAAACAGGAATATGGGATATGGAATACTGGTTGTGGATAAATTCTATTATAATGTGGTTAAATTAGATCTAAAACATGAAACAAATAGTGAACCAACTGTAAGCCTACTTTTGGCCCTGGAAGCACTGATGCAGGTGAAGCTGAGATTTTTGGTGTTTCTGTTACATCTTTACTGAGAATAGTTTTTTAAAAGGCTTCCTATTAAAACAATTTCATTTTAGCATCATCTTTACTGTAATTTGACATTCATGCTGGTGTTCTGTTTTGAAAGTTGTCACTAGAAGTGTGTTTTGAACTTGTCTGACTTAGTATGTTCTGCGAAAGAACAGTTCACACACGTGTCAACTGGAACATGCAGACAGTGAAGCTGTTGGAACAAGCTGTAGAGTGCAGCTCTACTTCAGTGTTAACCATTTATCCTGCTGTTGGTTTCACACATGTTTGCACACTACAGTTTAACTGTAGCTGCTACAGAAGTACTGGTGCCATTAGAAGCACACTACTGTTCAAAAGTTTGGAGTCACTTAGAAATGTCCTTATTTTTGAAAGAAAAGTGGTTTCTTTTTTCAATGAAGAAATCACATTAAAGGCATTAGAGGAGATTAATTTCCTACGACTATGAACGTAGCATGCGCATGCGCACATACAACCTCTCCCTCACCCCCCTCTAACCTCCCCCCTCTTAACATTTACGAAGAAACGCCCCCCCTCCAGAAACTTGCGTAGGACTCATGAAGTTGCCTACAGCTGCAGTATAATACAATAATACATTTTACCTGTCCAGAAGGAATTTAGCAACCAAGGCATCTGTCTTTAGGTCCATTTGTCGCTTGAGCTGACGCCATCGCCCAAATGACTCGCCAATAATCACTTTTGTTTTTGCATTCTCGCGATCCAGTCGTCTTTTATTTTCTCTGACCTTAAAAAATGCCTTTCTTTTACGTCTGGGTCCCCCTGGATCTTTATCTGCCATCATGTAAAAAAAGATGAGCAAAACAAGTTACCAGCTAACTACGAAGCTATACCAAAGCAACACATACAGAAAACACGTAAGTCCAAGGCGTACGTAATCTACGTAACTAGGCCTGAGCCGGAAGATTTTTGATTGACAGGAAAGGGAGCAAACCAAACGCCTCGGTCCGAGCGCGTTGATTGGCTGATGTTTTTCAGGTCCTGCCATGTCCACAGTTTTTTTTTTTTTTTTTAAATTCTTTTAGAAACCATACATACAAGTCCACTGAAGGTCAGTATATTCATTTTATGTGAATCAGACAAATTAAACAACAAAAACATCCTCCATAATGCCTTTAAATGAATGATAAATCCAGTGTAGACATAGCTAATGTGGTAAATGACTATTGTAGCTGGAAACGGCTGATTTTTAATGGAATATCTCCATAGGGGTACAGAGGAACATTTCCAGCAACCATCACTCCTGTGTTCTAATGCTACATTGTGTTAGCTAATGCTGTTGAAAGACTCATTGATGATTAGAAAACCCTTGTGCAGTTATGTTAGCACATGGATAAAAGTGTGAAAACATGGAGAACATGAAATTGTGTGGGTGACCCCAGACTTTTGAACGGTTCTGTAAATCTCTTCATTAGAGGTGCTAAAGAGACCTTGAATGCATCATGTTGCATCTTAAAAATGTATTGCAAATTCTTTACAGCGAGACAACACAGGTTACAGTCTGACTGATAGCCATCATGCTGAATCAGTGAATACAAACCCAGCATTCACATTTTCACAGATGTCACAACTATAGAACTCTGTGTGCTATTTATGTGATCTTGTTCCATCCTATAATCAATCTGTAATGTAACATTCATGTAAGTAGAAAAGTTTGCAAAGACTTTTTCTTCCCACATCTTACTCATCTACAGATATTGATCAGTGTGACTCAATGTCCACGGCTGACTGTCCTCACTGATACAGGTTCACAAAGCAGCAGATAGTGTTTGACTGAGAGCGTTGTGTGCTGAAAAAAAGGCACTAGTTATTGCAGTATATGAAACCCCATTCACAATTTGTTTTACCATCTGTACCGTTTCCTTACATGCCTTTGGTCATGTCTGTCATTTGACCTTTGACATCTAACATTCATCCAGAAGAAGCATGCGCCACATAATCTGTATTGGTTTTTTTCAGGCCGTGTTGTAAGCATCTGGAGGCAACTACTGTGCTACAGACAGGAAACACTTCAAGTTGTTTTGTTTATTCAGATGTTTTTCCTTCATGCATTTATATGTTTTGCTAGTTATTCTTTAACTTATAGCTCTGTGACATTGTGTGCATTTGGCCAGGCTGCTGTAGCAGGAGGGACCACCATGATCCTGGACTTTGTTATCCCCCAAAAAGGAAAGTCTCTCCTGGAGGCCTACGACCGCTGGCGTAAAACAGCTGATAGCAAAGTTTGCTGTGACTACTCGCTGCATGTTGCTGTCACATGGTGGAGTGACAAGGTGAAGGACTAGGTTATTGCATTGTGCCTTTTTATCACAGTGAAATAATTGACTGGTAGATCAGACAGATCTGAATAAACTGTGACCACAAATGACTTCCCTCCACTCAGAGCTCTGTGCATTTCTCTAATTTGTTCTTCAGGTCAAGGAGGAGATGGAGACTCTGACCACAGAGAAAGGAATAAATTCCTTCAAGATGTTTATGGCCTATAAAGATGTGTTCATGCTGCGGGATGAACAGCTTTATTTTGCCTTCGCCCAGTGTAAGGAGATTGGAGCTATAGCCCAGGTGCATGCTGAGAATGGAGATTTGATTGCAGAGGTCAGTATGTGAAAATGTAATTACCTGTTCATTCATTTAAGAGAATAAAGGTACACACACAGTGAAGAAGGAGTTGCTTGTGTTAAAAGGTCTCCCCCCACTTTTCACAATAAACTCCAGATGAAGTATGTTTGATGATGTCTTAAGGAGAAACAGCTGCTCCGATGCATTCCCTATAGTAGCATTCCATTCCAAGCGTGAGCGATGAGGTTAGAATTTAACTAGTAAAAACCTTTTTGGCTGCTTGGGCGGATACTAAATTCTCCCAAAGTGCAACAAAATCTGTATCGTCACAATAAAAGCTTTCAGGCTGTTTTCCTTTCTGTTGAGAAAAGTCTGGTTGGGTCAGACTGGGTTAGTAGTGTCTGTGCATAAACACCACAGTCCACAAGTAATTATTAGTTAATGTTTCACCCTAATGGCAGCTAGGGTCCACTTTGTGTCCAAAGTAGAAGAGAGGCTATGGCAGCAAGGGTCTGAGTTTAAAATTTAGTAGTATTCAGTAATAGCAATGTAGAAATTGCCATTTCAATTCAAGATGAGGTTTAAAAGTTCTGAATGAATGAGTGTGTTTGTTAAAATTGTTCAATGTGTGCTGCAGTAGTATTTAGAGAAGTGATGAAATCCAGTGAGCAGCTTTAGCTTCATCCATAGTCTGCTCCTGAAAACCTCCACCAGAGATCTTTTGATGTCATTCAATTCAATTCAATTCAATTTTATTTATATAGCGTCAATTACAGTCAACTCGTCTCAAGACGCTTTACAGAACCCAAATGCCTGACCCCCAGAGCAGCCCAAAGGCGACAGTGGCAAGGAAAAACACCCTTTTAACAGGGAAGAAACCTCGAGCAGAACCCGGCTCTATATAGGGGGGACCCATCTGCCTGCTGGCCGGGCGGGTTGAGAAGGACAGAAGAGGGCAAGGGGGAGGGATGGGAGAAGAGGGAGGGGTGGGAAAGCAAGGAAAACACAACACACATTTGGATACATGCATGACAAGATATGTGACACAAACAAAGTATAAGCTAACATTGAAAACTGACTCATAGTTTACTCTGATGATGTACGGCTCTGACATTAAACATACTCCATATATAGCTAGCAGTAAAATTCAAACAGTATGTAAGTTAGCATAACAGTATAGTGAAGGCGATGCAGAGCTGACTGGTGGAAAAAGGGAGTTGGAAGCAGAGGGCTGGAGGAAGGTCAGCAGCAGCATCCCACAGTGGACATGGTGGAGACTGGACCAGCTGGTGGAACATCAACCACAGATCTGAAGCATCCAGCTCTGGGACCAGGGACACTCGGAGAAATAGCACAGGGGGAAACAGAGTGAATGTACTGCAATAACGGTATACATATTAAATGTAAAGGTAGATAGAGAAGGGCTCAGTGTGTCAAGAAAAGTCCCCCAGCAGCCTATAGGCCTATAGCAGCATGACTAGGGGCAGAACGAAGGGACGTCCAAGAGGGAGTCAGCTGTGCAAATGAAGACACAAGCCGAACCCCTGTGGGTCACCCAGTCAGCCCCAACTATAAGATTTGTCAAAAAGGAACGTTTTAAGCCTGGTCTTAAAAATAGAGAGGGTGTCTGCCTCCAGAACCCAAACTGGGAGCAGGTTCCACAGGAGAGGCGCCTGATAACTGAAGACTCTGCCTCCCATTCTACTTTTAGAAATTCTAGGAACAACAAGTAAGCCTGCAGCTTGAGAGCGAAGAGTTCTACTAGGATAATAAGGTACTATCAGATCTTTAAGATATGATGGAGATTGGTTATTAAGAGCTTTATATGTCAGAAGAAGGATTTTAAATTCTATTCTGGATTTAACAGGAAGCCAGTGAAGAGAAGCAAGTATAGGGGAAATATGATCTCTTTTGCTAACTCCTGTCAGTACTCTCGCAGCAGCGTTTTGGATCAACTGTAGATGTTTGAGAGAGCTATTTGGACAACCCGATAATAAGGAATTGCAATAGTCAAGCCTGGAATTAACAAAAGCATGAACTAATTTTTCTGCATCACTCTGAGACAGAATGTTCCTGATTTTTACAATATTACGCAGGTGAAAAAAGGAAGTCCTACAGACTTGCTTTGTGTCTGAGTTAAAGGACATGTCCTGGTCAAAAATAACTCCAAGATTCCTCACAGTAGTACTGGAGGCCAATGTGATGCCATCCAGAGTAACTATTTGCTTTGAAAGTGAGTTTCTAAGATGTTTGGGGCCAAATACAATGACTTCAGTTTTCTCTGAATTTAGCAGTAGGAAGTTAAAAGTCATCCAGGTTTTAATGTCCTTAAGACAATCTTGCAGTCTAGCTAACTGATCAGTTTCATCTGGCTTCATAGATAAATACAATTGTGTGTCATCTGCATAACAATGGAAGTTAATACAGTGCTTCCTAATAATATTGCCTAAAGGAAGCATGTATAATGTGAAAAGTATCGGTCCTAAGACAGAACCCTAAGGAACTCCATGATTAACTTTAGTATGCTCAGAAGAGTTATTGTTGACATGCACAAACTGGAACCTATCTGATAAGTAGGATTTAAACCAGTCCAGTGCTGTCCCTTTAATGCCAATTGAATGTTCTAGACGCTGTAATAAAATGTTGTGGTCGATTGTGTCAAACGCTGCACTAAGATCTAACAAAACAAGTATAGAGACTAGTCCATTATCTGATGCTATGAGAAGGTCATTAGTAACTTTCACTAGAGCTGTTTCTGTGCTATGATGCACTCTGAAGCCTGACTGAAACATTTCAAACAAATTATTCCTTTGTAAGTGTTCACATAATTGATTTGCAACTGTTCTTTCCAGAATTTTAGAGAGAAATGGTAGGTTGGATATCGGTCTATAGTTAGCTAACACATCTGGATCTAAAGTGGGCTTTTTAACTCATGTCAGGAAACGCACACAAAATGCAATTAATAACCACACATTAAACAGTTCTAATATGATAGTATTGTTCATGGTGGGTTCCTGGCACAAACAGGAAACTAACAATGTGTTTATTGCTGCGATCAGAAACCGAGAAAATGTCTGTTATTTGTCATTATTTTAATTTTCTAATGGGCTGCACAGTGGTTAGCACTGTCGCCTCACAGCTGGAAGATCCCTGGTTTGCCCCCCCGACCTTCCCAGCATCTTTCTGAATGGAGTTTACATGTTCTCCCTCTACATGTGTGGGTTTGTCTCTGGGTACTCTGACTTCCTTCCACAGTCCAAAAACATCCATCCATCCATCCATCCATCATCTGTACAGCCCTTAATCCTCATTAGGGTCATGGGGGGTGGAATCTATCCCAGCTGACTGAGGGTGAAGGCAGGAGACACCTGGACAGGTAACAGCCTATCACAGGGCTACACATAGAGACAAACACCTACAGACAATTTAGAATCACCAGTTAACCTCAGCATGTTTCTGGACTGTGGGAAGAATCCGGAGTACCTGAAGAAGACCCACCTGAATTGTCCATAGGTGTGAATGTGAATGTGATTGTTTGTCTCTGTGTCACTCTGTGATAGACTGTTACCTGTCCAGAGTGTCCCCAGTCTGCCTTTTTTTAAGTGTCATAATGACAAACCACCACTAGAGGGCAGCAAATGCTTGAAAAGCAGCTCGTGCTGCTGTGAGAATCACATGAGTACTGCAGCTGTAGGTGTTAAATGTCTACACAGCATAAAACTGAGCCACTGATTTGACCCACGGTCTCAATCACACTTGCATGTTTTATTTTTTTCATTTCAGTTTTCAAGAGTAAAGTGTTTGTGTGTTTATTGTAACTACATTTATTGCAAATATAGTCTCTCCCTCTGCCTTGGACAGACACTCTGCTGCATTAACCTTCCATCTCCTCTAACCTTTGTCCTGCCTTATTGTCTCCGTCCCCGCTGGGACTCGACAGGGGGCCAAGAAGATGCTGTCTATGGGCATCACGGGGCCTGAGGGCCATGAACTGTGTCGACCAGAGGAGGTGGAGGCCGAGGCCACCCAACGAGCCATCACCATCGCCCACGCTGTCAACTGCCCGCTCTACGTGGTCCATGTCATGAGTAAATCTGCTGCCAAGGTGGTGTCTAATGCACGCAGGGATGGTGAGTGTGGACTGCTGCCACCTGCTGTCTGAAGAGGGCAGGCTGAGAGCTGATGGCCCTGCCTGGCCTTTTAAGCACCAGAACCAATAACAGTGCTGATATTTTTCATGCCTGAAATGCTCAATTATTCAGTGTTTCCACATGATTTCTCTTCTTATCTTGGTGAAAAAGCTGAGAAACCAAGCTAACCCTGCAGTTTCCAATCTGATTCTCTGACCTTCCTCAGCAGATGGAGTTTTTTCTGGCATTATCATGTGAAATTCGATTTTTTTTCTTTTGCTCTCAATAGGCCGTGTGGTGTTTGGGGAGCCAATTGCAGCTGGATTGGGCACCGATGGTACCCACTACTGGCACAAAGACTGGGCTCATGCTGCTGCCTTTGTCATGGGTCCTCCTCTTAGACCTGATCCCAGCACTCCTGGGTACCTCATGGACCTACTGGCCAAGTATGTGCAGCTGAAAGTGTGACCACCAATAATGTCCAGTCAACATGCTTTCATGTGCTTTGGAATTTGACATTTATATTCTGCAGATTGTGGTTTCTGAAAATATTAGAGTACAGAAGATGGATAAAAGAAAAGATGCAGGGCAGAATTCTCTGAACTGACCTGCTTGTTTCTTTCAGCATCAGTAGTGTTATTTATTCATCATTTTTTTTATCCTGTTATTTGTGCTAGTGATGATCTGAGTGTGACGGGGACGGACAACTGCACCTTCTCTGTGTGCCAGAAAGCTCTGGGGAAAGACAACTTCACCAAGATCCCAAATGGAGTGAACGGCGTGGAGGACAGGATGTCTGTGATCTGGGAGAAAGGAGTGGTAGGTCCTGATAATATTCCTGAAATTTATCTAACACTGATCAACAAAGAGTCCAAAACAGCACATTTATCAGCTGTTAGCTGCTGGAAAAGGCTGTTTTAATGCTTCCTATCAATATCCATGTAATTCGTATGCAGTGGGCTGAACATAAAGATAATACACATACAAAAGGGCAAATGGCAACATAATCATGAATTAGTTTGCACTTTAAAAGTCTGTATTTGCATCTTGGCTTGATACTTTTAAGTGTGATGCATAGTCATGGCTGATTACTCATTGTGGATTGAGGCCATATTTTGCTCAGGGGGAGGGGGATATCAAATAAAGTGATTAGGCTCTTCCAGGCCACTTTGCTAATATGATGTTGTTAATATTCATCATGACTTGGGGCCCTGACTACACACAGACACAAAATATGCAGCTATTGCATGTTGTTGACATGAATTCACATTACTGTTTAAAAGTTTGGAGTCACCCAGACAATTTCATGTTTTGCATGAAAACTCCCACTTTTATTTATGTGCTAACATAACTGCACACAGGTTTTATAATCATCAATTAGAGCCTATGATACAGAATCTAATTTGTCTCTTAAAGATAATTGTACTGGCAGAGCTAAAATAAAACCTTCATTTGGACACTGCCCCATATCCTCTTAACCTTGCCAGCAAGTTGATTTCTCGCGATATTTGTGAGTTCACAAATCTCTCAAGAAACCATCTTTCTCCGCTCCCGCATTCACTGTTCATACAGAACCAAGTTGGCATGGGCCAATCACGCAGCAGTATTCGTGTGTGGGGCGGGATATCCGGGTATGACGACGACACCAAGCGCCAGTAGATCAAAACAAACACGGCAACGGAGGACAACGATCGTGTAGATGCTGCTATTAAGTCAGTTTTAGCTGAATCTCCTATCGCTTCTTTGAAGGAAGAACAACGAGAGGCGCTTTGCGCATTTCTGGATGGTAAAGATGTTTGTGCTTTTTTACCTACGGGTTTTGGTCAGAGTTTAATCTACCAATTGGCTCCGCTCGTTGTGAAGATCCCGCGATTGGCTAAAAACAAACCTGTCAGAGGCGGGACATACTGTTGCATTGTCCAATCTGTGCCTCTTTCCTCCGAACGGATTTACATGGAGCGGTCCCAGATTGATATTGTGGAGTACTATCAAGTACGGTACTACACAATTATTAATCTGGTTATTGCCAGGTTAATATCCTCACAGACAGGAAGAGCTGAAGAATAATGCTGAGGACAGACAGTTTTTCTTTCTGAGTGTGTGGTCACCGCTCAGGTGCAGAAATGCTGCAGTTTAGAGAGCAAGAGACCGCTCACAGTTTGTACCTTCTCCAAGTTTGTCAGGTGTCTTTACGCTGATTAAGCTGCTGTATATTTGGTGCAAATGATTTAAATCCCAATAGATGTTAAAGTGAAGAAGTCTTTCACAAATGGCTTGATAACCTAAAAAACAAACAAGAAGCTAGATGTTAAATTCAATGTAAACTACCGTTAATAGTAATGCAAGATTCATAAAGATCTGTAGACTAATCTCCTTTGAGCAGGCTTGTTTTCCTGTTTAAAAAAAGAAGATGGAAGACTGAATAGACTTTTGATCACTGGATTAGCAGATTTAGTTTTGTCTTATAATATTATATATATAATTATTATTATTATATACAGTCACTACCATTCAAAAGTTTGGGGTCACCCAGACAATTCCATGTTTTCCATGTTTTTATCCATGTGCTAACATAACTGAACAAGGGTTTTCTAATCATCAGTGAGCCTTTCAGCACCATTAGCTAACACAATGTAGCATTAGAACACAGGAGTGATGGTTGCTGGAAATGTTCCTCTGTACCCCTATGGAGATATTCCATTAAAAATCAGCCGTTTACAGCTACAATAGTCATTTACCACATTAACTATGTCTACAATGGATTTATCATTCATTTAATGTTATCTCTTCATTGAAAGAAAGAACTGCTTTTCTTTCAAAAATAGGGACATTTCTAAATGACTCCAAATTTGTGAACGAAAGTATATCCTGATGTTTCATGTCAGGCTAATGATGAACTTTTTTTTAATGTATTGACTCCTATTACTCATATTTCCCATCATTATTTGAGTGAAACACAACTTTCTGTTTTTGTGCAATACAAACTGAAAAGGCAATAAACCCTCTGAGCTGCATGTTGCAGCAGAGTGCAGACACTGCGTTTTCTTCTCGCTGTTGTGGGGAGAGTGTATCAGCCCGGCGGCCCCAAGGCCACTGGAAAGATTTACTACGTGCAACAGCGCTTACAAATCACACATTAGATGATATTTTGGCAGAAATGAATTGCTTGCTGCACAGTTAAGCACTGACCTTTTGTCTGCTAATTCTGTATGTTGTTGTCATCCACTGTGGCCCCCTTACTCAAACCAGGGTGCTTTGTGCGTTTTTCCTCCCCTCAGCACAGCGGCAAAATGGACGAGAATCGATTTGTGGCTGTCACCAGCAGCAACGCAGCAAAAATCTTCAACTTCTACCCGCAGAAAGGCCGTATCGCCAAGAACTCGGATGCTGATGTGGTTATATGGGACCCTAAGATGACAAGGTGAGGACCCCGACTGCAGCCATTCAGCAGTACGGAGGAAAGCTTCTGGAACTGAGCAGCAAAAGAAAGCCTTGGAATAGTGTGTGTATGCAGGTTTAAAATTCCAATGCAAATCCTGACGCACACATCAAGTAGTGACATGCATTTCTAAAAATGTAACTCAGACATTTCCATTTTATCAGCAGCTTCTATGGTGCTGCTGAAACACTGGACAAACATGAAAGCACATCTTCAAGGTGTCAAGCACTTGGTTAAATAAGAGAAGGCTTTAAAGTTTAGTAAAGCATGTATGCTACAGATACAGGCAACTAAAAAGAGAAACGATCTTTCATCTTCTGCTACCTCAACACACACACACACAAAACCGCCACATAAGCTGATTACGTCTGTGCTCCATCCAGAAGTCAGGGTATGTCATCACTTATCTTCAGCTTCAAATTAAAGCATAACACCATTTACACATGAATCAAATCATCACTCAGTAAAAACAGAAATGATGAATTCTCTCCTATGTTTGGTTATTTTTAGGAAAGGATTTTAACACACTTACATAAGCAAGATGCGCAAAGCATCAGTGGGACAATGCTGATGGGTCGCGGTGAGGTTCTTAAATATGACGAATATTTCACGTGGGAGCTAAACCAATCGTCACAGCACTGAACATGCAGTATTAAGGCTATTTTCAGTGACTGGCTCAAAATATCACAAGACTGTATGTAAAAAGTGATCATTGTTTTCGTTTTATCATTTTAACTAGACGTGGAGCAGATGCTGTTCTGTGGAGCCTGTGCACAGACACAGAGGACAGTTTGCATTCTGTACTGTAGAACAGTGGGGCTTATATAACCCAGAACGGCACAGCACCGCTCTGTTTGCTGGAGGATCTGGGCTGAGCCCCTCAGGGAGGTCACTAACTGCTGATGTGAATTGGAGAAGAACACATTACACGCCGGTGTAATTTCCTGTAAATTAATTCACTGGTAACACAGAAAAAAGCTTGTGTGCAGGCCGGAGAGCTTCACAAGTATGACTGTGGAGTCGTTTGCAGTATTTTGATCCTCACAGCCTGCCGTCCCCGGACATCACCTGTTCATCTGACTGAGCATGTTCTGTCTTTACCATGTGTGCATGTCTGCGTATGTCATAATGTCTTTCAAGCATGAGAGCACCTCATGTTTGATTGCTGCAGCCGTGAATTCATCTGTGAAGCTGCGTAATGAATTGCCTAAGCGCAAGTGTTGCTTGATAACATCCGGGACCAGGGGCCACAAACGGTTGCATAACTGCAAATGCCGTGGAAGCTCATTCAATTGCTTTGTTTTTTCATAACTGGGCTACTTGAATAACGAGGACACGTCTTGTTTTTGTCAGTGCACACTAGGCATGGTGTCTGGCTGCTCAGATCAACAGGAAATGTATGCGAGTCTGTGTCAATGGAGGAGTAGGGGTTCCAGGAAAAAAAAATAAAGTAATTCAGTGCATTTCAAGGAAGTGGCTGATTCAGACTTATTTTACTGATCCCTGCTGATTTTGTCTTTTACACAGACAGGATTTATTTGTTTACCATCATCAGTCTGTACTGTGCAGAGCATTTCATTATTTTGTTATAAAGAGATTTTGTACAGCTTCCAGAAAGCCCTTCAATTACCCTAAGGAGAATCTGTATTAGATTACGACTGCTCCTATCTGTGTGCAGTGGTGGAAATGTACCGGGTCTTTATAGGAAGTAGCTAAAATCTATCAAACATGAGAACATAGAATTTTATGTGTGGTATTAGCTCAAGCAGACTGTGTTTCTCTATTGTTGTGACTTAGATGAAGATCAGAACACATTTTATGACCAATTTATACAGAAATACAAGTAATCCCAAAGGGTTCATATACTTTTTCTTGGAACGGTATTATTGCATCAGTATCACCAGCGCTTTAATGTGTCCTGCACTTTTTAAGCTGATCAGATATTTTACATGTAGGATATTATTATGATTGTGTGTCTGTATATGTAGCCCTGTGACAGACTGGTGACCTGTCCAGGGTGTCCCCTGCCTTCAGTCAGCTGGGATAGACTCCAGCACCCCCCATGACCCTAGTGATGATAAAGCGGTGCATAGAGAATGGATGTATATTATTATGCAACATAATTAGTATCTATAAATGTGAGGTAAATAATGAATGAATAATATAATAACATTTTCTAAAATTAAATTCATATTTAACTTAATAAAATTTATATAGATTAGTATATATTTACATTCCAACACTGAGTGTGTGAAAATGGGGAGATTAAGAGCTGTGTGCTATCCAGCAGGAAGAAGAAGTTCTGTTGCTGTGATGAATATGCAGCACTGTGGTGCTTTAATAGAAATGTAGATATCGTGGGGTATAAATCTTGAATAAAGCCATTCCTGCCAAAGATAGATTTACCAGGAGTGTTTTCAGATAAATTATTGAAATTATTTTAATCATTTCTGTCACTGAACTCCATTGCAAATATGCTAAAGTTATTTTGGGGGAAACTTGAAAGTGCAGCCTCCGTTGAGTTTCTTCATCAAAACTCATTCATATTCATCGTCCAACTCCAGCGTGTGCAGTCAGTTTTGTTATGTCAGGACTGGCTGTGCTGCAATATTCTAGTGCTCATGCAGCATTGGATAGATGCCACAGTAATGTCATAAGCAGCACTGAAAATGTTGAGGTGCCTTTTTATTGACTGAAAGGAGCTCGGATTATTTGCTTAGTAAGCCTTTTAGAAAACAGAGCATCACATGAGCAAAAGTTGTAAATAATACATCATCTGACTCATAGCTGCAAAGTGAAAGAGCTGCAGTAAGTCAATGCTGAGTTGGAGGATGTCTTGGCCTGATTCAGTCAGTTACAGATTATAATGGAACGCATTAAGATACAACAATGAGTTTACGTTTTCTGTTTTGTACTGCCTTGTTTCTCCCAAGTACATGTGACCTCAGAGTTTAGCAGTAAAAAAGCTACTGTCTTTAAACCTCTAGTTGTATCTTTGTAGGAAAATATCAGCCAAGACCCACCACCAGGCTGTGGACTACAACATCTTCGAGGGCATGGAGTGCCACGGTGTCCCAGTCATCACCATCTCCAGAGGCAAAGTGGTCTATGAAGACGGACAGCTGAACGTGTCCCCAGGCCACGGCAGATTCATCCACAGAAAACCCTTCTCTGAGTTTGTTTACAAAAGAATCAAGCAACGGGATCAGGTCAGTAAAGAATCAGAAATACCAGTGATGCAAAATAAAACCACATTTGATAATATGTCACCATGTAAGGCAAACCTTTTTTACACCATGTGCTCTGATCTGCCTTTGGAATCAGTTCCTGTTTGTAACTAGACGCATGGAATTTGCATTCTGTGTCAAAAGCAAGGTAGAATTCTTAAAGTAAACAAAAACCTTGACAACAATATGTGGGAATCATCCAAGCCAGAATGTTCTTGTTCTAAAAACATTCTACGGAAGATCTGCAGGGTTCTACTAAACAAAAGATCAACAGGAAGTTTTCTTTTATTTCCCAGAGTGCTCTGTTTAAAGGCTCTGTAAAGACACTGTAAAAATGTTCTTAAAACATTTTCTGAATGTTGTATTGACAATGTCCTTCCTTTGTTATTAGGGAACACTGTGACAACATTTTCTAAATGCAAGCTCCCAACAGCAATATCCCCAAAACATACCCAGAATATTGAAGCCAAATGTTCTGCCTTTGTTAATATATATTGAATTAGAGGAATATTTACAAAAACACATTCTGTCTTCTGAGGACTCAATAACATCTTAAAAATATTTTTTAGATGTTGCTTTGAGAATTTTCTTCTTTTGTTATTATGTAAAATAATCTGACATCCTCTTAGAAACATATTCAAAATGTTAAGAGTTTCTGTCCATTTTAATGTCAAAGGAACATTAACTGAATCTTAGGTTACTACATTTTCTTTGTAATATCAGACCTTGTAGGTAATTTTAGTCAGCGTTGTGGAAACATTGGGCGCTTGCTGGGACAGTAAGTGAGCTACTTAATTATGTAAGTACTTCTTAAAGTGGGTCACATATCGTAGCAAAGCAACAAAGAATAATTGCCTGACTTTTTAGCCGGCATCAGCTCTACAGGGCATTTCAGCATCTTTCAGCACTGGCTTGGTTTTCTGTGCTTGGAACTTTATTAACTTTATTGTAACACGGCAGCGGTTTGCTCTTGTTGCTCTTATAGACAATTTTTAGCGAATGCAGGTTTCTAATGTCAATGGAAAAAGCTTTAGATACCCTAAGACAGCTGGCAGCTAGCTGGTAAACAGTATTTAGATACTACGTTGCAAGATATGTTTTGTTAAGAAGTTCGTGGAAACAAAAATAGAGCTAACAGGAGAGTGAATATTCAATTCACGGTTGTTAACATGTTTGCTATATGAGCTTTAAAGGTGATCATATGCACACTTTCACCTGCACCCAAAATGCCTAAAAGAGTTATTCCATGTTTAAGGAGGTCTACTAAGACTTGTTTTTAAATATATATATATATTATTATTATCTTTGAACAGAGCTAGGCTGGGTGTTTCCCACTTTTCTCAGTCTTTGTAGTTGGCTGGCTGCTAACTGGCTGGATGGTATTTTTCCGTAGAAACATGAGTGGTGTCAATCCTCTAATCTGTCAGGAAGAAAATAGATTTAAAGTGTTTCCCACAATGGTGAACTAAAAAGGTAAAATTGGGGGGGGGGGGGGGGGGGGGGGGGGTTGTTTTGACACAGTCTATAATGTTTTGTACAATCAGTTTCTTGTTCCTAAATTATCATCCTAAATTGCACATGGAGGGCAGAAAGAACCCTTATCTGTACAACAGTTCTCAGAGAATTGTCACATTCTGGATGAGCTATTGTAGCCGCACAATGCTGACATTAACCTTTCTTTCTGCTTTGTATTTGGCCTGCAGGTGGGAAAACCTACAGCTGTGATCAGAAAACCCTATGAAGGCAAAGTCATTTCTGTTTGAACAACTGGCTGAGAACAGAAAAGGTGCTTTGAATCTCCATCTGTGCATCTCCAGTACAATCCAGAAACTAACAAAGCCACAAACAACTGAGTGTTTTTTCACAAATAAACGTCCTCTGAGTGGTTTCTGTATTTTAAAAATGTGACAGTTCTAGCATATTTCTGCAGGTCATTCAGTCATTTCACTCACTGTGTGCAGTACTGCGGGGGTGTGTTGGCCTGTAGGTCAACCTTGACCAGCACCTATAGGTTTCTCAACTGTGTGAGGTTCCAGGTCAGCTCTGCTCAGTACACAGGTCAGTAGAGCTCACTCTGCTGCTGAATTTACTTTAAACATGTATTATGTAATCAAGTAACTTACTGTAAACAGTGAAAATAGGCCTTATGCATGATTTAAACATGTACTCTGACTAAATGTTTGTAATTGTATATGTCTGACATGTTTGTTAATTACCCAATAAAAAATAACAACAAAAAAATCTTCTTTTTCAGAGCTTTTTAAAAATGTCTTAGCCCCATTTTCTAAATGCTTGTTGCCACTGGTAACAGAGCTGATGTTTCTCGCCCAAAAGTATCTTTCCCTTTGATGAAACATTCCCTAAAAATACACTGACATGCATGAAAATATTAAGATTTACTTCAATGACCCAAACTGACTGTGTGTCTGCATATTCAGCAGGATCTCCATCCATGCCCATGTATGGGCTGTATGTACAATAAAAGGTCCACGGCTGTCGCTGAGCATCGTGTGGCAGCTTCCTATTGGGCTGGCATGCTGCCGTGGTATTATGCCACAGGGCCAGTTGAGACACAGTGTGAGCTTATCAGGTTGCTACACGGGTCAGTGCCAGCGTGTGAGTCACAGAAGGCCTACTCATCCTTGAGCTAACCCACTTCCTTCCTCTTGTCTCTGACAGTGTGCCGGATGGTGGGGAGGACGGCTGTGTATGGGACTGTACAGTCCAAACTGAATAAATCCAAAAATGGTGAAATGGGCCGGACACAGTGCGTTTGAATCGATCATCAGATGAAATGAATGTTTTTACTTTAAAATTAAAGGCATGACTCACTAAATATTGAATAACTCTCCTGATGTCACTGACATTAAATCATTTCAGCAGAACATAACTGTTGATCTAAAATGGAAAACATCACTGTCTCCTCAAGAATAGAGTCCATGCACATTTCATGTGGAACTAATCAAGCAAGCATCATTCATTATGTCACTGCAATCACCCTTGGAAACTAAGTGCATAACAATGGAACAGCAGAAACTGCTGACATTTAAGAGCACACTATAAAGCAAATTACAATGCCGATACGTAACATTTGATTTCTGACCGTGATTCTTTTATCCTGCTGCAAACTGGGAGGTTTCACATCTACGTAAGACGAACTCATGTAAGGTATTCATTTTAGGTTTAATTTAAAATCTGAAATATTTTTCCTCTGTTTGAAACCTAACATTAAATAATAATAATAATAATAAAAAGAAAAATCTGAAGAATAAAAATGGACTGGAAGTTGATAGAAAATTGATGTGGGGAAATTGAAAGTGGGCATTCTAAGCTTTAGTGACAGTGTTTTTATAGTGTTATTCTAACTAGCAGTAAATCAGGTATTTAGCTGATAACAAAAGTTGCACTGATAGATTAGGCACTGATCAATTTATGTGGTAATAATGCAGTTCTAAATATTTGCAGTACATTAATGAATACTTATGGCTTATTAGACATCAAGTCTAAAGTCATAAAAGTTAATAATCCACTGATAAATTACCTCCCCACACCCTACCCCACCCCACTCATGTATTTTACTATTATTCCATAATAGGAGTTTAAACACCAGCCAAGGGAACTTTTCATGGCTTTACATAACTGACAATAAGGCACCAGTGAATGATTTGATTATTTACTCTTCCTAATTAAAAAGTGGCACCACGGTTAGACATAACAGTTTTTGACCTTTAACTAATCAGCCATCAGTGCGCATCTCACCTGCCACAGTCCTTATTATAGGTCATGAGACCTCTCCCTGCTTTCTAGGTGAAGACAGCAACACCTGTGTGGCGTTAATGAACAGTGACAGCATTTAGGTGGAGAGAGGACACTTCTCCTCACTGCACATGGTGGGGACATCTGTCTCCGATTATGTGAGCAAAAATCGCTGTTTTACGCTCCGCATTACACAGGGAGGTATCATGGAGAGGCCTGCTGCTGTATCAGAGACTGGTAGATGCTGTGCAATGATCTCTCTGTTATGTAAGACAGACACAGTAAAGTGCCTATTATTAACATTATGCCCAGCTAACAACAGAAATCAATAACTATAAATGTATGTCGGCGCTCACAGTTTGGAATGGATTCATCAAAGAATACTGTCATCTGCTTTGTTATATAACGGGCATGATGTAAGTAAATCACAGCTCTAGTTGCTGAGTGGTCGTTGGAGCTAAACTGAATCGAGTTATAACTCCTTGATTAAAGGTGTGTAATTGGTTGGCTGTTATCAATATGTAAGTGTTCCTTTCATGAGGCATTCTCCTTGGTTACCATTAATATCAACTGGGGTACTAACCTGTTATGCAATGTGATTAAACTTAATGAAGTATATCTGAATAGTAATAATAATAAACAATAGGATAATAGATAAGCACTGAGGCACAGTGTGTGAGCATGTGTTTATTATTAGAATATTCAAAGCCTATAAAACAATATGCAGCAGGAAAAAAGACTCACCTCCATTTTCATCAGCCTGCTAACAAACTTTGCTGATAAAGTATATTATGTACTGTTTCTAAGTGGCATGCTGACATACTCCCATTTATTACTTTTAATTATTTCATCTATTTAATTCCAAATAATATCACAAATCAACACGTTTCAGTTTGAAGCACGATCAAAGTCAGGGGATTACCAGATAGGTTTTAGAAAAGTAAGCAGTAAAAAAATGTATATAAGATTAACATACACTACCGTTCAAAAGTTTGGGGCCACTTAGAAATGGCCCTATTTTTGAAAGAAAAGCTTTTTTTTTTTTTCAATGAAGATAACATGAAAAGAATGATAAATCCAGTGTAGACATAGTTAATGTGGTAAATGACTATTGTAGCTGTAAACGGCTGATTTTTAATGGAATATCTCCATAGGGGTACAGAGGAACATTTCCAGCAACCATCACTCCTGTGTTCTAATGCTACATTGTGTTAGCTAATGGTGCTGAAAGGCTCATTGATGGTTAGAAAACCCTTGTGCAGTTATGTTAGCACATGGATAAAAGTGGGAGTTTTCATGGAAAACATGAACTTGCCTGGGTGACCCCAAACTTTTGAACAGTAGTGTTTCCAGAAAAATATGTTCTAAAAATGTAAACATAAATAGAATAGCATAACCATAAAATGCAAAAAGTGCAAGAAAATAAAAAGGTAAATGTACACTTCAATAAACAGTAATGTTCTGTTAGAGTTGTATTTCTTCTGGGAACCATGAATGTTTGTCTGGTTAGAAGATGTAGAGATATTTCAGTTCTGTTTAGCGTCACTCTGACATAAAGAGTGTCTGTTGTGCTTGAAAGAATGCAGTAACGGCTAAAGATATGATACACGCCAGTAGTTTGCTTAAGAATACACTAGGAATGACAGCAGGGGCCCTTTGCTTCTTGGTATTTTATTGTGTAGTTTATGATGATATGAACCATTTTCAATACAAGACATGAAACGGGTATGTGTGTTTAATTCCAATTTTTTCATTAGAGTTGATCAAACTGTGGCAAAAAATGAGCTCCTAAATCCCCTTCAAGCTGGAGTGTTGGAGTTTAGCAAACAAATGACTGATCCATTCAAGCCCTTGCCAAATGAGTTCACACAATGCTGATTAAGCCTGTTGGTGCCAGGTAACTCTCTGTGTTTTACCATAACCCAGAGTTTTAAATCTCTAGTGTGTGATGATGTCCCAGCTCTGGTAATGCAATAGATCTGTTTAGCATCATTACTTCAGACATGAGGAAGGATGACAGAGCGACAGACACAGAACAGGCTATGGAGCCTATCCCAGATAAACCGTGAAAGAATCCAAGCAGATTCTGATGATCAACATAAAAAGAAATTTGCCATTCAGAGGAAAAAAAATACAGCCAGAACAAGATTGATGGAGAATGATACAACAGAAGCACAAGTTGACAGTTTTTCTGTAATTCCTCTCACTGCCAGAAGAGGGAGACAAAAGTTCCTCAACTTCAATGTAAAACTAATCACATGAGCAAACAAATTAATCTAATGCACTCAATAAGTTAAAATATATAGTCAGATGATTACAAAAATGAGTCATCTTCTGGGCACCATAAATATGTGGACCACACTTATAAGTAACCCATATTATTTAAGTTACGTTCGTCCTCTGAGAACCATGAATGTTTGTATATAGCTTAATCAACTCTATCTCATCGCTGTTTGTCAGTCTGGATCTGTCTGGTGAACCAATTTACTAAAAGACCAACATTGACAACCCTAGAGTCCTGGTGTTGTGTTGCTGATAAAGAATAATTTCCTTACACCATAATTTGTTGATTCCCTTTGGGTGGAAAGAGCAGCGGGCACCAGAAATGTGGCTGATGGGAGAAGAACAGAAAAACTCTGTATTAGCATCCATATACACATATTACGATCATTGTTGTCTAGGTATATCTTGTAATGCAAACCTTAACAAGAAGCGTCATGAAGCTGCAGGTGTTTTTCTCCTTCTTCAGTTTTAACCTCTTCCTCAGAATCTTCCCGTGCAGGTACTCCACTCTCGCCTCTGCAGCGGTGGCGAAGAATCGCTCGCAGACCATCAGCCGGAGCCGGGAGACTTTGGCGGCCATCAGAGCCATGATGAGCAGAGTGAGCAGGATGGCAGTCAGTGGAAATACAGAGTTATACAGCAGGAGCTCGGGTTTGGGGAGGCACTTCTTCTCAAACAGGGTCACCGAGTAGGAAAAGTCTTCTTGGTGGTTTTCCTCACCAAATTGAATACCAATTAAAGTTGCAATCCCCTGAAAATTTGAATGAATGAGTGGAAGACAATGCCTTAAAAATGTAAAACAAACAGAGAATACTTACTTTGATGCTCATTAATAGGGGGACATGGAACGGTTCCAGTTCTGATAACTTTGTTGTTACGATGTCAACAAAACAGTACAATAAGGCATCCACGGTTATGAATATGACCCAAGCTACAAAATGGGATGCCACCGGGATTCCAAATTTCAGCATGGCTTTCCCCTCTCTGCCGGTGGGACGGATGGAGTAGATGGAGGTGTACAGCTTCACCTCCTGCGGTGTGAGGGGGAGGACGTGGGGCTTCCCTTCTGCCTTCTGCTTCTCGTCAAAACGAACAAATTTGCTGCTGATGAACCTGTTTTTGTATTTCATGTCATTGCAGTATTTTTTTACGTGCAGGGCTATAAACAGCAAGAGCACCAGGAAGCTGATGGCAGGAAACATCCTGTCGACCACAGCGGAGACTGTATTCATGAGGGCTTTTGCATATTTTACAGTCTCATTGAGCTTCTGCTCTGCATCTGCAAGTTTCCAGCTGAATTTTTCTGATTCCAGTCTGGGTGAAACCTTAAGGTGGGAGTCGAGGTTCACCACTCCCAGGTCTGTGACCCCTTTGAGCATGTTCCCAATCCACTTCAGCATCTCAACATAGTTACTGAATGGAGCAGTGATGGCTGCTTTCTTTGCCTGCAGGTTGCAAATCATACTCCTGACCAGGCGGGTGAGGTTTTCTAGAGTGTTGCGGATATTCTTAAGAACCACTATACTCGTCCCAGCGGTCAGAAGCAGGTTCCGACTCTTCTTCATGAAAACAGATATGACAAACAGAGTCCCTAAACATCTTATTCTCTTGGATGCGAAGAGGGCAACAGTCAGTATTGTCCCAAAGCAGCCAGCCATCCCTCCAGCCACTGCCAGTTCATAGTCCAGGGTGAAGAGGAGGTACAGGAGCAGCAGGGAGCTCAGCAGGAGGCTGAAGAAGCTACAGGTGAAAAGAAGGACAACAGTTCTTCTTAAACCATCCCTTTTACCAGTGGTGAAAACATCCACAGCAAGAAATCCAAAGTCATGAAGGCTTTGTTTTATTGTAATCCACGTGAGTAGCATCCTGGATTAGAAAGCAGTTTCTACGGAAAATTTGACACGGGAAAGCAAAAGCCAAAGTAGAGAAAAAGGACAGGTAAAAAGGGCATATAATGAAAAAAATGTCCTCAAGTTATAATTTTCGGAAATGACAAAGTACTAACCTGATGTACAGTCTTGACATCTGTTGTAATGCATGTGGTCTGCAACCTCTTTAAGTACAACACAAACAGGAAGTCATCTGTTCCCTCAAACCTCAGTCATTAGTCATTCATCAGTCATCCCTATTTTTCAACCAAAAGCAGAAGCAAACCGAGGTTAATACAAGACTGACTGTGTGTGAATCAAGTGTGTGGCTGGTATAAAATTAAGCCTGTTTGTGGGATTGTAAGGCTGGAAGCCACCGATGCATGAATACACTAAATACTGATTATTTTGTATATTCACTAAGGCATTCAGACTGCAACAAACCTGATGAAAGCTCTAAAGTATCTTCTAAAAAGGGGAGAGGATTGTAGAGACTAACAGACAAACACAAAAACCACTAGGGTAGGATTTATCTCCTGAAATACCCCAGTACATATTGGATGGATTGGCACAACACTTTTTACTCTCATGGTCCCCAGAGAATGAATTGTAAAACCCTGTGATCTCTGGAGGCCACCATGAGACTCACATCTGACTTTAAACGAAAGTTCTTGACGATGTCATGAAATGGGGTGGGAATATTGCTAGACTGGTTTCCATTTGTTCATTTGACAAAGGCTTTTACTAAAAGCAGCATACATTATACAACAGTAGTAGTGCAGTACCAATTACATGTCAAATGGTTTAAAATTGTGACACCTTAGAACAAGACAATCACTCAGAGTGCAGTACTCCGCCAAGGCTGCTCAGTCGTTTAATCATTTCTGGCAGATGAAATCTTTAATAAGAAATGACCTTGCGCTGAACACGGGCATGTGTTCTGCATGTGTACGTTATGTACAGATACCGAATCATGTGACCTAAATATGCAGCGGGCGATGGGAATTGATGGGACTCAGAAACACCCCCGTAACTTAATCAGTTGTATCATTTCAGATGGGTAAGTCCTGATAAGTCCTCAGCGGTGGATTTGTAGTAGGATCACAATCATGTGATCATCAGCAGGCAGCTGACGTAGTGTTCACTTGCCATAGTTACAGTAAACCATGTCGCTATCTCACAACGATACACACAGGGATTATTCATGAGCAATGAACACACCGAGACCCAAAGAGGAAGAATCCGCTCAGATGGGGTGCCTGAAGTTCTGGCCGGCAAAACGGGCCTAGTTCCTCCTCAATCCTGAGAAGCTGGATCTGGTTGACTTTGAGCAGCAGGCAGTTGCAGGACTTCTCGGCCACACCCTTGGCGATGCGTTTGGGGTTGGTGACGGTGAGGTTGTCGCCCACCACCTGGATGCTGGTGCTGGCTGTGAATTTGGTCCATGCTTCCCAGTCATCCTGGTGAAAGGGGTCCTCGATGGACACCACGGGGTAATCTTTGACAAAGCTCTTGTAGAGATCGGTCAGCATGTCAGAAGAGATGTAGCGGCTTGTATCATTTCTGACCTTCCCTGAAAATTTCATCCAAATCCGTGAGTCCTTTTTTGGGTGTTGTTGAGCACATACTGACAAACAGACAGACAATCAGATGGAAAAACGTACAGCTATCGTCATGTAATAATTGCATATCTTCTAAGTTAACCACTGGGGTATTTGCTTTAATGTAAAACAAAAATTTTCCGAAGGTGCTCTGTTGGATTCCACTCGGATGACATATTCGCCAGGTCTAAGCTTTTACTCTCTCTTCTGGAGAAACTCTTGTCTGATTTTGAAAGTGTGTGTTAAGATGTTGTTCTGAAATATTCTTCTACCCAAAGTCTGCAGACTGGGAATCATTTCTATCCACAGGCATTCATGGTGCAGTCTATAACCTGAATGTCATCTCCCTAACACCTTTTACACTCATGCAGCCTCATAGTGTCACTCTCCCATCGTTGTGCTTCACTGCTAGGACTGTGATTCACTCTGGTCATCCTGTCAACATATATGAGCTAAACAAATTTACCTTGGTCTCAGAATAAACAACCTTTGCAGAATACAACGTTCTCTGAGTGCTTTTCTAGTTAGTAATTAGGGGCTCGGGCATGGACATGCCCCGAGCCACTATTGCTCTCTCGCGGGGTTTATTATTGTTCTTCCGCCTAAAACTTTGGCTCGCTACTCCTCCTAGGGCTTTCAGAAATCACACACAAATTATCAGCTCGTGCGGTTTAATCGGGAATCGATGACTATGACCTTTCTAAGACATTCATTCATATTTGGCAGAGTTATGAGCAAAAAACTGCATTGATCTTCACATACACAATGAATGGGGAGACTCAATCACTCAGACTTAAAAGTCAAATGTTTTCACAACGCTACTGCTTTGCCATACTTTCACCTATAGACTTCATTTTAGTCTTAACCCCCCCCCCCCCCGTCTCTTCTTTTCAGGCATGTATATATTGTGACGGTGGGATTTATGCTTTTCCATAGAGAAGCCTCCAAAAACCCCTTGGTTGAGCAAAAAAGCCCCTCTTAGAGCTCCTCTGGTCCTACAGTGTGCAAAGGGACGAAATCAGTCGTGTTTTTTTTGGTTAAATTGCCATCCTGGCCAAACGGTACATACTACACGGACAGTCCTTTCACAGACTATAGTAAACAATCTCTATATTCATATGAGTCCGACATTATTCACCTGGCACATTGTTACGTGACGCGCCAGCCCTTAATTTACGTGGGAACCACAATCGCGCCCCATAAGGCTCAATGCAAATTTAAGCCTCCTGCTTCTTCACTATGGCGTCATAATTGTAACACTCTCTCGCGCGTGCAAAACACGTACCCCGCGTGAGTGGAAAAAAGTCTCCACGGGCGCAAAAAACACTCTGCGCGCGCGTAGCAATGTCTCCGTGTGTGCAGACCAAGCTCCGTGCGTCCAGTGTCTCATGAAACTGTCCTCCTGCGTGCGTGGAGCTCTGATCTACGCGCGCGGGGAGACTTTTGACCCTTTGTGGGCGGATACCAGTGCTCGCCACAACCTCCCTATGACTGGCTGTCTGCGACAGCAAGAACTCACCCCCCACATGGGATGCCACTGTATACAAGAGAGGAAATGACACAGTCCGCTGGAGCCCCTTTGATGCTGCTGCCACTGTTCTGCTGTGCCCATGGACTGCAGCTCCACCAAGCACACACAGAACCGAGCCCGGATCTCCAACTGCCGGTGGGTGAGTGTCTCCACGTATTTCTGGCTCTAAACGGGAGGTCTCAGTGCTCCATTGCGGGGCTGTCAGCCTTTAGTACAGCGATTAGAGGTTAGTTAGCTCCATCGCTAACGGCAGTTACCCAGGTGGACTGACCAGAATCGGCCCAGAAGCCCAGCGTGTCTACTCCACATGGACTTGAAATGTACCCCTAATTATAGAATCACTCGTAAACTCCCTGTCAGAATCACTGGAGTAGACACGCTGGGCTTGTGGGCCGATTCCGGTCAGTCCACCTGGGTAACTGCCTAACTTTTGACCCAATTATGACGCCATACTTCACACACAGCGATTTCAAAACTGCCGATTCTCGGTCATTCTTCACTCTACAGAAAAATTAAACATACCGACCTCTTCCGTGACTCATCCTGCCACTTACCAGCCGGTTACTTTTGAGCTAGCATTCACGGTTAGCCCGTCATCAGCACCACAACGCGACGTCGGGCGCTGCCGCTGAGAAGCACTACACTGCCGTCTGTGGCAGGCACCGTTGCTATGCTGGCTCATAGCAACCGCCCAATACACACCACTGTGTCCACTCAGTGCAATACACACATATAGGAGCTGCAGCTAAACACTGTCTATCACCGCGCACGACCGGGACTCACGCGTGGTCGCACACACACTCATTGGTGTGCCACACCTACCTTCGGCTGCTCGCTGGCAGCTAACCACAGTTGGATTTCCTCAGAGGTAAGGCCAGACTGCAATACCATGATGTGTATCTGTGTTTTTTTCTGAAAATGTAACATTATAATTCTGTGCTTATGTAGAAAGACAGTCACACTGTCCTATTTGATTAATATGGGGACCTACTGTAATGAAACACTCACACCCAATACCTCCACAGGAGCTGCATTTCAGCCTGAAAATCAGTTAAACCTCTCAGCTTCACACAGCCTTTAGAGTAACTCCAATCCAAATTTTGACCAGATGAGATCTTCCTGTCTCTGCCTTTAAAATAAAAGCACAGCACAATTTCAAAATAAAAGCCTGCCGGAAAACGCAGAAATACACTTCTCCCACGGCCGGGATTTCCGGATTAAATACCCACGATTTCCACGAGCAGGAATTGTCTAGTCTGTTTCTGTTGTATCTTATAAAGCAACAGCTAATCAGAAGCCTTCCTGAAGTATTTTCTCAACATAGTCAGTAGAAGCCTTACTTCAAAGTAATGTAAGAAAATGCTAACTAGAAAATGCTACACATTATGTAATAAACTTATGTAATTAGGTTAAACCCAAAGACTGTCTTATCATTCAGTGGAGATGGACAACCATAATTATCTTAAATACCCTCCAAAAAATAGCATTTAGATGGGGTGTTTGGCCTTTTACCAAAAACAGCTACCTAGCTTCAGAAATGAGCCATTAGCTAAGTATTGTTTAAACCTGGAAGACAGCAGTAATCTCAGCTGTGTCCTCGTGGTCACTTTATAACAGCAACAACAGACTTTGCATCTTACCTTACATCATACCAAGTTGTAATACTTGTATTACAGAGTAACCTCCCTGCTCCCATTTGCTTATATTGTGCAATAAAATGATAACTGGAGGTGTTAAACCTAGGCCCTGAGCATTAGTGTGGAGAAAGCATTCTTTACTTTGACAGCCATAGTATTCTTTTAATTTCTAATTCTAGGGAGTATAATTCATAGGATGTAACTTGCTACTCAGCATGTGAATCCAAATCAGTAACTGAATATCTGCAATGCAAAGTAAGTTATAGAAATGTGAAAATGTGGTATTTGGGTCTTTGTGGACGTTTCTGGTGACCCTATTTATTTCTGACATACTTTTCCTGGAGGTTTATATCGAGAGAATGTTATTTGTGTACATGTGTGTCTGTGTGTGCCATCTTTAACATCACCCAACTCCTAGCATCAGTGTAATATCAATTTTTTTATTTTTAATTTGAAAAATAACTTACATAAATCTCTGTACTCAACCATACTTAACCAAGACATAGCCTTGGCATTAACACATTGCACCAAAAGAGAAAATTAAAAGGCATTCAAAAGGATAAATAACATATGTCTTTGTCATCATGAGGCATTTTTCCTGTTCCAAAAGAGTCTATCAATCTATCTTCATGGTAGCTTGTTTATTCAAACTCTGACATCTAAAGGTATGTACAATGAAAATTAAAATGAAAATATATAGTGTAGCTTGTTACAGCGACAAGGTTTTTCTTGGACATTAAAATGCATTATCTTTGTGTGGAAAAGGAACAATGCCTCAGTTCAATTTCATTCAGACATACTGCAATTCTAAGATTCATCTACTTCCCGGACATGAGAAGTATTTATAATTACTAAAAATAGAAAATAAAAAATAAACTGGTCTTGGCTTTTAAATAAAACTAACAAAAATATAGTAAATTAATTTCATTTTCATTAAAACAAGAAAAAAACATTTTCTGTGGCAATATCCCTTATTATTTGAACTTGTGATTAGCTCATCTTCACATACAGTGCCTGTAAAATTGAACCACAGCAACACACATCTCTTGCATGTTCGCTGCCTCTTGATTAGGTATAGACCTCTTGCTGTACCAGTACAGAATATTTTTGCATGTTCGTCAACAATACTGAAATAAAATACACTTGCAATCACAACTGTTTCGCCAGCCTCCATTAAATATAAAATATTTTCCTTGTCATTTTTTTCTCAAAAACCTGAAAGAAAATATGACTTTGGGGGTGGAATGTTTTGTTAAAACTTCAATAACTGGCCATGGAAGACCAAGAACTAATTTGCCGTAGAGCTCAATTTAAGGTGAGGGAGAAAAGTAATGAAGTTGACATGCACTGTACAAGAAACTGCAAAAATTCCAAATATCATCTTTATCAAAACATGCTGAGTTACTGTAAGGTGTGCCCAAGCCATGTTGCAGAAAATCCTTTTCAACATGCTTGTTAAACAAATCAAATCCAAAATTAAATACATACTGAAACAATACAGAACTGTAAAATAACCAGCAGTCCTAAAATCTGGACGATATCAGGGGACTGAACAATGGTAGCAATGAATAGTACAATGAGAAGTACCCTGGGACAAGGAAGAAAAAGAGAAACGTACAATTTGCACATAATGTTTATCTTTATAAGGCGTGAGCCTTGTACAATGAAATAAATCATTTACATTTATTTTCATTATCACTTTTTGTCACATAAACATTTTCTGTTAAATAACTCCAAAAGTTTCCTTTAAGTTTCCCTTATCTGAATGTCTGCAAAACACAGACTCATGAATGGTCTAAAGAATGACAAACAATGTTTTTTTTTAATCACGATGTTGCATTCACTCCCCTTGAAAACCATGCACTAGTGAAATTTATCTTTAAAAATAATATAAATTGTTGAAAATGGCTGATCTGTTTTATTTATTTTTCATCTTTTTTGTAAGTTGCAGCCTCAAGAAAATAATTTTCTTTTTTTATTCAGCTAAATTTGTGTCCATGCAAATGAACTAAAAAGGAAAAAAAATATTTTTTCTCATTTAATTTTCATACAATATATCAACAGAGAAAGAATGATGGTAAGATTGTACATCTTTTCTTGGGGTTTGGATTGTTACTGTATATTTTGGAGTGTTGATGGTAGTAGCCACTTCAGTATTGCCTCTGATTAGCTCATCTTCATGGTGATTTACCAGTACGGGTTGATTCAGTACATAAACCTTGAGTATGCAGGGCTTTTCTTTTGGGGTTTTGGGGGAGTGTGGATACAAGCTGGGACACACCTCACCCAAAGTGATGGTCTCCAAAACTCCATCTACACAGCTAGGTCTGTTGGCGTGGCGTGACCAAGCATCTGGTTTGAAACACTGTCACCCCCTTCAGATACAAGTACACTGACATTTAAGAAAAAATAAACAAAACAAATGAAAACAAAACAAAAAAATCAAAGCAACATATTGATTTTTCATTCGAAAAGGGCTTCTGTAGAACTCGTTTAGTGGTTCTCAGTGTTGACCCCCATGGCTTCGAATTGGATGAAAACCTGGAACTGACGGAATCCTCGTGCTAAGGAGTTCATTCCAGCTTCCTCCAAACAACAACAACACCTGGCAATCCTTGCTGCCAGGCGCTTGTGACACCTTCGCCATGTGCACAATGTGCGCAACGTTTTTGCTCAAAACACAGGATCACGTTTGCACCCCTAGAAACAGGCTCAGAAGACACAACATCAAGCATGCAGTGTAACCGGGGGGCGTGACCTGTATTCGCAACACTGGCTGCTACAACAACGCTATCAGTCCACACGCTGCTATGATCGAGAGAAACTGTCCAGTGAGGATTGGGAAGCTCTTCTTGTCAGTGGGGCCAGAGTGGGGTCCACCAGAGAGGAAGGAGGAAAGAGCTTGAACCAGCCAATCACCATATTGGACAGGTCCAGCTCATCTAACAGTATCTGAACTGCTCCCATGAATGATTTATGGTCCATACGTCCGTAGTCGCCCCATACGATGACCTGGACAGAAAAACAGAAAAATAAAGTGACAAGATTAGAAAAAGAAAGCAATTCTGAGTTTGTGTTTTAACTACTGTCACTAGCTTAAGGAATCATAAGTCCACGTACCTGTAAAACCTTGCCTCCTGGACTCTCCTCAAACGGCAGTTGCTGCTGGTAAAGAGGATCCAAGGTTTTTCTTGCTACTTTAGTTTTCTTTTTGGCTATGCAGACTCCGTTTTCCAAAAGGTAGACCTTTACATATGGTGCTGGAAATGAAGAAAAAGCAGAATTATTATATAAATCAAGTCATCCTTACTGTTCTCACTGTGACGTGTGAACATTCAGTAGAACCGAGTATAACTGAGATCTTAAATTACCTGGCAGTGCCTTGGAACCTGGTTTTCCCACAAGGCCACGGGCTCTGATGACCTCCACCTCCAGTGCTCCTTTCTTCTCCACCATGCCAATCTGGATGTCACCTAAAGAAACACAAAAAGAAAAGATTTTTAAAAATGCAAGGTTCAAAAATACAAAGAACTAATTTGATGGCTCTGTCTCTTAAAAGAGAATTCTTGTCCTCACCCATAGGTGGAGTAGCCAACGTCTGTCGTCCAACCAGCTGGGCGGGGCCGAGACCGTCCAGAAAGTCACTGAACTGAGCATCTGAAGAGAGTCTCACACCAGGGAAGATGAGACTGAAAAAAATGAAAAACCTGCTGTTACCACGGAGATCAAAGTATGATCATGTTTATTACAGACAGAGTGTTAGGGCGGTGGTGGACGTGGTCTACTGAATGACAGGAGTTCAGAAGATGAAGCCTAATATAAGTTCACAAATCAAGTTTGGAACTGTTTGTGTCTGTACAGAGTACTTCTGGTAAACATGTGAGTTGTAGCTTCTTGACAGTTTGCAGAGCGTGAGTCCTTGTCTGCTTACTTTCCCTCGGAGCTGTAGCTGTTCATGCTGCCGTCCGTGGACTCCCGGCTGGCCTGCCGAGTCATCCTGCTCCTCATCTCCACTGCCAGGCCCGTCTCTGTACTCCGCTGGATAGTGCTGCGTAACTTCTTACCTCCCGCTTCTGAACAGTCACACACATGACAAGAGAGAGGGAGGAAGAGGGAGAAAAAGAGGGACATGGACTGTCAATCCATGACATTGAATCACATTGTGACTCATGTAACGAGCTGCATTCACATGGACTATCACTGACATACTCGTGCTTTCATTGGCTCAACAGAAATCATTCCACAGGAAAGACAACACATAAAGACACCTCTGTGAATGAGATTTCACATCTCTGTGAGGATGACACAAGTATATTTTCATCTGTGAATCGCAGTGATGACAAAACAAGATCGCTAATTTAACAAGCTCTGCATACTTATGGCTCTTTATGTATGTGTTCAACAGAACGACATGTACAGCCCTACTGACTGCCTACAGGGGTCTTGTGGGAGCCACAGAGAGTTCATGCTCCACCTACAAACACTCAGCACCCCCCTTCCAGCCCATCCTAGCTGATCCAAGAAGACAGCTGACTCCCCCCATTAGGCCTGCTGCTGCTCATCTCCTTCCAGCCTCCATGCCAGTGTAAAAGCACGTGGTTGAGCCTGTGGCAGACGTACACATTATACCTACACAAATTACAGTAGGAATGCTAACACACGCCTGCAGATCAGCACACACACACATACACACCTGCAGATCAGCACACACACACACACACACACACGCAAAATCAAAATTGCAATTCATTCCATATCCTACTAAGATGGATGTCAGCAAAAACCTGGTATGTTATCACTGAAAGAAAAGAAGTTCCAATCATTTGGTTGTGCTTGGCAAATGCGCAATTAAAGGCTAATCATTGGTACTTCTTGGCTCTAATACGCATCATGTTACTTCCCAGGGTCAGAAAATCCTGACAAAAGTAATAAAGTAATCCATAGGCCTTCTGTCATTTTCCACTAATACTTCACCTGTTTGTATGTAGGGTCAGTGTCTAGACTACAGCATTCCTGATCCAGTTATCGTCATTACTCTCCTCCCTCTCCCCTCTGCTCGTCTCCTCATGAAGACAAGAGAGATGATTCTGTCCTAGCTCACACAGGCGTAAACAGACACGAAGCCTTTCAGCCTTGAAATCTCAGTTATTCAGCTGGCCTCCGCCTCCTCTTCCTGCTCTTCACACATTACAATAAGAGATGCAGCAGAAGAGGTCGTCTCTGACGTCTGCAGCAGACCTTCTCTGCCAATCAGTGGCCAGTCCGATGCTATCAATGAACACTAAAATCACACCATTCAAAAAGGTGTGAAGCAACTGTCCTGCTGTGTGAAAAACACTAAAAAAAGGCATATGCTGGGTAAAACCACAATATGCAGCTCTGGTACTATTATGTCAATGCATGGGTGCAATCATCTGATAAGCAGATGGCCAGAAACAGCACAAAATATGAAATTAAAGCATATGGGACAGACTTTCAATTAAACAGACTCCAAAGTTGTGTTTCGATACATGTCAAACACGTGTGTTCGCTATGGAGGCACAAATAGCCCCCAATGCATTTTGAGAAATGACAGATGGGATACTTTGTCATAAATAAGAGCTTGAAGTATTCAGGAAGCAGCAGTAGCCTAAAAGTCTGACACACTGGCACGACTCCAGAAGGTCACTGCCCTCACATCCATCCCTGCCAGACAGGAGAAGACAAAAAGTCTCATGAAGCTGCCAACAGTGAAGGAGTGGTGAATGTAATAAGCTGGAGTAATGGAGCGAAAATAAGTAGAGAAAGTGTGAAAGAATAAAGCTGCTGCACTGCACATCCATGAACAACAGTCTCTCTCCATAAATCACACCACTGCAAGTAAAAAAAGGAAATGATTAGAGCATCTGGGGAGGCACAAATATAAACACATGCAGAAGGCGTCATGACTACTACTCAGAAACAATGTTGTAGTCCTTAGCTAAAAAGCACTACCACCCACACGATGCTAAACAGGGAATCATTCCACTTCCTAAATTCTTTGTTTTCATCCACAGATGCAGATTGGAAATCATCAGGGATATGAGACATTGGACAGACGAGCATGACTTTACCACCATCAGACTGGTTCATATATCCATTCATTCTGACTAGCAGCAGCAATAGAAACACAATATCTAATTCACACAAAATCTGACTGCTGAGATGATAAACTGACCACAGATATCAAGTTTTAATTCACCACGTCACCAGAGGACAGTCAGCTGAAGCAGTATTATTATAACTGACCTACACTGCCAACCTAATTAAACTAATTGCCTCGCTCAACCTGCCCCAATTCTCCTTACAATCAGTGCCTCTGCATCTTCCCACTAATCCTAAACACGTCTCCTTCCCCAGAGCCATGATTCAGTCCAAGCACAATTGCTGCCCCCCAGCCTGCAGCAGCTGCTAAGACATTTCCCAGGCTGTCATCTTACCTCCATCCTCCTCATCGAAGGAGTTCATGCAGGGGAAATAGACAGCCAGCGCTTCGAATGATGCAGACAGGCTCATCTTGCCCTGGGAGCACTGGATACGCATCCCAGGGGCCGGAGCAGAGGCATCGTTCCCCTGCCTGCCCATGGTGACTGGCTGCCGTCCTCCTCAATGTGGTGAATCGAAGACAAGACCTCAGCTTTGCCTTTTCTAGCTGATAACGGTTTAAAATTAAACTCAAATCTGGTCTCTTTGATGGATTCTCTAATCTCAGTAGCAGAAGTGGTTGGGATGCTGCAGGAGATCAGTGCTGTATCATCTAGCCTGTCCCTGGATGCTCTGCACACTGCAACTTCAGTGGAGCTTTAGAAAAACGTTGCTTCAGTCCCTGCGCCTTGTGCTGTCTGGGTCTGACGTTCCTGCTGCACCTCTTTCTTCAAGAGGGGAGGGGAGAGAGCTGCATCGCGCTCCACCAATCAGAGTGCCAGGCTGCTCAGGCGCACCTCAGCTCACTCTGCGGGTGAACAAGCTCTACCCAGAGATACTAACCCCCCCTCCCCACTCCATCTCTCACCAGATTTTTTTAAACTCTTCTTTTATCATGCCCCCCCCCCCCCCCCCCCCCCCCCCCCTTCCTGGAGCTTACTCTGTTGTTTCTTTTGTACTCTTCATTACTGTTATTTTGCTTTCAGCTCCATGCTCTGCCCCACCATCCCTCCCTCTCCCCATCTCATGCACAGAGCCCAGTGAAAACAAGCTGTCATTTGCTCTGCCAACAGTCTTGCTTTTCTCTCTGAGAGCTCGAGCCACATGACGGTCACTCGAAGTTCACGTGCCAAAGTCTGCACCTTTATTTTTCTCTCCTCCACCACAACATCCCAGCTGGCGCATGAGGAGGAATCCACTTTGCTTCTGCTGGCTGGTTTTATAGTTGAGAAAGAAAATCAAATGGATAACGAAGTTTATATTTTCAGCCTGTAACCTTATGGTTGCTTCATCAGAAATCAAGATTCCTTTGGTCTGCTGCAACATTTTTGAGTGATTAGAAAGACTCCTTATTTGAATTAGTGTCAAACATAAATAATATCTTTTTTACCAGCTACCACTGGGTCACCTGACATCAGACTACTTTAAACAGTCCTCAGAGGCAGTGGACAGACTTCTTCACTGGTAGTCCCTGAAATCCTGACAGATTTACTGATAGCATGATGTGTAAGTGGCAACAGATGAAGCACATGTATGGTTTTAAACCAAACTTCAGCTCCTCTGTCATCACCGCATCAAAGAATGACATCCAGAGAAACTGTGCTGCTTTGGTAGACTGCTACAAAAACAGCTGTGGTGCTTTAGTTCTGAATATGTATCTGGCAGAATAGGCACAGGACAAGTCAATTAAAGTGCTTCACTGTGCTGTCATAAATATAGCAAGCTCCCTGTAGTGCTAACTCTGAGGCAAAAGTTCCTTTCTGTGAGACACTGCAACCTACTTCCAGGGAGGAGGCTCTTAATACGTGGTGTCCATTTGCAGGTTTCATCTAGGTCAGCGCAGACAAAAACAAATCTCACATTTACAGCTAAAGGGCAAACTGAACAAACACATGGTTATAATATAAACAGCTGGGCTCAGTGGAAGCTCATTCAGATGTCATTTTTTCCAGCAGAGGTAAAAGCTTCAGTCAGAAAGTGGCATTAGTCTGCAGACTGTGTACATTTTACTAATCAGAGTGGAACATTTGTATTTGAGAACTGAGAGGACTGTGTGTTTGTACGTTTATAAGAGGTTCTAGCGGCTTCAGTGAGGGTAACGTGGCTCTGTGAGTTCAGACGGTCAGTTCAACAGACCCAGACTAAAACATTTAAACGTCTGGGTGGATCGCGATGGAATTTCTAAACAGAAATTTATTGTAAGCTCTTCACAGGATGTATTCAGCTGATGTTGATGGTGTCCCTGCTAGCAGGCTGGCGGTTTTGTTTTTTCATGATATGAATTTACAGCTAATGGATTTATTGAATTTGGTCCAGGTGTTGATGGGGACCAGAGAAGGAATCTAAATGACTTCTGTGATCTCAGTCTCAGTCATGTTACCCTCTGGATAATTGTTAATGCTTGTGCCATCTCCTAACCACTGCAGCAGCAGGCCAAAGATTTTACTCATCCAGTACTCTGGTTAATGAGTGAAAACCTACAAGCTAATCACATCACCATTAGCACTGCATGCCCACTATGCAGCCTCAGTTGGTCAGGTGTTAGTGTTTATGAAATATAACATTTTATACAAAGCTGACCACAACAAAGGGAAGCAATTCACTAATTAGCTAAAACTTTACTGGGGAAATATTTGCAAGACACCCTCATCAGATATTTACAATCTGTACCTAAAATATAACAGCAACAGGAGACAATATTACCACCACCACTACCGCTACTACTACTGTGGTGTAATTATTATTTTTTTTAAAAACAAAACATTTTCAGTTGTTTGTGGTTCTCTAATGTTACGCTTTAAGCTGAATATTATCTTCTCCATAGCATCACCCAATGCACCTCTATTACTACAGGACAATCTATCTGAAGTCTTCTGTTTCATTATATTCCACCACACAGATGCATTAGCAATACAACAAAACCTCTTATTCTTATCAATCACTTCAATGAAATGGCACATTTTGAACTGTACGGTTTTATTTTTGCAATGTTAGACACAAATAATCAAACTGTAAGGACTCCTAAGACCACCAGCTGTGTAGTTCTAAGTCCTTCACCGGGCTCCATGAGGAACACAACATATTGCCTGCTGTCTCGTTAAGTAAAAAATGAACTTTAATTAAACTGTTTGACACTGTGAGGTACCAAATAGCCAGCCCAGAACATTGAATTATCACAGCAGCTAGAGCAATAAATCGGTAAAAGAATATAACTCACTTTTACATGTGCTTTCACACTACCTACTAGGGAGAACGTGCTGGTTATTATGACAGCTGGATAACACAAAACACAACTGAGCATGTCAACACAGCATGGCACACGTGTCTATTCACTCCAGCAGCACATCTGGCACGTGCTACCAGTGTTGACTTTAACACCTTGTATTCTTCCCCATCCACCCACTGTACAGTGACAGTTAGAGAAATGAATGTTTTTCCTGTTTTACACCCACTTCACCTCACATATGACATCTTAAAGTAAAAATAAGCTTAATTACAATTGTCACAAATGTGATAAATACAGCATATGGATGAGTTCAAAGGTTCTGAAGATACAGTTTTCATCCCACAAAAAGCTACAAAGAAACTTTCTCTTGCCTGATAATACACATCACCAGTGTAACACTACTTCACTAAAGAACAGAACATTTTCAAAATATGCCAGTAGAAAAGTAAAAAAATCAAGGTTTCTTGTTAAGACTGTTAACTGCTGTAACTCAGTAAGCTCGTTCTAAAAAACATGTCACTGTAGTTACAAAGACCAGATGCTTTAAATCAGGGTTTTACACGTGAGATAAATAATGTTACTGGGAGTTTATTAGGTTACACAAATTATGAAGTGACTGGCTGCAGTTCAACCCACGACTTCAAGTTTTCACACTTCACAGCTCTTCGAATTTAAATGTTTATAATCCTTGTTCTAAAAACCTTCCTTCTTTGGCTGTGAGAGTTCTCTCTGATTTCACAACAACATAACTATTCACACTGAACAACACACACACAGTCTGACTGTAAACTATGACACAACTGCATGACAGGGACCACACAACTGGGAAACACAAGTACCTTAGAAGGCAGGAATGTGAAGAATGCTGCGAATTCTATTACAGCAACAAAAGAGCGTAACATCCCAGAAGTCATGGGTAAGGCCTACCAGGCAGGCGGCTGGGATCACAGGCAGAAGCCCTCGGAAGTCTTTCTGATCGATGGGGCCAAACCAGGCCAAGCGTCAGACAGCGACTCTGGCCCCGACGCACTGTAAACACAGCTTAATGGAGAGCAGTAATCCTGGTACTCACATGCATGGATGTAGGCAAACAGACACACATGAGCACTTAGATGTGCACGCCCCAAGATACATATGAGTACAAGGGAGGAAAAACACTCTCTCTTCTCTCAGTTAATATTCCCTGAAGCCTGCATGATGCAGACAAGTCCTGCACTCTGGGAGTACAGTTCCTGTCTTGTGCCTTAATCAAACATGACGAGAATTAAAAAGGGAAACAGCTTTAATGACAAAATAAGGTGTTAGATCGGGTACACTTCAGTACATTTTCAGTCTCACAAATGATGCAACTTTCACAGATTTCCAACTGCTAAACAAGAGACGCAAACGTGACACATTACAGCCTCATGAAGCTTTTATGGAAAATCAGTTATCAGTCACCTACTGCTAGAAAAGAAATAGCATAGAGTCATGATGGGGTTCATCTGAAGAATGGAAGTCCAAACTTTACTCTTCTGCCTCTGGGCTGGTCTGCAGTAATGCTATAAAATAATATAAATATCAGGGTTAAACTTGCTGTATTGCCACTGTTTTCACCCGCTAGTTGCTAACTTTGCAACATGCCACTTTTGAAAGTGAAACAGAACCTCGAGACATGTAAAAAATTATCAGTATACGGGGATAAAATGCCTCAAAAAGCTGCAGAGTTGGGTGTTAATGTCTTCACCACTAGTGACATCTTCTTCCAGAGACATCTTTTAATCACATTCTAATGTGAAAGTCCTAATCAGCACATCTTTAAATCCTACATGTTCTCCTAATGCTACTGAAAATGCAGAAATTAGAATAACATTCCACTTTATTATTCATATATATAAGAGGAGACTTCAGACTCAAACTTACATACGCTGTCCTACCATTCATTTCACACCTTGGCTGAAAACCTTGACACCATCAGAGGAAGTTGTGAGGTAAAACAGGCATATTTAAAACGTGAACTACAGGAGACGTTAGAACGGTCTATTCCCTGGCTGCCTCCCTCTACTCAAGTGGTGTAAACACTGAAACTACAACAGATGGACTGCTCAACAGAGAGCGAAAGGGGATCTAAATAGTGCCAGGCTTTATGAAAAACTGTGACAGAAATGGCTGACGTCATTCCAGCTGACCTTTCAGTCTTACAGTCACATACACTAGTGTCCTATGCAAAAAGTTGTCTTGCATGTGAAAATTACATGTCACATTTCACCACAGCATGATTGCTTCTCATATTGAAAGAGGAAATAAATGCATTTTTATAAAGCACAGGAACATCATGCTCTATGACTAGCCTCGCCGCAGAGTTTTTCAAGTGCATTTCTCACCAGACTTCCTCTCTGACTGACAGCTACAGAGGGGTGCTGTCAAAATTCAAAGACAAAACAATCACAAGAGGAAGTCCATGCAGTAATTTTAGCAGCAGTTAAAATCTAAAAATGCCCGAGTGGAAGTTCAGTTTTAGTCCTGTTCAGATGGGAAGCTAAAATACACTGTGCTAAACTGTGAGACACGACAATCCAAATGTATCCTAAACCGTATCCAAGGCTCAGATTCAGGCAGAGGAGACACATGGCTGAGGAGCATGAGCCACACTGCAGGCTGGCACTGAGCAGCTGGCAGAGCATGGCAGGAGTAGGAGATGAATGAATGAATCCAGAGCTTTAAATCTGAGCTCATAGAAACGCTGACTGAAGACAAATAGTACGTCACTCCAAAATGTACCTTTCTATAGGCAAGTTCAGAATTTAGGTTTCAAAGATGGAAGCACAGCAGTTTCATGTTTCATGGATCCCTTTGGCTAAAGTCTACAGTAAATCACAAAATACAGTCCTGAAATTTAACAGTGGCAAAAAAGTAGGTCATTGTACAGCTGTTCTGTATTCTTTGCTGCTCAGGAGTAAAACTTCTAACCATGTTTCTTTTTCGATTTAACACATTTTAAGTTTACATTTTGGCCAAGCTGTAATATGTTTGCACTAGAGAATAAAAAGTCCACATACATGAGCTCACGTGTCCACTTTATTTCTACAGCTGGTGTGCTAAACCCAGTTTGACATTTACAGATGTTTTTGCTTTTCTTGGATCACAGCTAATTTATGCACATGCTTAAGAACCACAACAAGGAAAACCACCTTTAAAACAAGAACACTGATTAAGATCTTGGATCAGACAGAGTACACTGTCTGCAGGAGAGACACCTGCTCTGTGCTGCTCCCAGTGTCAAAACAATTCATTCAGTCCAACAACTCTGATATTGGCATCACAGCTTATGAATAAACAAGGAGCAATCAGTGGTTAGCAGACAGACTTTTCTTTAGTGACTGTTGCCTCCTTTATTAGAAAATCTGACAGTAATATTACAAAAATCACGGGTTTGAATCTACAAGTCCTGTTTTTACTACCTTTGTTTTCATCTTCTCTAAGATGCTTATATTCACACACACCCCAAAATTCCTTCTAATTAATGTTGACTGATGTGTTTAAGGGTGCTCTCACACTCAGTATACCACACTGTATTCGACATTTGAACCCAGTGCCTAAATGCACATGTTGTATACCGCAGCCTGTCTATAGAAGTGGCAAACTTGTGTTCACATTCGTCTGATTCAGGTGCAGCAGACCTCAGATGGGAAAGCTAACTGTATCAAAATGAAGAAGTGTACCTCTGCTGAGGATATAACATCAATATTACTAAACCTCTTCAGACATAAAAAGTGGCTGTCTGCACTTTGCAGAAATTTGCGTATTCGGCCAGATCAAGGCTGTTCTTGACAGCGTCCCAGGTCACTACAATCAGTTCGTTAAAAACAAGCTTCCAAAAGATCTGTCCACCAAATCATTCAGTGTTTAACTACAACTCGGCCTGCAGAGTTCCACCCACTGATTTTAGGGTTAGGGTTAGGGTTCCAATTGAGTATAAATCAATGACTTTAATCACTTACTCAGCAAGTGACAGTATCCCTGCCAGTTCATGTGCAACTGAAAGAGGTCAACTGAACGGAGAAACGACAGGATTGTGATTCAGTTCATTTCTGTCACACATTTTCAACAAATCGTACAACAACAAAACTAATTTGCATCTTCTTGTGAGACAGATGAGGTGAAGGCAGGTGAGAGGGTTGTAGTTGTATTGTTGCCCTCATTGTGTGTGCCCCCAAAACAAAACCAGCAGTAATGTAAAGTAGAACTCCATTGTTACGTTAGCTGAGGGTTTGGTATCACTTGGTTTTAGTGCACAGTATTGTATATAAATATAAATGTTGCCTGGATGATAACTTGCATACATACTAATATGGAAGCAGCTATAGCTGATTTGTTGAGATGCACATTACCTGGAAGGAAACTTATGGTGACCAAGGCAACAGAAACCCTACTCTGCAACAGCAGACTCACCTCTCTAAGTACATTATATAAAACAGTTGCATGCAGCAGCATTTCAGATTTTAAGTGCAATACAGTACATATATTGTAATACATAGATTTATAGACTGTGTAACTGCAGTGTGAGTCTGAGGATCAGCTCTAGCATTGTTGCAATAAAAAAACATTTAAAAGTTGGCAGTCTGAGAGTTGAACAATGAACAGACCAGAACACAGTCATTTCATTAAAATGATTGCTTTGTCAGAGGCTGGCCTTGGTAGATCAAGATAGATATCAGGTCGACCGGACCAGACCAAAACAAGAAAATGCCAGATGTCAGACGTCAGCATGACAGTCACAACAATCCAACTTCAATCTAACAAACAATCCTGGGAAGATGCAACAGTCAACTGCAGGAGCATAAGTGAATTATAGCAACAGATAAACACTATGAATTAAAGAAAAACCTATGAATAGGTAATTATGAACTCAGAGACTTTGTGAAAAGTCGGTGAAAATAAACCAAGCAATCTCTGCACACAAGTGTGTGTGTGTGTGTGTGTGTGTGTGTGTGTGTGTGTGTGTGTGTGTGTGTGTGTGTGTGTGTGTGTGTGTGCATGCATGTGCGTGCGTGCATGTACTTGTTTCTGCTATCTCGGTGGGGACTTGCGTCACGGTGGGGACCAAAAATGAGGTCCCCACGGGGGGGAAACAGTGTTGTTTTCTTGGCCATGTTGTTGTTACTGAAAAAAGTAAAAGTGCAAAAACGTTTCTTTAGGGTTAGGCATTGTTTTGGTCTGGGTTAAGGTTAGGGTTAGGGGTTAGGTATGAATGCCGTTCATCTGATCTATTTCAAACTTAGTGTGTGTAATGCTGGGAACAGAGGGAAGAGCAGTGTTGACTCTAATGTAGTTTGGAAAAGTGGTTCTTGAGAAACATAAAGAGGTATATTAAATATTGAATAGCATTCCATGGTTACGGTAGAGACGAGGTGAGTAAGCAATGACATCACTGATTACAATGAAGGTGCATCGCAACATCACTCAAAAATGGACGAAAGGATTTGGATGAAATTTTCAGGGTAGATCAGAAATGACACAAAGACCAAGTGATTCGATTTTGAAAATGATGTGGCTTATAGTCTGGATCCACAGATTTGTTAAAGATTTCTGTATCATTGCCAGATAGCGCCACAATGTCTGAGCAGCCTTGGCAGAGTGCTTTTCTTGTTCTGCTCTTTCTCTTCATTTTAACAACCATCGATGGGACAAATTAACTTTAAAAAGTACTGTTGCAGAGCACTGTTACAATCTGTTTCATTTTAGTTACTGTACATTCCCCACACTAGCACAAAAATACATTTCTTAGCTGAATATCTTAACAGCAGTGACAAACTGGTTCCATGTCATGGTCAAGTACTTCAGTAAAAATACTGATTCTCCAGGTCAGGGAAAAGGTTGCTGTGACATGCAGTGATGAAATTAGTCTCTGTGCCCCTTTATAGAGGTGAAATGTTTTTCTGATCACCTATCAAACTATTTATTTACCTATTTTAACATTGTCATAGTAGTGACCTGGATTAGCTGATTAGATGATTGTTTAAACAGTTGTGAGATAGTTTTGTATAAAACGTTAAGTGTAACTCCAGATGACATTATGCTTAGAGCCATGTGGAGAAAGGCTAGGGTTAAAATATGTAATCATTAGTAATCTGTCCATTCCAAATGCATATGTTTTAAATGGAAAAAGCATCATTCTTTTTAAGCTAAGAAGGACTCATAAATATTGCTCTGCTCTTTATATTCATTGTATTTAGGTCAGGGTTAATGAACAGCATGATTAGGCTTTTAAAACTCTGCACATGATGCATGCAAAATACATTATGAAGTTGAGTCTGGGTTTCAAGATAACATGTCTCTGAATTCACTTTTTCATGTTTGGTTCAGGAGATATGCAGCTACAAAACATTTTTGCAGTGGCTGTGCTTCTTAACCCTTGTGTTGTCCTTATCAAAAACTGTTGTTGCCTTGTCTGAAAAAAGTCCAAAAATTCAGAAAAAATTTCCCCAAATTTGTAAAAATTTGAAAAAAACTTCGGGAAGAAAATTCCTGAAAAGTTTCCTCCAAAAGTTTTATTTTTTAAATAAAAAGTCCCCAATTTTGACAGCAAAATTCACTGGGTTTTGGTAGATTTTTTTCTGAATGTTCTTAAACATTTTTTATTTGTTTTTTTCCACCAAAAAAATGTTCAAAAATTTCCTAAAAATTTTTTGAAAATGTGGAAGTTTTCATTGTGAAAATACATAATTTTTTCCACATTTTTCTAACTTTAAAACAACTCAATTTGACCCACAGGACGACAGGAGGGTTAAAACATTCAAGGCCTCAAACGGTACAAATACACCAAGTTTCTTTTGAAAGAAGTGGACATACTTCTGTAAAACTTGCAGGAGTAGTGAATGAGAGAAAAGAAAGTGAAATGAAAAAGAGATGACAATGACAGAGAAGACATGCAGTATAATGACAGGGAGACACAAATGTCAGTTAGATGGAATGAGAGAAAACCAGAAGAGGAACAGGAAGGGAGCAGTGGGCCATTGGGTGTCCCTCCGCCTCGGCTGTATCTGCGCTGCTGTGTTCACTTCATGCATCACCCTGAGAGCAGCGTGTCTGCTTCGGCATCCTTGGAGATTAATTAGCAGCCTCAGCTAGCAGAGGAGCTGCTGAGATAGCCACCCAACTCCACAGCGAAGATAAATTACTTCACTGGGAAGCTCAAAGTTCAGCTATTTTACCACATACAAAACAGCCTGTCTGAGGCTTTTTGAAGATCCAAAACTGCGTCATTACCTGGTGTAGGCAAAAGAGGAGTCAAAAAAAGGAGGGTGCAGACAGCGCATTGTTCTCTCTGCTGTATATATTTAGCTTTTCTGAGCATAATGCGATATTTAGCTGCATGTTCTTTCTTTTATTTAGTGAACACTTAATGCTGATCACATTATTTATCAAACTGTTAATGTATAACATTTACTCATCACACTGTGTATGTATTCAGCAGAGCTACTCATAAAGAAAAGCAGTAGAGTAATGTGACAGGTTTCCTCCACATTACTTTTACAGCAGATACTGTGGGACTGTAGCATTAGAAAACAGTCTTTAGGAAAGTATTTTGAAAAGACTGAAATAAATGTTGGCTGAAATGTCATGTTTAAATCTCTCTACATTCTCAGTTTAGAATGTCAAATCTGGTCCACATAATAGGCTTCTTTCAATGTCAGACACAGAAAAGTAGGACATAAGAAGATCCACTCTGGAATACTGTCGGCCGCACCCAGGGCAACAGGAAACTAGATGTTACTAACAATGTATTATCACACACTTTAAATCCTCCCCACTGATTCCACCCTATTCTTATTTCTGTATCACTGTGGGCAGTCTCACCTGTTTTTGCCTCTTAAGGCCTAATTTCTTCTCTTTGGACTGCTCATCTCCTCAGCATTACAGTCAGAGGCTACTGCTGAGTTACAAATCTCGCTTGTGGGACAAAATCAGGACAGTTTTATCAAATACAGAGACCAGTACTTGTTAAAACTATTAGAATAGATTATGAGGTAGAGTGCTACTAGCGATATTGTTATAAAAGTGGTATAAACATTGTTTATTAATTATGCAAAAGAGACAGCTACAACAATCTGCCACAACATTATGACCACTGACAGTTTAGCGTTAAAAAAAAAACATAAGCAACTTCCTTCAGCAAACATAAAAAGGCAGCAGGAGCATGAGAGACTCCCTGTAAAACTGAAATGAACATGGGAACAGCGGGTCATTGTTGTAAACTGCTGGCAACATCACAATTGGTATCATTTCTATGACAGCTCTCTCACTGAGAAGAACCATAGACAATAAATACACTGGAATAAAAGGTAAAGAACACAAACACACACTCTTAATTAGATGCACCTCAGAGGGAGAATATATGAACCAATGCACAGACTATTGCTTGGAGATGGATTTTCAATAAGCTTGCAACATTTGACAGCTAATGTATGGCTTTAGCGGAATCAGGCTGCATAGGAGCAGTTTGTTTTGGGGAATAAAGTGGCTCTTTATTAAGTTTAAAACATAATGTGCCAGAAACCAGAGAACTGCTGAGTGGTGACTGCAACAACTGAGCAAAATAAATCAGTGCAATGACTCAGATTTGCTCATGATAATAAGTGTAAGTGCCTCAATGATCACAAGTGTGTGCTTGAGATGGTTTTCTAAACTGTGTATTTACATTGTTCAGGTCAAATTCAGTGACAGTGGAAACTCGCAAACAAACTCAGAAGTGATTGTGAAACTTGACTGTTGCTCAGCCACCACATGGTCAATATGGATGTTTCATCTTTATATCTACTCAGTCAGGGATTAAAAAGAAAAGCATTTTTGAGAATATAAATACTTTTTCACAGATGTGTTGCTCGTGTTTTCCTCATGCTGAATGGCCTCATTTTGTGTGTGTGTGTGTGTGTGTATCACTAGTCATTAGCCATGTAAACTTGGTTATGCATCAGGCTGAGCAACAGCCTCCATTTTTTATTCAAGACACATTTCCAGGTATCTGTTTTTCTGGGTACTGTTGAATTTTCACCAGCTGCTGGATGCTTTGCTGAAACGAAACCGGCTTAAATGATAAGCGTGTTCCTGCATTCAGCCAATATGAGTGTTTTCACAATGAACACATGTAGGAAAAGAATACAGAAAGTGAATTCTCTCTTGTTCATTGTTTGCATTAGGTCACTACATTAAACACTTTTGTACTTGCAAAATTAAGCAGTTTGTCCTTAACTTTTCTGCAGTCAGTGAAAGTCGAGCACCTTGCACTAAGGACTGAGAATATAAAGCCAGCGGTTCAGACTGAAAACTGTGGACATGCCACTCGTGGTCACCTGGGAGCGCATCCCTTCCATCTGACTAACCCGTGTTTGTCAAAGGCAGAATCGTGCTGCATGGCTGATCTGACCATCCCCCACCAGCACTTGGCAGTGCACACAGCCTCAGAAAAATCTACCATCCTCTGAATGCACCTTTCAAGTAGGCGATGAGCCTCTCAGGATAATGCACAACAAAGTAGGGCAGAAGGGAACTTGGCAGCATATGTGTTGGTGCAGAACCAAACACAGATTTCAAATATTGAAAGGCAGATGCATGCACGCTCTCACAAACTCCATCTGATGCACTTAGAAGCACTGAGTGAAATATTGATAGCTCTAGGAGGTTCAGGCTGCTCAGCTTGTGCTGTGTCTGCATGGAAAAAGAGTGTGTGTGCATGGGTGTGTTACTGTGAGTTTGTTAAAGGTGGTATTTTTAAATTCTCATCAAAATAAAAGCCTGAACAAATGTCTCTTGGTTCTTGTCTGCTCCCAAAATAAAACTTCAGAAAATTCAACTTATTCAGAAACAAAACAAGACAGTCCTATCTCCCAGGAACCAAATCTCAAATAAGACCACATTTAAATGCCACAAAAAAAACCTGCTGATTATCATACTGATGTGATTAATAATAGTTGAGTTATTAACCCACAGAGATAAGAAGCAGGCCATGTGCCGGCTAAATCACGAGCTAGGGGACAGCGCAGCGCCACGTGAGCACACCGTTTCATTCCACGTATATTTTTGAGTCCTTCGCTCTGCTGTTTGGCTGGAATTGAATAGAAAGTCCTAATGGGTAGAAGTGATTACTGACCACCTTGACGCTGAATAGGCTAGATGAATAGGTGCTGAATGCCTCAAGATGTTGCCATAAACACGAAGGTGCAGTCAATAAATTGACTGGTCTTCACGTGAACAGACCAGACCCCAATCTGTCAACCAAAGACATCACCGCACGCCACCCGCTAAGCTGTTTTCACACTGTCTGGCACCAGGTAATGTAGCTCAACCTCTCTCAAATGGTTATTGAGCACTTTTGAAAAGAAAGTTGGACAGAAAAAAAAACACTGCAAAGTGAATAATAGCAATAGCCCCATGTTCTGCAAAAAACGTTTTCACTGCAGAAAAATACATTTTCCTGCACTTGCCTGAAGGAAACAATGTTTGCGAGCACAAACACTGCACAGCCCTTGTTATCCATATCTCACATGTGCACACATTCTCACATGCATTCAGAAACAAACAATTTCAGATGGCCACAGTCTGAGTCACAACATGAGCACAAGCAGCTTTAGGAAGGTGCAAAAGCTGATACAACACATTTTCCAGAATGAAAAGATAAATTATTGCCACAGACACACAAAAAAATCATCATCTTTTAAAACACAGCTGGAGTAGAGCAATAAGACACACAAAAAAGAAAAAAACGGGAGGTAGGGAACAGGGAAAAAAGAGGAATTTTCAGAATCAAGGTAACCTAGAAAAAAGAGAAAATGACAATTTATTGTCTTCGGTTCCAGAAAAGCCAAAGCCCTTGTAAAAAGAAAAGAAAGGAAGAATTGGAAAATAGCAGAGTTAGTTATTGACATTCAGCACAGAATAGGACAGAGAAAAGCACACAGAGACAACGAGAGGCCACAGGACAGATGTGAACACACAGAGCGTACATATGTGTGCAGTCTGATGCCCTACCTGTTTGGCTGAGCTGTGAGGTGCTCCGGCTCTTGCGCGACATGCCAACCATGGCCTGCATTTTGGCACCAATGCTGGAGCGCCTCTTCTTGTCGTCGGTGCCTACCGTGCCAACCGCCGTGTCTGACTGGCTGCCGTCCGTCTTCTCCAGGTTACACATGTCGCCGCTGATGCTTGTGCTCTTGGTCATGTTCATGCCACCCGTTGAGCCCATCTGCCTGTTTTTCATTTTGGATGCAAAGTCACTGTCAGCCACCACCATTGACACGGGGCAGGCGAGGACAGAGAAGAGAGGACAGGGCCGAGGAGAGAGGATGTGAAAGAAGAGATGATGGAGGAGGAAATGGATGAGGATGGAAGAGGACAGAAGAGGGCAGAGGAGTGATGACAAGGCGTGGGGTGAAAAGGAAAAAAGGACAGAGTTCAGGTACAGGAGTTCATGACTTACAGTATACTTGAGTTTAGGTGTAAAAATGGATGCACTGTGTATTCTAAAATGTTTTTTTGTGCAGTGAAAGACAGCTTTAGGTCCTTTTATGTTTTTTTAAACAGGTTTTGACAATGGAATCTTAACTCATAAGAATGTTGCAGGATTTTATGCATTATTCTGAGATACACCACCGTTCAAAAGTTTGGGGTCACTTAGAAATGTTCTTAGTTTTGAAAGAAAAGCAGTTTTTTCAATGAAGATAACATTAAATGAATGATAAATCCAGTGTAGACATAGTTAATGTGGTAAATGACTACTGTAGCTGTAAACGGCGGATTTTTAATGGAATATCTCCATAGGGGTACAGAGGAACATTTCCAGCAACCATCACTCCTGTGTTCTAATGCTACATTGTGTTAGCTAATGGTGCTGAAAGGCTCATTGATGGTTAGAAAACCCTTGTGCAGTTATGTTAGCACATGGATAAACATGGGAGTTTTCATGGAAAACATGAAACTGTCTGGAGGACCCCAAACTTATGAACAGGAGTGGCTGTATATAATAATAATTATATATATAATAATAAATATTATAAGACAAAATGAAATCTGCTAATCCAATGATCAAAAGTCTATTCAGTCTTTCATCTGCTTTTTTAAACAGGAAAACAAGTCTGCTCAAAGGAGATTAGTCTACAGATCTTTATGAATCTTGCATTACTATTAACGGTAGTTTACTTCTCATTGAATTTAACATCTAGCTTCTTGTTTGTTTTTTAGGTTATGAAGTTGTCTGTGAAAGACTTCATCACTTTAACATCTATTGGGATTTAAATCATTTGTACCAAATATACTGCAGCTTAATCAGCGTAAAGATGCCTGACACAAACTTGGAGAAGGTACAAACTGTGAGCGGTCTCTTGCTCTCTAAACTGCAGCATTTCTGCACCTGAGCGGTGACCACACACTCAGAAAGAAAAGCTGTCTGTCCTCAGCATTATTCTTCAGCTCTTCCTGTCTGAGAGGATATGGGGCAGTGTCCAAATGAAGGTTTTATTTTAGCTCTGCCAGTACAATTATCTTTAAGAGACAAATTACATTCTGTATCATAGGCTCTGCATTCTTAATGGGATGAGTTATGTGTAGCGCCCTCAGGCAACTGTTCATTAATTAAAGTGCCTGAGCTTCATCATGTGACTATATTATAAAGACAACTTGTGAAGTGACATGCCGTCTAAAATTGGAGAAGGATCAATGCATTTTGACAGATGATTCCATCAATTACTTCAATTGGACTCCAAAGTCAGAATAGTTCAGCTCCACTGTATTAGAATTAGGAGAATCAGCTGTGTATAATGGGCATTTTGTCTGACAACTTTTACATTGAAGGTGCAGCCAATAGTGTGTCGTTACATCACCACTGGCTTCAGCAGTGTGCCATGTCCAGATCTACCAGGTGTTCATAACATGATCTGAGCTTTATAATCCCAGAGCGGGTGGGCAGTTCGTGTTTTGAAGCAGTTAGTTCATAAATAATATTTGCAAAAGTATTCTTTTGTGAGCGTTGAAGAATTCACAAATGTTTGTTCATATTCATCAGGTCGATGTTGACACAAATGCACTGGCACATTTGCATCATAGAGAACATTACAGGCCTGAACACTGACTTCTAGTTCTTCATCCTTCCTGCTCTGGTTGTCAGCGGCTGGTGAAAGAAGTCAGATGTGCTCAGAAAAAAAAGCCCATTTGTCGTACCCTGGCCTGCGCTGTGAAGCCTTTTGTTTATGCCAGTTTTACCGCCAGTGGGTTCTGGTGTGGATCAGCCTGTGCTTTAATACATAAATACTGGATGCTTATTGGCGGATTAGCGTCTTTGATCAGTTAATGCAGCGCAGCTTTGAAGCGGACTTCAAGCATCTCGACTCCTGACACACCACGGGCCGCTGTGCTACAGGTGACATTCTAAAATATGCTCTTTCACTGTCATCACAGTGAGGCTGTATTTCATGGTCGGTGCAGGGTGATAACGCTGCCTCTTTTATTACATCAAATATCAGCACAGCAGCGAGGTTAGTGGGGAGATGGGGGGGGATTGTCACCACTACAAATTATTACCAATTGAGGTTAAAATGTACGAGAACAGAGCCTATTCAGACCCTTTCTATTAAAAATTCATGTTCTATGAAATATTTAAAAAGACTCAATTATTGAAAATTAGATTCAATTTATTCATCTAATAGAACCAATGTTCTTCCAGTCCAAACGGACACACTGTACAAGGCAACATGTTTATATCTAGGACAAGCTTTAATCGATGTCAAGGAAGTAGGTCAGTAATGAAGTTTAAAGGGTAACTTTTGTCTGACATGCTTTCCAGTTAAACTGATGAACGCACTCTGCTGTGAAAGGCAACTCTGCTGATCAAAATGAGCACATATGCCACTGGTCTGAAAGGAAAAGTATTTTATTAGTCAAGGGTCTGTGTGGATAAGTTCTGTTTCCCTGAAGGAAAAACTTCTAAATGGGCTTCTGGGATAAATAAAATTATTGTAATGTATTGTATTGTAAATGTTATACATATACATATATACATTATACATATACACATTCTATTGATTGTACTCAACTTACAGTATATTATTCACCTAAATAGATTAATATACACTTTTAATGGATGCATTCCACTGATGTAAATGCACTCAAACGTTTTCTAACATACTAACAGTTTCATATATTGTTCTTCAGAGGTAGTTTACTCTTACTTTGTCTTGAATAAACAGAACTGTGTAAAATAATTTTGCAGCACCACCTGTCACTACTCCCTGAACAGGTCTTGGCACTCAGTCCAGACTCCCTGTGCAAATGTGCTGCCTGGAAAACTGGGACTCTCAAGGGACTTCTGATTTTCAACCTCAGCCCAAAGAACACAGTGTTCCTCATCATGCAGATTGCTCACCGTGCATTTTCATTTAGGCCAAGATGTTCCCAAGGCTAAACAAAACCTGCAAATGTTTGTCTTGTGAAAGTGCCTTAGTGTCTTTAATGGTGTAATCTGCATACAGTACTGTACAACAAGAACACCCCACTACCTGACATAAAAATTTCAATCTCTGACTTTTGGTTGTTTATCATATATATAAAGTACCGTTCAAAAGATTGGGGTCACTCAGAAATGTCCTCATTTTTGAAAGAAAAGCTTTTTTTTCATTGAAGATAACATTAACTAAATGATAAAACCAGTCTAGACATCGTTAATGTGATAAATGACTATTGTAGCTGTAAACAGCTGATTTTTAATGGAATATCTCCATAGGGGTACAGAGGAACATTTCCAGCAACCATCACTCCTGTGTTCTAATGCTACATTGTGTTAGCTAATGGTGCTGAAAGGCTCATTGATGACTAGAAAACCCTTGTGTAGTTATGTTAGCACATGGATAAAAGCGGGAGTTTTCATGGAAAACATGGAATTATCTGAGTGACTCCAAAGTTTTGAACAGTAGTGTATGTATAAAATAATAATTATAAATAGAATAATTAACATTACAAGCCAAATTAAATCTGTTAACTCAATGATTAAAAGTCCATTCAGTGCTTCATCTGTTTTTGTAAACAGAAAGACAAAGAGTCTGCTCAAAGGAAATTCGTGTACAGGTCTTTATGAATCTTGCATTGCTACAAACTAATTCAGAAATATCGCAGTACCACTGTTACAACTGTAACGGCCTCTTTCTTATATGTGTAGTTTTCATCTGTTCTGTTGTATTTGTTTTCTTGTAAAGTGACCTTGGGTGTCAAGAAAGGTGCTTACAAATAAAATGTAGAATTATTAAAGGGCCATTTCCTTTGAACTTGCTTGCTTTAAACTAGGAAACAGCAGATGTGCGGTTTTGACAGGTGGATCATGAATGCTGGGCGAAAATATAAAATTAATCTAAGAAGCATTCTGTGCTCTTGTTCATCTTTCAAAGGATCACTACTTTTTAATCAGGTGAGGCAGGAAAACGGGTTTCCATGGCAACCGGGCCCCAGCCAGAGCGCTAGCATGCGTTCATGTCTGTCAGCACAGTAATGAAGATTTTTACTCAGAAACTGAAATGAGCAGATCTGAAGTGAGTAATTCATTAAGTCCAGAAATCATATTTATGTTGTGCTGTAGCTCAGATACAGGGCTCTTTTGATTCACTCACTAAGCTGTTGTTGAATGAGTTGCATGGCCAGATGGTTAAAGTCAACCAGTGATCACCTCTTGTCTTTCAAAACTGAAAAAAAATCATCTTAGCCCTCTGTCACATGAATGAGAAGTTATCTGGATATAAAAGTTGAATAAAAGCGACACGGAGGAGAAGAAGTGACATGGAATTTAAAAGTGCTGGTGGAGAGCTTTCATCCCTGAGACCTCTGGATGTAACATCAGCTTAAAGTCCCATGTGTGTGTATTAGCTTCTCTCTGCAGCAGAAGCACTCATGGACTAAAAACACATATGGCTGTCATGACGTTTGTACGCTGAGTCGATGTGAGCAGGCCTGTTTAATGTGTAGGAGATGTATATTTACACTGTGACCTCAATACATAAGGCATGAGTCATAAGTAACTGTAGCCAGTAGCAATGTTTCTGCTGAATCAAACGCCTTCACTGCCCTCGAAGACAGATAAGCAGAGGAGTGAATAAACATTTTGAACTTGAAGCTGGTAGCATCTTGTTCATTACACCACAGTGACTTCTCAAATGATGTCCACACACATCTTGAGGTTCTCAGGGAGGAGCTGATTTCTCTGTTTACTGCTTAAGTTTGCTGCATGAGCTGATGTAAGTGCTATTACTGGCAGAGCTTTCATAACAGCAAGTGGAAAATAGAGGTCCCTTTTCTTATTACTGTCCTTGATATAATACAACAATGTTCTTCTCTTTTTAATAAGGGAATACAATGTGGGATTTGTAACTTAATATTAATGTGCACTAATAGCATCTATTTGGAAGTCTTGATTGATAAAGTCAGAGCACTTCACTGAGCAGTGGCATAAAGGTCAGAAATAAAATATTTAGAAAAACAATCCTCCTCATCTTCTTGTTTTTGCTTGAGAACTGTGCCACGGTTTAAAAGTGGACAGCTGCAACAGATAAACTCACATGCTGGTGGCATAAGGCAATCAAATGTGGTACGTTTTAAGTCTAAGGAAACGAGGTGGGGTGGTTGATAATGGAACATTTTTCTAAAAACATATGTGCAGATATAGTAGTGCTATTGCTTACATGATTAGGAATTAACATGTCGGGTTTTAAAATGATCTTTATATTGTAATTAAAGTTATTTCACTGCATTGTTTGTCTACTTTGTGTATTCTGGTAATCTGGGCCAACTCCACAGTGCAGAAGCAATTTCCTGACTCAATGTGATTCGCAGAAAGCATCAAACAAAACTAATCATAAAGCACAAGCACTGAGAAATTGGATCCTGAGGCTTTTTAATATGTCCTGACTTCCTGATTAGATGGTTTAAACCACAGCAATAGCCAAACAATTACTAGTCACATCATTAATCATTCCCACTTAGCAAACACACTTCAATCCTGCAGTTTATCATTTAGTGAAAAAAATAAAATACTGTAAATGCTGTGTTAATATCAGTTTATGTTTATGTATTATCACACACACCCTGAGACTATAGAATGTCTGACGTCACTGTGAAACACAGTATTTTGAGGCTAATTGACATTTCATTTAGTGTGTACTGTGTGCAGCTGCAACATTCATGTGAACATTCTCACTAAACCTCAATGTGTGAAAGAATGCTGAATGTCTAGTGAGCCTCGCATGTCTCTTCTCATCTGCTAAAGTTCCAAAAAACTCGAATGTGAAGAACGACTCACATGATAATTTATACTGTAGCCGTCATGAAGGAATTAGGGTTGATTACACAGATAGGAAAAAACAGGACTGAACCAGCTCACTTTCAATCAAGATGAAATACACAGTTAAAAATTTAAGTAGTGTAGTCAAATTCAGCTTTAGGGAATTATTACATAAGCACGGTTTCAAACCACATTTTAAATGGTTTTCAGTGACTTTACTGAAAGTGAACTATTTGCTGGTTGACATGTAGGTATGAGGGTTGCAGCATAGATGAAGAAAATGAAATGTTTTTGACATGTTGAGGACGAGCTGGAGGAATGAAGGAGGTTTGGGTTGACATGTTGCAAATGCAGAATGACACTGTAGGATTAGACAGACTGATACATGAAATATTAATGCAACATCCCAACACTGAGCAGCACAGACAGTAAAACAACACATACTGCAGCCTCAGAACAAACCAACAGACAACTGGACACATCTCAGGATTTCTAAGTCTTCAGTGTAGTTTTCCATCTGCATTGGTCTGTAATCTAAACTGCCCTGAGTGAGTACTATGTATAAACGTCATCTGCACCTCGGTGGATCTGCTCATGTTTCTGCCACGTGTATTTGGTGCTTCGCACATGCAGAATGTGCTGTCTCCAACAGACTGTACTCACCAGTGCAGTGTTAATCGCACATGAGAGGGTTTAGCTTTTATCTCAATGTGTTTTCTCTTAAGACCAAGGAGGATTGCTAATGTTGGTAAGAGCCACTAACTTAGGTCCTGCTGTGAGCGTGATTTGATAGTAAAAACATCTTATTAAGAGTGCAAGCTAAGCTTTTATCTGGCTGTGGGATTTCAAATCAATTTGTTCTTCAGTTTGCTCTTGACATACTTTTGAGATGTGCTAGTGGAGCACTGTTCAAAAATGGAGCTCTAGTCTCTTGTGGCCACAACGAAATAGTGTCATTTTAAATATAGTCTTGACATGTTAGAACCAAAGTCTTCATGCAACATAAAGAGTAAAGGCATTAATATGTGCATTCAGACATGTATGTGGAGCCAATTATAAAATATGTTTTTATGTTCTGGTTAAAATACCGACAGTTAATCATATCTCTGAGCTAAATCCCGCCCCATTTAAATGGCACACATATCAGTGGCCACTAAAATAAAACTAGGCAGAGTTACAAGAAGAGGATCAATGCAGAAACCACAGAATTGTTACTGTATGTCTTTAAAGTGCCAAAGAGAAATGCGTTCACTCACTGCTATCTGCAAGCAAACTGTGCAATTCTTATTTTGTAACTTCATAGTACAAGATGTGTGTGAGTGGAGATCATTAATGTTTCAGCCGCCTCTATTATCTTCACCAGCACCCTTTGGTTCACCTCCAATTTCAATAAACATTTTTTGTTTTCAGATTTCTAACCTTCCATAATAGGGATAATCAAGCCAGCAGTTCCATATTTCCTCTTATATTGAAAACCAGAAGGTTGGTATCAAGATAACTCACTCTTCCCAGGACAACGGTACTTCAAAAAGTTCACCCGAAAACTAGAGGCAAAACTCCCATTTTGGGGCATACCTGTGTACTATGAAGCCTTATTCCCCGTCTATAAAAACTCAAATGTTTATCATCATTTCATTGCAAGGAGAGGAAAGCTTTGGGGCTGGTGTGTTGTTGTTTAAAGACTATATAGAATAGAATAGAATAGAATAGAATAGAATAGAATACGATGTGCTTTACTGTCATTATACAGTGTACAAAGGGATTGGAGAGTTTCTCCTTTCAGTGCAACATAGCAGAAGGTGCAAGATAAAAGTCTTAAAAATCTTAAATGTAGTGCAAAAAATCTCTATTTACAAATATACAATAAAAATGCCACCAATGATATATATCTTAAAAATATGTGAGAATTGTCAAGAAAAATAATGTACTGCACTGTAATAAAGTGTGTTGCACTCTTTGCACTACACGAGGTGAGCAGATACGAGGTAGAAAAGAGCAGCAGCAGCAGAGACAGATGTGTATTGCACATTTTAAATGATATTGTTGGCTGGGTTGTTACATGTTACATGTGCCTCTCCACACAGTAGCTGTGCCACCGTCTTAGGTGTATAGGGTAAAAGTTTAAAGCCGTATTTGGCTGCTTCTCCAACAGCCACCAGCTCAAAGCTTTCCTCTCCTTTTTTCTTTGATTGCCGGTGACAGTGATATCAGGCTTTATCGTTGCACAGCATACAGTTATGCCCCAAAATGGAAGTTAGGCCTGCTGTTTCCAGGTGATGTTGCAAATTTTACAAGTGCCCTTGTAATGTAACATTTCTTCATCTGATTACGGTACTTACATACCCAAGTCCACATCTACATACAGTTAGTAAACTCTATCTGTACTGTATTCCTCAAGAATAGCTCTTAAATTCTCAAGAACTAAAACTGAACCGGCCTGTTTCTGTTTGTGGTGGTCTGGATACATTGCTATCTTCAAGAATAGTTTACCAGATAGTACACCAGAATAAAAAGTAATTTCTACTGCTCTCTCTGGTTAAAGGGTTTAAGCATGTTTTATTTCTGACCATAATCAGCATCATTGGGGCTCTGCTGAACATCTAACAGCACTCAGCAGTGATGTCAAAGGGTCCTTCAATACGTCTGTACAGCAGCTGAGAAGGTGAAAACCGAAACCAGTGGTGGTCAGCAACAATAAGCTAGCATTTAACGTTACTCTTTAAATGTCAGCCGTACTGCTTCCACCTTATCTGTCACTGATGTGTGAACAGGCTGCATGAGTTACCAACCACTGTCAGCTGACTGTCAGGTAGGAAAGCTACTCTACTTTAGTATCGGTGAGGGTTTATAGGACCACAGTTATGTCAGTATTAAGGTGAAAGGGTGCGGGAAAGTCACCACACTCTGCCTTGCACGTTATCATATAAACATGCAACGGTCAGAAGGTCACTGGGAGCTACAGGTCCACACTACTGTTAGCGGTTCTTTTCTTATTGTTAGTCTACAGTTAGAGGCTGCCACACGTGTTACCTGAGGTCAGTCTCTGAGACACTCCTTTGGTGCGAGTCCTCTTCTTCCTCCACCAAATCCTCCTCATGCTCCTTGTCTTTGTCTACCTTCCCCCTTGTTTCTTTCCTCCCTTCCTGTAAACCCTCCTTACCAGCCCCCCTCCTCCTTTCTCCCCCTTCCTCCTCTTGCACCTCCCCTAACTGATCATCCCCTTCCCGAGACTGGCTCCTTGATCGTAACTGGCTGAAGACGGAGACAGAAGCAAAGAGAGCAGCAGCACATGCAAAGCAGAAAGAAAACCAAACAAAGCATGAACAATGTCAACAACAAGAAAAAGAGACGAGCACGGAGACAGAGCGCGGCCAAGATCACAGACAGACTGATTCAAAGTAACACAACACGCAAGAGTAAACTTACAGTAAAAGCATGCAAATGAATTTGTTTCACTGCTTTGATATGAGACAACACCCAAACAGATGCAATGTGTTTAATGTTTCAGTGCAGCATTGCCAGAAATGGACAAACCTCACAACCTATATGAGCAGAGTTCAACCATTTGGCTCCAGATTGTCTAAAAGAGAGCCAAACCTGAACTCATCAGAGGGAGAAAATGACACGCTACTATGGGGTGCATTTCCTTCTTCGTGTTTAACCAGATGCAGACTGTTTCAAAGCTGAAAAGGTGTGGACCTGGTAACGTATATCGAGTTCACGACTGAGGTGGGTTTGTCCATCCCTGATAACAGCTTGATGGAGGAAGACGTTAACTGTCCCCTCTGTGGACATCAGCTTACCGGATCTTGCGGTTTCCTTGCGGCCTTTCTGATTGGACAGACATGTAGCTCGTGCTGCTGAACCGAGAGGTACTGCTGGTTCTCGACACAGCGGACACGTCACTTACATCACTGTCCGATGACTTGGCTGACAAATTATCGGAGCCCCGAGGATCTCTGCCCGGACGCTGCAGCGGGGATAAGAGAACCATGAAAAGTCACTATTATGGTGATGATCATACCACAGAAGATATTTCTTGTGCCGTCCTCTTGGCAAAAATAAGTTCAACAAGTAGAACAATTTCAAATATTCAAATATTAGTGGTTATTTATACTCAAATGTTAAACTGATATAATCTTCAATAAGTTTTGAAAGTGTGTAAAGTTCAAGTATTGGAAAAATCACTGCTGCTATGCTGTTAGCTTTGAAAGGACAACTTTTCTTGATCAAGATAAGCACCGCAGCTGCAGAAAAACTCTGCTGAATGTAAATAATAAAGACTTACTAGGTCTGCTCTCAAGAAAGAACAGAAAAGTTGGGATGACGCGATTATGTAAGATGTATTATGTGTGCTTTTTGAAAGGTCACAATGTTCTTTAATCAGGTGCAGCAAAGAGACATTTAAGAAATAGAAAAATAGAAAGCTGGCAGTTCGATCTTTAGGCTTTTCAGAGATATCGTCAAGAAACTCTTTGGGAAAAGACAATTTCATTCCCCAATATGAGCCATGTGATAGCAATATAAATTAAAGTAAAAACGCTTGTACTGTTGCATTACATATGGGGGCTCTTAAAAAGCAGAGTTATGGGGACTGGGTGAAAATGCTGGTTATTGCTTATCTCAGTGGTGCGTATTCTTATGTGCAAACAATCCAATTAAATACAACCCAATGATGACCAATGAACCTGGGACCTTTGGTGCTTTACAGAGATGGTCCACTTTACCTTATCATGCAGTACATCAAATGACAAATATCTATTCTATCTGGAGAAACTAAAGCTTTAAAATTTTCATGATATGTTGATGCAGCTGTAACAGTGGCTACGTTTATATGCAGTCAAAAACCCTTTCTTAGCAATAACCCTTTATTAGCAATAACCCGTTTCCGTACGGCCATGTAAACACCCGCAAAAACCCGAATATGCTCATATTCCGGTTTTTAAAAACCTGAATAAGACCTCTGGGTTACTCCTTTTCTAACCTGAATATCTCGTCATATAAACGCGCATCGGAATATCCCTATAGAAAGAAACATTAATTTGCGTTCTGCGCATGTTTCATCCAAAAGGAATCTTGGTCTTTTGAGTACGGCAACTACTTGTACGCCACGTCTGGCCCGCGACCCACCAGAAATACACAAGGAGAGGTAAACAGACATGGCAAAACCCACACGCGTCAGCACAGCATCACACAACAGGAGTAACTCTGTCTGTTTAGGCATGTAAACGGGTTATTCCAAATGTTTCAGAAACCGGAATATTGACCTTAACCCGAATATTGATGGCATATAAACGTAGTCAATCATCTAACAATGTAGTGTACAACACTACATTTAAGTTTTGATACCTTTAGTACACTTGGTAAAACCTGTATAATACTACTCTGAACGCAGGATTTGAACTCATAATGCAGTATTTTTGCTGGCACTGCTACTTTTCTGTAACCCTTTAAGACCTGCCATTGTGCAAGTCTGCCAGGACATATTCTTACATTTTTACATACTGAAGTGCAATTTTTGGAGTATTTTTATTTGCTTTACATCAATATATATCACAAGTTTTAATAATATGTATTGACTTATTTCTTAATTACAACAATAAATTGCGTTTTTGTTTGTTTCACATTTAATTCAAAATACAGAAATTGAATAGCAAACTTGTAAATGTAAAAAAATTGCACAACATCCTGTGCTCTTGTTTATAAAGATTGTTGTAATTTGTGCTTTATTGTATATTTTTACAAACCTATCACTGCAAAAAGTGCTCTGAGACGTGGTGAATGTGTGAAATGTTAGTGTAACTCCCCAGATTTTATGTGCTAAAGGAATGATCGATCCATCTTATCTGGTTTCAACCAACAATCAGAAATGATGGATTGTAGCGCCGGCGCTACACTGGGCTCTACAGGGTTAAGTAATGGACATGAGCACTTACACCACTGTAAGGCAGATCATACCAGATTGTTTTAAAACCAGTGACCATTAGCTGGCTTGCAAGGCAGGATTCACTGAACTAACTTCAAACATAGTTTTTCTTGGAAGTAAACTGGCATGACATTCTTGGCACAGACCTAGCACAAGAAAATTTGTGGAACTGCATGTGTTTGTAATATCTCATGTGTATTTTTAATGGACTGTTTACTGTAAGAAACTCTAAACGGAGTATTATGGTAACTGCTTTCTATTACACTGTAGTTTAACAGCAGGCTCACCAGTCTTGTTTAATAATAGTGAGAGCATTGTTTTGTCAATGGGACTTCCAGGGAGGATAATGTTTAGCAGACAAAGACACCTCACAATTTAATCTGCTTTTTATAAACTTGCAGAAAACACATTGGCTTCTTGTAATGCAATAGCTTTCATAGCACTGACTTAAAAGGAAAGTGGACAGACAGTATTTGGCTTGTATGTCTTGGCCCAGACTGCAGTGAGAACACAGGTTTGGATCAAGCTTTCTAAACACGTTCATAAACCAGGACAGAGTAGTAAACACTTGACACTGCAAACACTCAGTGTCACATTCCTTGAAATTACGAGAAACTTTGAGGCTTGGTTTACCTACATGACAAAGAGAAAAGTCGGTCAGTATTTAGCAGATGCACCTTTGGCTACAATTACAGCACTGAGCCTTTGTGGACAGCTCTCAGTCAGCTTTATATTTTTTCCCTATTCTTCGCAAAATTGCCCAAGCTCTTTCAAATTGCATAGTGATTGTGATTGAACAGTCCTTTTAAGCCAGGGGCGGCTGGTATAAATGGGCTAACAGGGCTAAGCCCTCCCAAGCAAACACAAAAAAGATGAGAAAATTATTTTTCAAATAACTTACAACAGATTGTTTTAAGTTTAGGTGAAAACAAAGGTAGCAACAGCACCAATCAGTCAAAACAAAAACATAGAATATCTCTAAATGGGCTGATTTTTTACAGCCCCAGCAGATACAGTCCACTTTCATTCATTTCGTTCTTGTAAGTGATTGACAGGTGTCATGTCCCGCCCCCGTGATTTACTGATCATTTGGGCTAACTTCAGTCAGCCCACAGGACTTTGACGCAGCGAGAAAAGGTTAAGCTATGGCGGGCGTTAGCATGAACGAGGTGGATTATTTGCCTTCATGTCCATTTTCCTCAATGTCTTTGGAGGAAAAGCTGGAAGTTAAGAGACTGGGATCACAATAGCCGTCGATGTGAGCTTCTTTTCAAATAAGGTAGGCCCATGTTGACCTGTTAAAGGACTGTGACACCTTGTTTTTGCTGAGGTCATCTGTTGTACTGAAGGCGTGTTTAGCACTACATGTCGCCAAACAGTTGTAATAAGACAGTTGCAGCAGGTTGTCTGTGGGCAGTTGCAGTTGGAACACGTTTTGTAGTGGTGTGTGTGTGTGTGTGTGTGTGTGTGTGTGTGTGTGTGTGTGTGTGTGTGTGTGTGTGTGTGTGTGTGTGTGTGTGTGTGTGTGTGTGTGTGTGTGTGTGTGTGAGAGTGTTGATGTAGAGCACTAAAAAAGTATAGTGTACCTGTAATTGATGTAACTGTGTGTATCATAGGTGATGGTGCTTTTGCAGCTGTGTTAACCATTTAATTGGTATTATGCATTTGTTAGCCCACCCAACAAATTTCACCACCAGCCGCCACTGTTTTAAACACACAAAATCTTGATAGAATAGAGGTCTGGCTCTGACTCAGCCACTACAAAACATTCAGCCTGCTGTCTTTAAATCTTTTCTGTTTAGCTTTGGCGGTATGCTTCAAGCAAATGTCTTGTCAGAAAACAAATCTTCTCCCAGGTTGCACTTCTCTTGCAGACTGCATCAGATTGTCCTCCAGGATTTCTTGCTTGATAACTTGCTGATGATGTGTTTGTGCAATGCTAACCATAGCATCTAGTCTGATGGCCAAAAAGTTCTGTTTGGGTTTCACGGGACCAAAGAGCCTTCTTCCAGTTGACTTCAGAGTCTCTCACATGTCTTCTGGTGAACTGTAGTCAAGACATAATCTGAGCTATTTTTCAGCAGTGGCTTTCTCTTTGATAGGTGAACAGTGGCAACAGTTGTAGGTATAAGCTTGTAATTCCTTCCTGATGGCCTCCCTCACTCATCTCTTCCTTGCATGGTCACTCAGTTTTCAAGGACGGCGTACTAAGGCCAGGTTTACACGTGCCATAATCCTTCCATTTCTTAATGATGGATTTAACTGTCAGTATCAGTATGTGCAATTCTCTTTCTCACTGTATTTTATCGTATTTTTATCGTATTTTATTCTATTTTTATTTCTTGATTGTAATGTATATATTTTTTCAAGTACCAAATGGAGCAGCGCTCACAATTTCGTTGTATACCCGTGTACAATGACAATAAAGGCTTTCTATTCTATTCTATTCTATTCTATTCTATTCTATTCTATTCTATTCTAACTATGCTACAGAGGATATTCAGTGGCTTGAAACCCTTCTTGTATCCATCCTCTGACTTGTGCATTTCAATAATCCTTTCACAGTGGTGCTTGGAGTGTTCTCTTGTCTTTGTGGTGCAGCTACAGCTAGAACTAGTGATTCACCAGTGACTGGACCTTTCAGATGCAGGTGTCTTAATACTATAGTCACTTGAGATACACTCAAATGATCTCCATTTCACTGTCTGATGTCCAGGACCAATTGGCTGCAGCTATGTTGAAATAGGTAAATCACTTTAAAAGGGGTGAATGCTTATGCAATCATTTATTGAACATTTTATATGTTCAATTTATTGACATTACTTTGTAGAAATCAGTTCACTTTTACAAGAAAGAGTCTTTTATTTGCAAATTCTTGTCAAAAAAGTCAAATAAAATCTATCACAATTCAATGTTGAAAAGCACAAAGTAATCCACAAATTCTGTCGTTAACATGAATCATCATAATGGTTTTTACCTTCAGGGAAAAGAATGGCAACAAAATCTGTTGAAAGCAGTTCATCCTGCAGAGGTAGGACATTGCTTCTGAAAAAATGCATGTTGTTGTTGCTGTATTTTTAAAATATATATATATATTTTTGAATGGGATGTCAAGAAAACTAGGTGTATTATTTACAGGCGTAAGCTGTGATACAGGTTGTTTTGCAGTCTTTAATTTGTTGAGCTGATCTTTCAGCTAAACAGCTTAACCTGTCTCAGTGTTTTTCAGCCTTTAAACAGAGTTGAGTGTTTACTAGTTTCAGTATGTTTGTGTGACTATGACAGGATCTGTACACTACGCCAGCATCACTGCACATGCACAGTATGATGTTGATATGTGCATGTGCACATGCTTGACTGCTTGCAAAACGTGCCATATGGCCTATACACAGGGCAACCATGCAAACAGTACATGTTCTTCCTCTGTAACACAGAGTATTAAAGCTTAAAATCAGCTTATCAGGACGTGTTTTTACCTTGTGGTAGTCCTGCTCCAGTCTGGAATCGGAGCCGGCTCCCTGCTTGTATTTGTTCATCTTTAGTTTCATCTGTCTGGTTCTCTCCTCCATGTCCATACCTAAGCACAGAGACAGACGATGGTCACAGGGGAACTGGTACCGTGAGGAAGGCCTGATGGAGGGGTTTACTGTTATGGTGAAAGACAAGCTTCTGCTGAGCCATGAGCCATGAGCTATGACAAAGACAGATCTAATGGAAAAAGCTGAATGGTTGGCTGTATTAACAAAGAAACATAAACACAAACTGGTAAAGGTCTATACCATAACAAACTGGGCCGATCATCCAAACATCTGGCTCAATTAACTTCATAGAAAATTTTCACCAAAATAATGTTTTTTAATTTAGGTACAGAGATTCAAATAACACAATTTATTCCTCCCAATTCTACAATAAAGCAGCTTTGGAGGACAACTACGGTAGTATTACTACAATACTAACTCTAACAAGATTTGTGACACATTTTTACACAAGATTCCAGATAAATGCCCATCCTTTGACAAAAATGACGATGATCAAACTATTTCATCGACTCGTCTGTCTCAGCTAAAACTGAACAGATTTAAAAAAATTTTTCTTTTTGTGGTCATTTTCAGCTTTGTATAATCATAATCTGTTCCTCTTTGCCCATCTTATCACCTCATGAGTTCCGTTTGGTGCTTTGTTTCACACTGCTGCAGCACCACCCCATGATCAACACAGAAGCCTAACTTGCTCTGCAGAGATAAAAACACCACAAGACCTATGCACATTGTTCAGAACTAAAAACAAGCACCAAAATAACATCTCACAATAACTCCTCTCTGCAACAAGTTTAGCAAAATTATTTCTCAATCTCTGCCTCTCCTGCTGTACCTGCATTTCTATTCTACCCCTTGCTCTTTGTCTCCACTTTTGTGTCATATAATGGCAATGATAAAGCGAAAGTGGAATGCACACATAAAGGCGCCATGCACAAATACAATATGCCTGAGCCTTCACACACACACACACACACACACACACACACACACACACACACACACACACACACACACACACACACACACACACACACACACACACACACACACACACACACACACACACACACACACACGCAGAGACAAAGAAAAGCTGAGAGCGAATGAATGACTGCATAGGTGAGGCAAAGTGAATTGTTCAGATTTTTCTAGAATAAAGTTAATTCTCTGTCTCTTTTGGTCAAGTGCTCCTTGCTCAAGTAAAATCTCAAAATCTGCATAGTGCCATGTCTTTCATAGTCACTAGATTTCAGAGGAAAATATTGTTTATTTTGGAGAGTATTCAGGAAACTGCCTATATCTTTTACATCTGCAATTCTTTGTTAATTAACTACCGTGATTATGCTGCATTTTCAGTTACACTGCAGACAGAAAGAATTAGGCCAGTCTTTGTTATGTTTGCTTTGTATTAAAGCTAATTTGAAATGAAACAATGTCTATGATGTTAAAGTTGAACATTTCATTCAGTGAGATTTGAGATTCTGTATAGTCACATTAGTTGAATAATGTAGGAGTTAGTCCTTCAGTTTTAGTGGACAGACACGACGGGACAAGATATCATCATGTGAAAGTTAGAACCGTCGAGGAATATGCTCATTTGCTGACAGTTATATGATAGAAGATATTATATTTGTACACTAAATATGAAGATGGAGTCAGCAGGTAGTTGCATATAGAAGGGGAATTACAGTTTGGCTGAAGGTGACAAGTCTAAATACAAGAACTTTTAAGGCTCATTATTTTGTCCCACTTTTATTTTCTTTATGTTGAATGGTAAAGAGACTTCGCTGAGTCACTACTGGTTGCTAGGCAACATCATCAAGACAATAAAACCTCAAGAAGTCTCCTCAAATTGAGCAACTATTTATAAAACTGACTAGGTCTTCTTAATGTCTACTTTAAACATCATAGTCACTGTTTCATTTCAAAGAAAACCTGCTAAAGTAGAGCAGGTTAATTAAAAGCATCTTTGTTCATATCGACCAGTGTGACTGCACAGTAGCCTCAAATGTGAAATGTGAATCATTTCAGGACTCCAAATGAAATTCAAAACCATTTGGACAAATTTTGTAAATTAAAATATACTTAAATAGGCTCCAAAACCAAATTATTGTTTCCACTCAGAGAGTGACCAAAAGAAGAATTCTGCTGTCATACACTCAGAGAAAGTATTTTTCTAGTTGGACAACAACATGTCAGCACCTGCTGCAAAGAAACCAAACTGGCGTGACCATGATCATGCTTTAGTGAACGGGAAGCCCACACAGTTTGTCTGCCGCAAAAAAAACCCAAAAAAACAAGCAGTAGAAATGACAAAGGAGCCCGAAGCGTCACCTACAGAACAATTAAGCGCATAAACAGCACAAGAGAATGGAGGCAAGCGAGGCGGGAAAAGAAAAGACAACTGAGATGAGGGGAGGTGGGTGGGGGAGGGCAAGCCAGGAAGACGAGAGAAAATAGAGGAGGAAGAGGAAGCTGAGTCAGAAAAAGGAAGAAGGTGCAGAAGAAGAAGGGACAGACCTGAGTTCGTCCAACTTGGTGAGTCCGTGTCTTCTGGGATCACATCACAGAATGGACAGACACAGACAGAGGAGAGGAAGATGGATGTGAGAGGATGTACGAAGGGTAAAAGGGGGGACGGAGGAGAAGACGAAAGACGGAGGGAGGGCGGTGCCATCACCAAGTGTGCCAGGTGTGGCGGGTCAGAGTGAGAGGGAAGTGGATGAGAGGGGGACACGACACGACAACAATACGACACATCGACAAAACAACGAGCACAGAAACACACAAACAAAATCATAGAGTACACCAAGAGCACACAAACGTCACAATGGGCACAGTGAGAAGTCAAAACAGAACAGGAGGGTGCGAGGCCGGGAGAGGCTGAGGTAGAAGCCAAGAGTTTAGTTATTAGAAATTAGAAAGAGGAGGGAGAGTTGGAGGGGTGAGGTTCTGTGCTTTAAAAGGAAAAAGAGCTGAAACAGTAAAGAGATGTTAATGTGTCGAACCAGAGAGAAACTTGAGACCTCGCTGAAGGTAGGCGGGAGAGAGGAGGACGGAGGGGAGGGGAGGTAAAAGGAGAAGTGGATGTCACTTGAGTCTGCATGGGGCAACTGTGGGGAGACAGCCTGGAAAAGTAACGTAAAAGTAAGGAGGAAAAAAAAGAAAAAAAACACAAAACAACACAAACTGAAAGCACAGAGCAGCGAGCACACAAAAGAGAGAGACAGCTACCTCCCAGAATTTCACCAAGAAAAATTCAAATCGACAAAAATACAGACGTCACCGGAGCAGAATGCAAAAGTGTGCATGTAAATACATGCATACACTCACACACACTCCCACACAAACACACACAGGTGTCAGCTACAGCATCTTACTGAAAGGACGTTATGCAACAGAACGACTGACTGCCTTCTTTCAGGCATCTGTTGCTTGCAATATATTCATATTGTATTCATATACATATATTCCTTCCCTTTTGTATTATTCATGTCCTTCCTTCCGCTCAGCCTGCTCAGAAAATTCTCACTCCTTTAACTCCAAATATAAACCGTGTTTTCATTTTGCTTTGCTTCGATGCGTGTTTTGATCCTGTGCAAGGCAACCACTCATGAGTTCGATGCCAGCGGTCAGTCTGTAACAGCATTTGCCGTCCTGCTCTCCAGCCTTCGTGCTTAATCTCCATCCAGGAGTCTGAACCTGACGAGGCAACAGTAAGAGCCGAGACAGCACTCACATCAGACCTCATTTTCATACCCACTTCCACAGGATTTGCATTTAGCTCAATTAGTACTCAATTAGGGTGAATAATGGAGTGTCACAGGAATAAAAAGACAATGTGAGACATCTGCCTCACTGGCTTTCATCTCTTTGTGGCAGCTAACATCATCTGATTAGAGAGTCAAATGATAATCAAGAGAGCAAGAGATTTTCTTTCCTTTACTTCAGCATCAATATGTAGGTCATCGGAATAAGAAAGATATATTAGGACGGTTATGAGAGAACACGTTGTAATATAGGAGCTTCCTGTCATCGGTGGGTTAATACTGTGTGCTAATGAACGATGTTTTATACAAGTGACTCTGAGCAATAAAAGGTACAGAGATTGTAGACCTCAGCAGTAACTACAATGCTCCCTTTGTTACAGCAAACAAATGATATTTTCTCACAACAATAAACGCTAGCATGGGCGAGGGTCACTAAACAAGAGCTCCACTATTTAAAACTTTTGAAAGAGGAATTCATCCATACTTTCTACCATATGCCACAAAAAACTTGCATGTCTAGACATTTGTAAAACATATGAAGTTCAAAGTTAAATATACATAAATATAATACATATAAACCATATTTCAGTGATTTTCATCAACAATTGTACACCAAACAGTAAAAACTCTGGATTCTCTCCAAGTAACTGGCTAATCTACATGTAAATGTTTTGAATGCGACCAGCGAAAACAGGCTTTGTGTGACATCCATACAGATGAAATCTATTCCTGCATTTGACCTACTTAATAAGTAAGACATAGTTTCCAGTGCAAAGGACAATAGAACGAAACTGATCTATACCACTGAGCAAATTCACCAACACAGACTGGTAAAAAAACAAACAAACAAACAAAAAACAATCGCATACAAACATCACTTCACATCATACAATAACTGCACCAACTGCACAAAGTTAGAAGAAAAAACAGAAAACAACTCATATTATAGTCCCTATTATGTGCCTGAGCGCGAGGATGCTGTTGGTGGTACAGTATGTGTACTCAGCTCTTTGTGGTGTACAGAGTAAATGACTGCTATGGGAAAATGGTGAACAGCAGGTAGTAGTGAGGGGCAAGATAAAAACTCCCCCTCCCTGCACAATCACTGTTGAGGAGACGCTGACCGGCCTTGAGATCGCTCCCAGTGTGAAAGTAACATGAATGTGGTCGGGCTATTAAAGAGGGTTTGTGCTTCGTCAGTCTTTCTGGGAAAAATAAAGGTAGAAAAAAATATGCACAGACAGAGAAAAATCGACAGAGAAACATGAGGGGTGGAGGGGTCGAAGGCAACGGAGACGAAGACAAACAGAGTAGTAGACAGCTAGGAAGTTTAGAGACAGAAGCTGAAAAATAACAACGAGATATGGAGAAAGAAAGACTGACTGACGAGCAGGTTTGCTGAGGGTTCATCACTTCTTGAATGTCCGACAGCAGGAGGCAAAAATGTTATACGCTGGAGAACTACTGGCTTGTTGACCCACAAAACCGGACTGCATATCACTACAGCAACACGTTTATCAGTGAAAAACCATGCCGATGTTGATGAGTCCGAGCTTTATAATGACATTCTGTCAATAAAACAGTAAATATGCTCATAAAATGATGCAGTTGCAGGTACGTAATTGTTGCTTTCCTCCAAGGTTTGCTTGACATTTAATTATGCTTCAGTGTAAAATGAATTACATCTAAAGCAACAACCATAAATCAGAACCTGTGAGCGTAACATATCAGCAAGTGGTAGAACAGGTTAACATAAACAAGGATTAATTTAAGGAGAGGTGAAGGCGTGTTTCCATGGCAACACATTTAGCCAACAAAGCAAACACAGCACCTCAAGACACTGCGATGCCATTACCTTAGCAACATATTTCACGTTTACCATATTTCCATCACATCAGACTTCACTTCACAAAAGCAGCTGAGTGTAGAACATTGTGCACAGACAGTTTAGAAAAGGCATCTGTATTTAGGTAATGAAAAAATATAAATGTACACTACCTTTCAAAAATCTGTAGTCACCCACACAATTCCATGTTCTCCATGAAAACTCCCACTTCTATCCATGTGCTAACATAACTGAACAAGGGTTTCCTAATCATCAATGAGCCTTTCAACACCATTAGCTAACACAATGTAGCATTAGAACACAGGAGTGATGGTTGCTGGAAATGTTCCTCTGTACCCCTATGGAGATATTCCATTAAAAATCAGCTGTTTCCAGCTAGAACAGTCTTTTACCACATTAACTATGTCTACACTGGATTTATCATTGATTTAATGTTGTCTTCATCAAAAAAACTGCTTTTCTTTCAAAAATGAGGACATTTTTAAGTGACCCCAAACTTTTGAACGGTAGTGTAAATATACATATCCTCTGTTTAGGGTGCTAGAAAATGCTAAACATAACAAAACTAACTTAAATCGAATTTTCAATGAGACAGAAAGCTCATCAGCTCGATGCTGCACTGCACATCCACACCGTGCAGGAAGAGGCTGAAGAACAGAAGGATGCCATCCAGAGGCTGACTACGGCAAAGTCATGCTAATCACAGATGTAAATAATTCTGACCCATTTAAAATCTATTAACCACACTTTGATTAAGTTTTTTTTAAATTTTCAATCAACATCCAGCTTTTACAGTACGTTTTTTAGGCCTGACTCTGGGAAGCAAATAAAGAGTCCCCACAAACAAAGGATTCATATTTCTGTATGAGTCCATGAGCAGTAAAAATCTAACTATAGTAATCTCATTAAGGACAACGTTTGGAAAACGGTTCTACATTTAAATGTTTGTTCTTTTGGCCTTTAATTCTTGATTTTGTGACTTACGGTATAAGCTTCTCAGATTTTTTTCCTTCTTTTAGAAACTGAAATAAAGAAGTAGGACAAGGTAAACAGTCATTTGTAGCTAAAGGAATACCTTTTTCTTGTATTACAAAGTTCTATCTGCTGGTTTTGTTTTTGTGAGTCTAATCATATGATGCTCTTCAGAACCAGCATGTTCAGATGGGAGAGTACTCGAATGGATACCGTACAGGATGACTAAATTTGATGACACATTTGAAACACGTGCTTCTATTTCACACAAAAGCTGCTGTTTGTTAGATTCAGATGAGGCTTCAGCTCACCATGATGAGACAGACTGATGCACTGACTGCACAGTCAGTGAGGAACATACTCCTTACTGTCTGTTGTGGCCACACTTGTCAACACAAGGTTAAATGGGTCGATTACTGTTCATGGACTCATATGACTGATTGAGAACAAAGCCTGCAGCTCTATCAAAGTGAAGCTTGGCTTTTTAAAGTGGCAGAAACTCACACGCAAACCAACTAACCTGCATCAGTGAGGGAGGGGTGTGGCTGCGTCCCTCCATCAGACAGAGAACCATTCAGCCCTCGCTGCTGGTCCTCCCATGTCACCTCTACAGCAAAACATATGCACACATGCACATACATATACACAGACGTACGCTCACTGGTTTGGACACTAAAGGGATTGGAAGAACCTTGGTGTATCAGGAGAACTTCTTGGTAGATTCTGCACTGAAAGTGGAGCCAAATCCTTCCTCCTGCCTGTTATAAAATGTAGGTTTTGTCACACTGCACTACAACCACTGTGTTTATGTTGCAGAGCGGTACTAGAAAGCTTGGGAAAAGAGAGGTAAGAAGAGAAAAAGACCTCTTTGCCTCTTCAGCACTAGAATCAAGGACAGCTCCTCATCAAAGATTATGAACTTTGCTCCATCTGCTGGCCAACAGAGGTAACAGTCTCTCAGAATAAAAAACAGGAGACTACGCTCTGTACTACATCTGCAGCAAAGCAGAATGCACAGAATTCAGAAAATACAACACAGAATTATTGTTTGTCATTTTTGTTGTGCACTATGATAAAAATCTGTGATTACTAAAGATGGAATAATTGATTTTAGTGCAGTTTTTGGCCGAAATTACAGAGAACTGCCCTAAACAATAGTTTTATACAAAAGAGACTGCCAGTTTTAAGGGAGCACTTGAACAGAAAATGTGTGTATGTGTTCAATAATCCATGTCTAATTGAAATGATTGGCAATTTCACAATGGAAATGGAGAGCTCTGTCTTTGTGAGGTGGAGCTGAGCAGAATTAATTAGTATTAAAGTAGAGGGCAGATTAGAGCTCTGAGGCCAAACGAGAGGCAGAGAAGGATAGAGGAGCAGAAATCACAACGGCACTCTGCATGTCTGTATTAACATCAGTTTCAGCTACGGACAAGTTTCTAATTTGATCGCTCTAAATTAACTTAATAGGAATGACCCACACTACTTATTAGATAAAAAAAAATAGATAAAGGAAAATAAAGAACTTTAAAGTGTGCTAGAGCAAAAAAGAAGGTAAAATTACTCAGAGTAGCTGAGCCTCGAGAACCATAGCTGCTAAATCAGCTGCTAAGTCACAGAAGAAGTGAGACAGCCCACACAGCAAAGCCACACCATCACACTGTTCAGACGACTTGCCTTTCCTTCCATTTACTGGCGGGCCTTGGGGCTTTTCCTCATTTTCTGCTGCTAGTAGGGGAGACAGATGGAGGCTCATGAAATGATGGCCCTCTGCAACCTTATACTGTAATTCACGTTAATATGACACCTCAGACTGCATGTGCTTGCACACAAACACACTGCTATTCCAAGATCTGATCACTAGTTGGAATAGAAAAGCTGAACATTTAGATAATTGTACTGCAAATTGTGAGGTCAATTACACCACACAAATGCTACTGTGCTCATAATGCAACATGCAACTGTTTCACGGAAGCATTTGGCCTGTAGACTGTTTCTGATTGATTCCAGATGGTTTAAAAACACAACGTTGCTTTTTGAGACCTTATATTAATATCCATGAAGTCATTCAGCACTGCAGCTATGACAGTGTTGAGTAATAGCACCACACAGTCAAAGGACAGAACCGTGCCACATAAACAGATGGGAAAGTAGGAAGTGGAAACTGCGGGAAACTCCAGTTTCTGCCAACAGTCTGGCAATTCATTCAAGCCTGTGGTTGAATGTACTGTATATCAGCACATACTGTACATCACGCTCCTCTGGTATTACTCCAACTTCAGGGCTGCTACTTAATATTTAATTAGTTTTCATTATAAATAACTTTTCATGAACAACTTTCCTGAAGGAAAGAGAAAGAAAGAAAGAAAGAAAGAAAGAAAGAAAGAAAGAAAGAAAGAAAGAAAGAAAGAAAGAAAAGAAAGAAAGAAAGAAAAAGAAAGAAAGAAAGGCAACACATTGCTTTTAAACAAGACTGTTTCTGTAGCAGGTTAACACACCTGGGCGACCATTCAGGGGTTCAGGTGCCACATGCTCCTCCCCTCTTCCCTCTTAGCGGTTGCCACACATAAACAGATAACATACAAAACAGGTAGGTATGGGCAGGTATGAGGTATGACTAAAATTCGACACACAGCTAGTTTATCAACCTACCAGCTTTTTTCTGTAACCAGCGAAGAGAAAAAAAATCCAGGCCATAAAGTTCTACGTACACACACACACTTGTAGGCTCACACACATTTGCGTTACATAAGCTGAGAGCCATACGGCTCTGTGGGAACTACAGCAAAAGGTCAGATCAATACCTCCCCCCACTGCCCACGCACTGCCACAGTCATGAAAGGTACAACAAAGAAAGAGAGAAAGGCAGAGGCATAAACACAAAGAAAGACAGAAAGAAAGAGAAGGAGAAGTGGAAAAAATAGACTGCCTGTCGCTGAGACACAGAAGAAAAAGAGATTAGGCCAGGACTGAAGAGGAAGGAGGACAAAAGGTGACACAAAGAAGCGACAGAGAGGTCCAGACAGAGAGCTCCAGAGTGATAAAAAGATGGCACAGATACAGAGGAAGGGTGGGACCGAGACAGAGCGAGCAAAGGAGACAGTGAGGAAGATGGAGAGAGAGAGAGTGAGGCTGGCGGCTGTACAGAAGACAGGGAAAGCCCTCGTGGACTCTGACAGTGATGAAAGAGTTGTGCGACTGCTTTGACAAGTTCGCCAAAACTGCATGAGCTTCTTCCCTTCTCGGTAGCTTTGTTTCAGTCATTCTCCACAGTGACCGCAAAGTTAAACACAACCTTCATCTTTTTATAGCATCTAATTCAGACACACAAAGTAGTATAATCATTGTTTTCATCACGCAGCATGTCATAAGTCGTTTCCACAACACAACGTTTGCTAAAGGAGTGCTGAGGAACAAAAGTGATTTCAAATGCCACTTTGTAATTGTGAAGACGATTAAATGTTTTTGCCTACGTCATTATTTAAAGCCTGGAGTGAATATTGTTTAGCAGACACAGACAGAAAAGCATTATATTAGCTTTGGTGAAGTATCTCAGCAGTCCAGATAATTAAAAAAGCCAATAATTCGCAGACAAATACCTGAAGTATAACTCAAAGCAAAACAACATGGAGGCTACACAGGAACACAACACTGGTACAACCAATAGGATCCAGACAGACCTTCAGGTAAGTACAACATGATGGCACAGGACAACTCAAGTCTACGTTCAACACAACTGCAACAAGGGGAGGGTTCAAGGTGCATAAACTTATAAATTCAGTTTAGACTCCACTGAACCCAGCCACCTGCCATTGCAGACAGGGTTTTGGCCTTCAGAGTGAGGTGCAGCTCAACCAGCACTCCCAGTCTGAAGGACTAAACCCGCACATTCAGGTACAGACCTTCACAAGGCTCTGTTCCTTCGTCTCCATCTTCTGAGAGAGAAATGGAAAAGGAACCGAGTAGAGATGTTACGGATGGAGGGCAAAAGTAAATACCCATGAAACACAAAGCAGAGAAAAATCCTTGTACCTAAGATAAGATCTATTGCTGATTCCATCAGTCATTAATACTTCCTCCTTTCTCAGTCAAAAGTGAAGTGTAAGTGTGAGCAGCTGCTACAAAACCAAAGCTTTTCCTGACACCCAAACAGTCGGGTCATCGAACAAGAAGTCTATCATTTCAATATCCTGCACAGCATATGTGTATTCAGAATACATAAACAACAACCCTGTAATACAAATAGAAAAGATTCAGGTGACTTACTTCTGTCCTTCCCTGTAGGTGGAAGCTGTGGAAGTTGGCGACCTCGTCTACTGGACATAGGGGTACTGGTGGGACTGGTCTGAACTGATCCACTACGAGGATGCGCCCTATATGACAAACATTAGTGGACACTGATGTGAGAAACAAATTAGGATGAGAGCTGATGGCGGATGCAGGGCCAGGCCATGTTGCACCCACATCACAGTGTGACTATAGCAAAGGAACTTTCAAGGAAGACAAGGCTGCAGATATCTGTGTAAGCAACATAAAAAGTTAAGCTATGTACTAAGCATGATTTAATGTAGTCGTCTAGGGTCAGTTAACAATTTTGAATAAATTTTGATCACATAAAATGTCTTGAAGTGAATCACTGTCAGGCAGAATAGCAGGCAATCAAGGACAGCAATTGTACAAATGAAAGAACATTGTAAGCTTTACAATGTGTCTCATTTCTCCAAATATAAAACCAATGCACACAGTGATGACGTTTGGCACATGGCATGGAAGTGGAGGGATACATCAACTGTAAGGAGCTGCAATAAAAAAATGCCAGGTGTGAATCGCATGTACAGTCGACTCATCAAGCTGCAGGGAGAAAAGAGTTCAACGCAGAAACAGCAGACCAGTGCGACCATGCATTCAGACTGTCCCCAAAGGGCTTGAACTCAAAACGAGAAAAAAAAAGAGCAAAAAAGAACAGAATGCCATCACAGGATAAACGGCATCGGCTGATGTTAGTAATGAAAACAAAGTAAAATGTCGGCCCATCACTGCTATACTCACACAAGTGTATGAGCAGTGTGTTCCAAATGAAAACGAGTCAGCAAGCTCATCTACGGTGTCGGGGTCGTCGTGCCTGGGATATGTGTAACAAAAATACAGCACATCCACTGGTGTTTTTGGGGGGACACAACTGAAAGTGGCTGGGTGGGGGGAGTTGTGAGGGGGAAGTTGGTTGGTGGGGTGAGGTGGGGTGAGGTGGGGTGAGGTGGGGTGAGGTGAGGTGAGGCAGGGTAGCAGAGTCTAAGGAAAGGGTGGGAGGTAGGTGAGTATGAGGTGTTCTTTGTTTCGTGTTTTTGGTTTGCTATGTGAGTTAGTCAGGCTGGGGGTGGGTGGGAGCTCATGGGACGGGGTCTGTACTGGTTTAGTTCTACAAAGGTTTTAAAAGTACAGACATTTAGCAGAGGTGGAGCAGCTTTGGAGGCAGGAATAATCTTAGCAGTTGATTAAAATTTCCATGTGAGAGTAAAAGAAGCAGAGATTTTCACAAAGCAGGCAGACTTCTACATTCTACCTGGCATTTTAATATCCTGGCATGTAGCTAGCTATTTGGATAAGGTAGACCAGCAGCTGAGCAAACTAAACTAGATACTGTAAGTTACAAAAACCTCTGGAAGCTTTAATGCATTAAGTGGGCTTTACTCAAATCAGGTTAATTAATCAGGAAACTTTGGGACTACTTACTGATGTTTTTCACCTAATGTTTAAATTATTTCTCCCTCCAGTGTAGCCATGCCTGGGGAAAATGACTGTACAACTAATAACTCTAATCTCCTTCTATGCTAGGTAGTCTAGCCTCCCCAATCTGGGTCACACCTCGTCAAGGCAGGTGAGGGGGGGGCGGACCTCCCAGATGGCAGAGACGGCATGGACCTCATGAGCGAAGAGTCGTGGGGGCGTTCAGTGGAGCGTGAGCGGGACGTGGGCCGCTCTATAGTGGGCCGCTGGTCTGCAGAGCGGGACCTGCTGTGATACTCGTGTCTATCCATGGCTCCGTGGTTCCTACAGAAGTTGTTGAGAAACAGGTAGGCACTCAGTGGGACTCCGGGACAGTATGCTGGCAGAGTGGATAATATGGAGGGCAAAGAAATCTGGTGCACCCTCAAAACCTCAAGGTGCATGTGTTTATGGACCACACCTGGATTTTTGGCTGATATACCACTTTTCTACAAATTTCTACATCTTTATCAACCATGTAGAAGCTGGTTTGTTGCCAAATATATCTGAATTGCAGGGAAGTTACATGCAAATCTATAGACATGGTCCCTCAAACTAAATAATAGAAGGAAATTATTCAGAAACTCATAGAAAATAATAGACAACTTTAATAATAATGCTAATAAAGGTTGCAGAATTGAATGCACATTTGACATTTGACAGTCAACATTTTTAGTTTCATGAAAAGTATATGAAGTCCAGTTTACAGTACATGCAATTCTTTGAATTTTGCTTAACATCAAAGCTTTGTCTATTATTCTCAATGAGTAGCTGAATGAATACATTGGAAGGGTGGGTCCGGTAGTTTCTGGTCCCTGTGCTGAATGAACTGTGAAGTCCTCAGGATGTGTGCAGCTTGCAGGGACTATGTGCTGTCTCTCTGTACGTGCTGGGTGAGTTTCCATCTGCAGTCTGTTTGGGGTAGAATGAAATGTGAAGGAAAAGTGATGTGTATCTTTACATTGCATTTGGCTTATTGGCTTTTATCTTTTATTTGCTGAAAATGCCCAGGCATTCTAAGTATTTTTGGCACAGTGAGGATGAAGACAGAACTTGTTGATCTGAAGAGCTGCAGGAAAAAGCAGGTGAGGTTTCTGAAAATCATTGACAGTGCACAGGGATTGTGTTTATCTTTGCAGAGAAAAGGAAAAACAATGTATTATCATAGAAAAACTCACTGCACATATAAAAAAAATGAAATAAATATTCACCTCAGTCTTTAGGATATGAAAAATTGAAAAGTAGAGGGGATTAGAGCATGCACATTGTTGGGTAAAGGTACATACATTATCAGTTCAAAATAACAGTTGTCATTGAAAAAAATCAGTTGTTTTGCTTCATAAAGAAAACAAAAGCAATGATTTGTTTTTTGTAAAATGCAGAGGACATATTGGTGGTTGCACACTGTAAACATGTGTAAGTTTTGTTTAACAAGGCTAACAGACACCAAAAGACTTCCTCTAGTCAAATTAGAACGACTGCATTTGAATTTGTGAAAGAATGGTGAAAGTGTGTGTTTCTGCTCACTTCTAAATGTTTGCTATTATGGAATTTTATCAAATTAGTTCTCTTTGTCATAGCCTTGTAGTGTCTGTAGCCTCTCATTTGAAAAATTGTCCAGTAGAGGAGATTTCCTGGTGTCTAAAATATCTAAACAAAGGCTCATCAGTCAGTGACATTCTTTATCTACAGCCACTTACTGTGGGTTTCCATCATACCGTTGTAAGACCAATAATTTATGGGTAATGTGAAGGTTGTATCTGTTACAAATCAAACATCTGACAAAGTGTAATATAATGGACACAACAGTGATATATATTTATATTCTGCTGATCGGAATAGTACCGCTTTCTAGATTCCTACTAGATGCAAACAAAGTCCAAAATTTTAGTTTTTTGGTCACGGAAAAGTCGCTGCATTAATGCTTCTATCCTTCAGGCTTTGTCCCACTCATGGTGCACTCTGGGGCAATGCACTTAAACTACAGACTCAAAAAAAACATTTTCTGCAGGAAAATCACCTAAACTAAGACACTTGCCAAAAGGCTCAAACTCCACTAATGCTTTAGTTTCTGTATTCTGCCTCATTTCTGTTCACGTCTCAGTCAGCCTGGATGCAGACAGAAACTAACCATATACTACCAGATGGAGAGGGGAGAGAATTCTAATCTATTACTCTGTGTAAAACTCTGAGATTCCAGCTACTTCCCTTTGTCTGTCCGTTTAGACAAAAAAGAATGGGAGAAAAAAAATAGATGGACAGCTCTTGTTAATGGCTATCTAAGGCTATAGGCTGAGCCTGAAGTCGAGCCAAGCTGGGCCTTAGGGAAACTTTGTGACACTTTAATAAAGTCAGTCAGGCTCTCGGGCTGAGTTCTGAGGACTCATCACTTTTTTTCTTCCTGGAGAGGAGAGAAATGGCACCAACGTCACGTTATTCCCGACTAAAAGCCAGATGGCAGCAGGCAGAAGACTGAAGTCATTTACAGCTTTTCTCTCGATGGGAGGGATGATGTGAGTTCTTTCTTTTTATTGGTGCACCAGGATGCTGGTGTGGGTCTTAAGAATGAATGAGTGTCAGCAGGCCTTTCTATGGGTGCTGAGAACGGGCCAGAAGCCCATTCTAGTCAGACAAAGAAGCCAAAGGCCAAACACAGAATTTACAAAGTAGCTGTGCAGCCCAGAGAAATGTGCATCAGAGATGCCACTGTATGGATGAGTAAAAAGCAGCTACAAATAGTGTGTAAAAAATGTGATGTGGGGCAGGATTTGGGAGGGATGTGGGGCATTGTCTTTTTATTGTTTTTTATTGTTTGTTTTTAACTTGTTAAGCACTTTGTGTTACTTTTTGTATGAAAAGTGCTACAGAAATAAACTTTGATTGATTGATTGATAAAAAAGGACAACACTAATAATAACACACACCAGTGGTCAATACACTGCTGTTGGTGTAAAGTACATGGGTACAGAAACAACATCAACAAAGAAACAGTCGAATGTTGGCCAGCACTTTACTCCACGACCAGTTTACATACAGCTGACATCAGCAACACAAAAAGCTCTGAGCCTCAACATACAGAGGCAGTTGTGTACCATTAAAGTACATCTACACAACTTCAGAGCTGTGATGACGCCGCAACAAAAACCGATATCAGAGAGGATATCATTTTCTGTCATCACACGTATGATCACGCATAAATTAAAGACGAACGAGGGACAACTTGAGGAGACCACAGGATGGCGGAGAACAGATGCAGCAGCAGTGCATGTCAATACCTCTCGTAGTCATAGTCGGAGGAGTAGGCGCCCTCTGAATAGGCGCGGGCCATCCTAGTGGAACGCAGTAACCTGACTGCTTCCTCTCGGCAGATTGGGTACACACGATGGTTGCGGCTGGCGAAGAAATATCACAACTGGTCAGCATTTAATTTTTTCACCACAAGGGGAGGTAACATAAAAAAGATCCTGTAAAAGAAACTGGAATACTCTTCTGGATTTTTCCTGGCTTGAACAACTCTGATACACTGAAAGTATTCACATGATTGTAGGAGAACCCACCTCTGCTGGACAAAACTTCACAACCACCAAACACTTATCCATTTACAGTATTACGACAGTATGGGTGGATAATATGAAAAGACAGATGTGCTTTTTTAGAGCACATGGAAAATAAACAAGTGTGTTTAGGATGAAAAAGATGCTGAAAGAGAGCAATGCTGACATTAGATGTTTGAACATATGGCACTACAAAAAAGTACCACGTTGTGTATATATTTAATCTTTTGCAGACGAAATATATACTTCCACACAACAACGAAACAGCTATGGCACTGAAAATGGACAGCTAATCTGAAAACATGCCACACTGTCAGTGTCATGTCTTTAATAACAAAATGGAAGCTTTCCTCAAGAAAAGAGTGGGATCGTGGGTTGGGGTGGTTGGTGTATAGGGGTTGTTGGGTTGGAAAAAGTGGAGATGCAGAGATGAGGCTTCATGCAAGCTCAGGTAAAATTCTACCTGGGGTCCTTATGAGGATCATCAACAGGCTGAGTATGTCTGGTTCGAGGTAGGGTGAGAAAATGGCTGCAACCACATGGAGGGAGGAGAGAAGACAGAGATGGATCTGAGATGGCGAAGAGGAAGAGGCGGAGGAGGAGGAGGAAAAAAGGAGGGAGAGAGAAACAGAGAGAGAGAGAGAGAGGATCGCAGATAGGCAAAATCATAGGCAGACAGATGGAGGGGTGAGGAAACCAAGGGAGAGAGAATGAAAGATTTCTCAAAGAAAACAGGATGTGAAGGTACCCAGAAAGCTCATAGGAAAGGTTGATGTAACCGTTTCAAAGAGGAAAAACAGGCAAGGAAGATAAGAGCTGAGAGAAAGCTGAGAAATCAGATGGTGAGGAGAAGTCTCCTTTACCACACAGACAGATGAAAGAGGTAAACAGAACACACCAGCAGCAGTCACGAAGAAAAGAACAGAACAGCACAGTCCAAACGCCTCAGCCTGCTCGGTGTCACTTTTACTGGATGGTTAAACAACTTAGGACCATGCTATCACACAAGAGTTCTTCTTTTACAGACATAATCTAAACAGCATTTCATAAAGCAGGTACAGACAGTGAAAATGGCCATTTTTAAAGAAAACACCAGCCTCACAAAAAGCTCTGAAAATTCCACAGGAAGTGTTTCAATATTGCAGGAGTTCTGGGATAATGCCAAATTTTCTGTGACTCATTTCCTGTGTCATTTTCAACTGTTTTCAATAAATAACCAGACATTGTTAATTAAAGCAGATGAAATACACCCACACACTGTCCCAGACAATTTAGATAAGTGCATTTTCTGCATCTGACACTGATTTAGGCTGAGCCTCAGAAATATCAAATAAAGTTAATTGGACGGGGGAAAGTAGCTGCGGCCTGGCAGTGCCAAGGCTATGATTGGACTCTTGGAGCAACATTTTCCAACCCTTACAGAAAATAAGTGCTGATGGAGGATAACTGACCACTTCCCCTTGACCACTTCTTCCATAAAGATAGTGGAATACATGTAAATGCTATCTACTGTGCTTAGCATCGGCAACATTGGCTTCAAATGTTTCCTGCGTAATTTTAGCCTCTTGATTCCAAGATAGAAAAAATGAATTGATAATTACTGCTCTTAAGCGGCGTAATCTCACCCAAGTGTGGTGTTCATGCAGGGATTCAACTGTGACATAACTTTTCTAATAAATTACTGAAGTGACAGATTCATTTTTATCTTTACAAATGCCAATTTTTAATTGGCTATTTGCTGTATTCATTTATTTTCTAATAATAAATATTGGAAATTAGAAATTTTGAGTCGATTAAGATAAAGTAAGTATCAAGGTGCAGGGAATCCACACCACTGTATTAGATTAAACTGTTTTGAAGGAGAGGAAAAAGATGCTCTTTAAAAGTTGGCACATCAAAAAGATGAAAGGACTCACAAACACGATCAGTTTCCAGAGAGTTTAAGGCAAACGGCATCGTGCGGAAGTGTTTGCGTGCATAAAAAGCTCACTGTATATCTACTCATCAGCCCCACTTGTGCTTGTCAGCATCTATTCATGCATGCCCACATAATTGCATGCATCTACTGTAACACAAGTGTAAGCTGCAGTGTGTGTGTGTGTGTACCTGTCAGGGGAGTAGTTATCTTCGGACACACTGTGGTGCTCCACTCTAGTGGAGGACGTGTACTGAGAAGGCCTAAGGTCAAAGGCTGGGTCCAGACTTCTGCTGTGTGACAGAAGTGTACTGGATCACCCCTCATGTAGGTGACACACCACAAACTGCCCCCTGCTGTTCCAGGGGCACATGGCCTCATGTTTAACTGAGGCATTAGGAGGAATCGCAAGAATGCTATATGCTACACAGTGCTGACGCAGCATTCTGAAGACAGAGCGAGTGGTGCTACAACCAAACGGGCAGCTAATTTTAAAATAACCTGAAATGCCATCTCTTTTTCACTAAGCTACTTAAGCTAGCAGTTTGTGTGGATTCCCAAGCAAAGAAAGTAAATTCATCCTATAGTGCAAAATACATCATAAGCACGCGGGCACAATCATAACGAATTAAAAAAAACAAAAACACGTACACCCAAGTGTCATGGGTTAGCCCTCTGGTGCACTGAGCAGTTGTTACCTGGAAGGTGGGGGAACGCTGGGAGAGCGTGACCGCGCCCGGTTTATATCCGCTGATCGAGAGCAGTGGTTAGACGACATAACCTGCTCAGGGACAGATAATGTGGAGCTCTGGAAGTCTCTGCCATTTGGCCGATAGTCTGTGAAAACAAAAACGGATGAAGAGAGGCAGAGATGGAGGGACAAAACCAGAACAGAGAGGCAGCTGGGTTATTTTTGTGATTCCTTATTTAAATCACAACTCCAGAGTCAAATTACAAAATTCTGTGTTAATTTAACCGTACAACACCTGAATGTTGATTCCCTGTATTTCTGAGAGGCTGAAACAGGTAAATCTACAGTCATAGCCAGTGACAAATAATGACCACTAATAATACAGATTCAATCTGACCAAAGCCTGTACCAACTGGAAATAAAGAGACACAACTTTCTAAAACTTACATTAAATTTCATTCTGCACAGGTGACAGATTTTCTTTTTTCTAGAAGCTGAGTCTCTGTATTCCAAAAATGAGGACTAGGTTTAAATAAAAGTGCAGTTCATCTGCTGTGTTAACATTGTGCATTAAACATGAAAATAACCTTCAAAAAAATCTGAAACATTATAATGAATTTTCTCTGCTAGACTGATGAGTCCATTGAAGTTGAAAGAGTTCATTAACCGATAATCAGACATGGCTAGCAGCCATGGTTAAGGTCAGTGCTTAGCACTATTAAAGTTGATGGATATTCAATAGAGTGTACAGCACATTAAAATGAGCTAAAGAAAAGCCTGAATCAAAAGTTAGAAAAGAAAGCAAGGTAGGAAAAATCGGAGGTAATAAAGAAATGTCGACCTTCACTTAAGGTAGTTTGACATATTAATATGATAAGGGTTCTTTTAGATGGGGGTAGTAGATGGAATAAATCTGTTATAATAGTTCAAGCTAAATGATCCTTCCTGATTGCAGTGGGTGCAAAATTTTAAATAGCAGTCTTATTTCAGCTGCTTTTGTATCTATTTTAATAAACTAAAGCTAATACCAAGAATAACTGGACAAAATGTTTGCTTCATTACGATGCATATTAGATTTAACAAGGAAAACATCTGCCATTACTGCACAGCAGCTCCAGTACTGAGCCTTCTGTAGCAGAGTAATCAACTTCCATGCAGAGCCAAATTAAATCTATTCGTCCTCTTGACATGCTGCTTCACGCATGAGTACAACCTGCCTGTTAAGCACATATAAAAAGGAGAACCTTTGCTGGCAATTAATAGGATTTAACAACAAGAATCGGCTGCATCAGTGCAGAAGAGCTAAAAAATGAAAATGAAGATGTCAGTTATACAATTCTTGGTCGATTATTACAGAGGCTAGACTGCACTGTGTGTCAGACAGTTAAAATCCTGCTAGCTTGTGTTCTGCAAAACAAAAAATACCAAAAAACAGTTTTTCTTTCCAACTGAAAGTAATGTTGTGATAGCAGATCAGTGCAAATACTGCAGGATAAGATGCGGTGGAGCCGGAGTTAAGAGAAACGTGCAATCAGAGCTGAGAAAAGGGGCATTCCCTTCACTGTGAATGAAGTGAGGGGGACTGGCATTGTGAGGCAGTGAAGGGCTGATGAGAATGTTAAAGAGGCTGGGGGAGGATTTCCCTCAGCTACGGTATCATCAGCAAGCCTGGGCTGATGCTCTTACCGTCTCAGTGTGCCTGTCTGTCTGACAGGCAGTTTGCTACAGTAAATGAATCTATTCTCTTCTCTCTCTAATGTATTTCCCTTCTCTTTCATGTATTCTTCAACTCTCTTCTTCATTCTGGCTTGAGTCTACTAACAGAGATTTAAAACAAACTGTGCAGGGAGCTGTTTTTTATCATGTACTTTACCAACAACTTTCCTGCCTGCTTTCCTCTTCTTCTGGTTTTTCATTTAAAGAAAAAAGGAAGGAAAATATTTTAAAAAGCGAAAAGCAACACAGTGCTCATCAACACAACAGTCTGCATAGTAAAAACAAAGGAAACCACTATTATTTTCTAGCGTCATGGGTTTGCTGCCTTTTCCAGCATCATTTTCCTCCTTGTTAATATTTTATGTGGACAAATTTCAAGTACTTTTCAGTCTTTCTCTCTGCATTATTCTCTGGCTCTGTGGCTGGTAGCAGCTCTGATGTGCAGCGTGGGCGTGCTGCTGGAGCCACAGTGACTACAGCAGAACAGCAACTAGCAGTGCAGAGGCAGACAAAAGCTCAGCGCTCCTTCACTGTGTTGCTGCTGATGGGCTGCAGCATTTTACTTTGCTAAAATGTTATATAATTGGGCTCGTAAGCTGTTTAGGTCCGCAAAGCATTTGAGTGATGATGACATGTTAGCTAAGCTAATTTCCATTTTTTTGAATGAAAGTCAAAAAATTATAATACAGACAATTTTCTTTTACATTACCTTCAAACTCTTCATGTCATTCTGTTTTTCAGATTTGAATCAGTTATATTACAAATTCATTCAGATCTATTAACAGGTCTTGGATGCATTACCTGTTATTACCCCAACACCATCTTCACAATCGTAGTCTGAGATCTCACTGTCACTTATCCTCTGGGATCCTTTAAGAAAAACAGACAGAGGGGAAGGTGAGAAAGCGGAAGAGAAACAACGAGAAGGAGAGATGGAGAAAAGAGGAAGCAGTAATTTTTATTCCCTTGGTCAAATATTTACCCAGCTTTTATATATATAAACTATCTTCCTGTTTTGACTGCAATCTGTATTGGTTAAAGCGAAAGTTCCAATTGAGACAAATAACGGTGCAAATCATTCCTCGACTTCGACAGAAACAGCAGATCTCACTTCATCTGAACTGTGGCACTTTTAAATGACACATTCAATCATTCAATGTACATGTGAGGATAGGGATTGGAGGAGTGATACGGCGTTACAGCTCTTTCTTCATCCTCCACAGTAGGCTTATCCGCCTCCCCATCCCACCGCCTTCACTGTTCAGTCAACTTAAATCAACTGGACACGTGTGCTTTTTCAGAAATGACAAGTGCTGCACTCTGGCAGTGCTGCTCCCAACCTCTCATCTCAGTTGGCTGAAAACTTTCTACATCTGTCAGCTCTTTCACCTCACACTAACACAAACACCCAAAAAATGGTCCTGGTGGGGGAACGAGCAAAGCTAAGCGTGGAGAAGAAGCAGTGAAACAGTGCAGCGTAGCACAGACTACACCACTGTCATCTAAAGCACGTTAACCAGCATCTTTAAGGGGGTTTGTATAGAGAAAAATAATGTATTATGCATAAAGATAATCAAAGATTCAATTTTCTCTGAGTCAACATGACATGACAAAACAGTCATCTGTCTCCCACAACAGTTTCAAGAAAATATTCACATTCCAGACGCACAAACGCAAGCAAAGCAGAATGGGCTGCAAAATGTGCCAACAGTATTTTGTGCCATTATAAAAGAGAAAATATTCATAGTGTTTAAAATAACAAATGACATACATCACAGAGGAAAAGCAAGTGGTCATATTCACATCATATTGCATCTGCTAGGACTGGCAGGTAGCCTGGGTTTTCATAACATCACTTTAGGATGAGGATCGAATGCAGTTTTGCAGGATATGGTTGTGGCTTGCCAGGTGGGATAATGACATAGTTCACAGGTGAGCACACAGAGTGGGAGAGACCACTGTGTCCTAAACATCTGTTTCCTGACATGTCTGTCACTCTGAGTGGATTTCAAACTAGTGGTGAAAAAAACCACTAGTTACATTAAAAACACGTAAGGCAACAGAAACATGGAAAAAAGGGTGGAGAGTCAGGACAGAAGGATGCATCTTTAAATAGGACAGGAGAACACTCAGATGCTCCATAGAACAGCAATTCTTGGAAATGCAGGGGCCTTTACCTGAGTTGTACGAATACGAGCCTTTGTCTGTAAAAGCAGAAGCAGTAAGGTTGATGTGACACAGAATAAAACAAAATATGATAAACTATGGCTCTTAAAACCTAAAAGAACTGAAACCAGAAAAGAGCGGCGTGCAACCACTGCTCAGTTTATTATTATTATTATTTGAAAATTGACTAGTTATATTGCATGTGGTTCCTTGTTTGTAAATAAAAACAAGTGCATGATTGAAAATTAAAAATCTATTTTTTGTTGTTACTACAAAGTGTGTTTTTACCTTAGTGCTAAGCATTTTCTATAGGTTTTGTGGGATTACCCCTTCAACACAAATTTCTTAGTATGACAGAAACTTTTTGGTAATAAAAAAAGACCATTGACGTATCAGCAGCCCTGATTCTTTCTTACCATGTACAGTACATATTTTAGATCATTTTGCATTGAACTAGCTAATTTATTTTTCTCTATAGGGCCCCTACTAGCTGACTCTTCCTTGTAAATTTCAGGATATCTGTGACATGCGTCAGTGATGGAGGTGTTACTTACTCTGCAGTCGCCGTGTCGGACTCTCTTCATGGAGCTGCCTGCGCTGTGCGTTCGGGGAGGCACGTGGAAGTGGGATGGAGGACACGTCGTGTGTTTGTAGCTTGTACCAGTGTGGCTCATCGTCCAGGAGTGCTGTCTCCAGCTCAATCAGGATCTGCAAGACAAAAAATGCCACGTTAAGGTTTCTTCTCTCAGAAATGTCCCCACCCCTGTGGTAACTAACTAACATAGTTTTTATCAGAAATGGAATTACTACAACATGAAACACACACTTGCGCCACAATTTACACAGAGCTGCTGTAAAGCGTGTAAATCCAAAAACTATTTTTCTGGGTTTACACTGTATTCCAAAAGCTTGGTTCTGAATATTTTAACTATTTTTCTTGAACTACACGTTTTATGTTTGTGGGTTTTATAGCTTGTTTGTTTGTTAGTTTCTATCAGTTTTTTAGTGAAAGTATCAAACTGAATTTCATCGTACAATATACAATGACAGTCAATAGAAACTTTGAGGTAGAAATGTATGCAGAATTCTACTTGTAGGGGGGTTGTAATTATTCATTGTGGATTTACTGATGATCTGGTGCCCTGGTAGTTGAGATAATGATGAGTTGTCATTTTGTCATGATTCATTGCACATGGGTTGGTCACTTTGCAAAAGTGAACCAAATACACACCAAGCAATACTCAGTGAGTATCTGCATAATGTGAGAATGGGTTTTGAAGGCCTATATAAAGGCCCAAAAAAGGCCACCATTGTTAGTCCAGTGAACAGCATCATGCCGCGTCTATCACATGAACAACGTCTCCGGGCACTGGGTGTGGTGGAGGCCGCTTTGAGCTACAGTGATGTATCCAGGCGTATGGGCTGTTCCCAACCCACAATCAGAAGCCTGGTCCAAAGCATGCGCCGACGGATTGCTGCCTGCATCCAAGCACATGGAGGCCGTACTCGGTATTGACTGTTGTGACTTTGTGTTTGGCAGGTGCCGTTTTCTTTTGTGAAATTCTTTATTTTGAAATCATTCTTGAAACTTCAGATTTTTGTTTCTGTATGCCAATATGCTAAACAAATGATTCATATGAAGAAAATCCAGTTTGGGCTTCAAAATAAAAATTCTGTTGAAAAATATGGTCTCAAAGTTTTTAATGATTGTCAGTGTACAAAGACAGCAAGCGTGATTTGATATTGATTCAATTCTGACTTTAAACAGAAAGTAAAAGTACCAGATTCCTGTCCATGTGTGACAAGGACTAAACCACCAAACACCTTGTAATGTTCAGCAGGTTTAAGAGCTTGACCCTATCAGGGGGACAGGCTGTGATGCTGTCAGTGACTGTCTGTGATGAGTGTTGCTGGGGTTTCTTACCTCTCCCAGGAATTCGCTTTCCTCCTCCCTCACCCTGGCTTGGTCCCACAATGTGATCTCCAGCATGCGCTCACGAAACTCCCGCCGGTGCACCGGCGAATACATAAAGGTCTGGTTCCATTTGGGCTCTAAGGATTTCTTTACCGTTTTTGTTCTCCTCTTGCTTTTGTCGCTGGAGGAACAATAATTCAAACTGTTTTTATTTACAACCATGATAGGGGAGAGCCACGAATACAACAGATCAATAACACAACACAGCACAGTGCACAGCACCAGAGCATGCCGATGATGAGAATGAGATGGCCAGGCGAATGCACTATCGCCCTCTAAATGTCCACCGCTTGCATATCTCGTCAATGCACAAGAGAAAACCACTTAACAATATGTAAACGTCCACTTAATAACCAACAACATAACCTCCACAAACATTCAGATAGCCTACCTTGATGATAACGGACAAAAACAAACAATGATACATGACATTGTGATGTCACACAATGGCCTCAAAACACTCTGTTTATATATGATCTACTTTCCAAAAATTACCAGCAGCTTGTGCTGTCCATTAATGTTCAGCATCTCTCTGAACGGAGTGTATTGACATGAGGTTAAAAGAGTGGGATAAAAAAAAGACATGAAATCATGGTAACTGTTACTACTCTTACCTTCTGTCAGGGAGGAAGTAGATTTTGACGTAAGGGTTCCTGGGCCGGCCGTCTTCCCTGGGTGGCAGGTCTTTGGCGCCTAGGATGGTGACGATTAGCTGATGGCCCACTTTGTCATACCACAGTTTGACCTGCAAGGGCAGAGCAGAGACAGCCTGCTGAGAGACAGCGCGAGGCCAAGCACAGGTAAAAATACACAGAGGGAACAATGCAGGAGAAGACAACGTCATCAAATCCAAGCTGAAGTTATTACATTTGCATTTATGTCTTCTTGTGTTTTTGACCTCAGTCTTCTCCTGTATTTACCCTTCAGTGAGGAAAATGTCTAACTGCTAAAATGATGTCAGGTCACATGCTTGGTGAGTCAGTTTATCAAAACTTTAGAGTCATTAAAACATGGCTGTATCAGAGGTAACAAAGTGTGATGATGCTGAAAATGTCAAGACCCTCCTTTAATGAACGGAATGTGTTGTTGCACTTGTATCTGTGATATGAATATTTGTATTCATTGTGATTCTTTGTCTTGTAAGTCGATGCTTTTTTTTAAATGCATGTGTTTATGTTTGCCATTAAAAAAATTCCCCTGTGGGGCTGAAAAAGTTTATGAATGGAAGTAAAATGCAGTTGGCCTTAATGTCATTTCAGCTGAAGTGAACTGAAGTGAAATTCTAAAGGCAACATGCTCTAAAATGAACAGTGTGCTCTGTTAAAAATGATACCATCTACCACTGATGCTGTTGTCTCTAATAATGTTCTCTCAGATATTCACTGGGGATTGATATGGAGAAATCAATCATGCTGTTGCAGGAGGAATCAAAGACAGTTCACGCAAAAACGGAAGTATGGACTCCAGAAAGAAGACACTTAGAAGAAAGAAGGAAAAATCCAACAAAGCCTTACAGAAATTCAATGAAATGAGGAGTAAAACTTCTAAGTTCTTGTCCATACTTCATTAAAAATATGATCATGGAAAGGGCCTGCACTGTGTAACACTACCAGCTATACATGCAGCAATGCAAGACAAGTCAATAGATCAGATATATGCAGAACAAGACAGGAGGGGGCTTATGGGAAAACAAATTGTACCAAGTAATGTCTGAACATGTAGCCCACCAAATTACCAGGTACTACAATACATAAATATATTTCTGTTAATTGGTGAAATATCTCTGAATAGATTCACCTTGAAAAAGTGACTGCATTATGTATGTATCAGTAAATGCTGGATACTACATGTGATCCAATACTAAACTACTCAGATATACAATAAGAAGGTGTCTTTATAATGTGTCCAATGTGTAAACAAATAACTGAAACAATAAGACTTAAACAAGCGTACACACACAAAAAACACAATTATCCACCTCACCTCTAACACCACATCACGTGTTTCAATTTCAAAACCCACAGTGCATATCTATTCAGTCATTCAAAAGGTTTTCAAATGATAGTATCACACGGCAGATCCATCCAAGTCTGTTTAGGTCTCTCTTAAGCAAAACAACCATGAGTTAATCGCCAAAGTTTCAATCAGGAATATTAACCCTCTGGATAACTAAACCAAAAATACAGATTTGCACAAAGTGATGCTACTGCATGATCGCAGAACAAAAAACACAAAAAAGACAGACTGATATTGAAGATGACAGGTTAAAAGAGGCCCCTGCAGCAAAGGCAAAGCTGTTCTTTTAAGGTACAATTTGCTTTATTTGTTAACTTTCATCCGAAAGGGAAAATGTAATTTGGCTTTGAATTCCCAAACAGGATGGTGAACTTGGTATCTTTTCAGTGCAACATGAAAGTACAGAGCCATCAGCTGTGATCTGCTCACTGGCATCGCTTGGAGGAGTTTATTAGTACATTTTTTGTAGGGTTAGTTATCGAGGTTTGGGTTCATGTCACGATGAAGCAGAAAAATCCAAGTCCTTTGTCCAAGAAAAAATACAGAGACACCCTCCTGCATTGCCCTGGAGAAAATTCTAAATATTACTTCACAACACGGGGTCAATCACTGCAGTCAGTGCAAAGAAACAGGCAATTGAAGAGTGTCTCTTCAAACGTGTTCAGATTAGTTGAACATGCACTACTTGGGAATAATGGTGTGAATGAGTTAGAATGAGTAACAAGACTTCTAATCATAACAGTGATACCAAGAAATCAAATAGAAGAAAATGACACAATGCACTGCACTGGGAGGGAAACTTGAAGCTGCCATTTCCCCGGGTATGCATTTTCCAAAGTATGGAAACAGAAAAAAGGCCAGTCAACAGTCAATGAGCAAAAACCAGACAGAGTTTGTGCCCTTCAGACAGGGCCCATTACCTGGACCCTAGGGGCAAAAGGCGTTGTTCTTCTACTAAGGCTTTGGCTCTGGATAAGCAAAATTAAACAGCAAAAAAAGAAACAAAAAGAAAATGCAATAAAACCAAAACCCCCACAACACAAAAACTCACAATACACTAAACACACAACAACAGAAGTTGGTAGTTTAGCTGGAAGATTTAGGCCAGCACTTAAATATTTTTTCATCTCTTATTTGTTTCTGTTTTTTCCCTCTTCTGCCTAATGAATACTACTTGTCCTTGAGTTTCTCTGTTTTGTTTTACATAAAATCTCTGAGCAACTTATCAGTGGCACACAACTATACCTCTTCTTCTTCTCTGGACCTTTCGCTCTTCTGCTTCAGTGTTTGAATCACAGTGATGTTAAACAATTCAAATTTATTTCCAAAAATATCTTACAGAAAACTCTTCACTGTGTAGAATTACTCATCTTGTATTGAATGTCTTGCAGGTCGTATTGGATGAATTAAACTGTTCTAGCTAGTCAGTTCTGGATTCCATGATCCATCATTTCAAGGAAATACAGAACATAAAAGGCATCTAGATGTGACAAGATTCTGCAGATTGCACAGCTGATTTTGATAACTAACTAACAGACCACACTTACATCATTAAATGTGTCAATGTGAGCCAAATAACTCTCTGGGACAGACTGGGAAAATTAAGACTCATTCTCAGTCCAACCCAGCTTTTTCACTTCATTCTGAGAAAAACATGTCCTGGAGGTGTTACCCAGATGGTAAAGCTGTTTCCCATGTGGATGCTAAATTCGAGAGTTGATTTATCTCTTGCTTTGATGAAGCCCTTTACCCATTTACCCCAGGAGGGTTTTTATACTAGATAATGGACAGTAGACAACGTAACCTGATCTAGAGTCCTGAGTTTGGTTGGTGAAAGGCCAGAAGAACAGGCTGAGTGATAGATCAGAACTAACAACGCTTTGAACACAAACTGAAGTTATAATTTGGATTGTTTAATATTATACTCACTAGTCCATTTTATTCACATTATCCATGATCTCAACTTGTTTAAAATACATCAGGTAGTCTATACATGAAGCTGAGGTCACTTACTGAGAGCTGTCCTGACAGGTACTGGGGGGCGTCCCTCAGCATGCTAGGACTCATGGGAGACGTGACGGAGATGGACGGGCGATCCATCTTCTGAGACTCAAAAGAACTCGAACCTGACAGGGAAAAGATAACACAGCTGATTATTTAGTGGTTATGTTGGGTTTTAATTTGTAGTTTTTATGACATAAAAGACTAAAACAAAAGAGGGAAATACTCATAAGAAAGAAAGAAAGAAAGAAAGAAAGAAAGAAAGAAAGAAAGAAAGAAAGAAAGAAAGAAAGAAAGAAAGAAAGAAAGAAAGAAAGAGACAGACAAGAAAAGAGACACAAGGCCACAAAATCTTGCCATCAAAATCCAGGAGCATAAATCAGCAAAAAGCAACTCTCTGACATTTTCCCCACTTGATGATTCTGGGTTGATTAATAGGAGAAACTGCCGTAATGAAATCCGCTCAAGATTTTGACCAGACTCACTTGATTCCAGTTGTGCATGTGTGCTGTCTGGTATCCTCGGAATATCTCTGGAAAAGAAAAAAAAACAAACAGTGTGAGCGTGTGAGACAGAAGAGCAGGAGGGGATGGAGTGGATCAATTTGAGCTAATGCTGAATGCACTGTGCTTTAATGACCGTAAGTACCGCATTAGTCTTCATTCACCCAGCAGCTCCCTCAGCAGCACAAAGCAGGTCAGATATAGGAATTGACAAAGCCAAGGTGCTGCTGCTTTTCCCCACAATTTCCCCTTCAAAAACAATCGGAGGAGAAAGTACAAGCGAGACAGCAGGCTTTCATTTCGCCAGGCGGCATTGTTCAGTCCCATACGCGACGACAGAGTCGAAGGGAGCAATGAACAGATGTTGAATTTAAAGAAAAGTCAGTGTCAATCCTTAACAAACACATCCTGTGAGAACACAAGCAGTGCTCTCCCTCAGATTTCCCCTTTAAAATCTATCTTAGCATAGAGTTTTAAATATAAATATATCCTGAGTCATAGAGGCTTTGACAAAAGTACCATAACTGCTTTATAGACAACTGTCAGTGGAAGTTAAGGCGTGTGATGTAGGAACAATATGATACATAATTCTCCCTCTAGTTTAGTCTTGCTCTTTAGTTTAGGAGGTGCATTTTCAGACTAACTTAATCACTTCTGAAGATATTCTGATATTTTTTAAAACCATACATTTTACTGCACAACAGTCCCATTTTTCATATATATTTTGTAAAATATTATTTAAACCTGTATCTGTTGCCTATAAAGAACTATGTTTAGCTGTTTGGCTAATGACATTCGCCGAGCTAATTATTTCTTTTACAGGGTCACGGGAACCTGAAAGCTTTCCCTGCACTTGGTACGAAGCAGGTAGACATTCTAGATCCTGGATCTGGCTTTACTTGGTACTCCTTAAAAATTACATTTAATTCTGCAAGTTCTCAGCAGGAATGAAGTAGTCTTCTGGGAACTGAGCAGTGTTCTCACCCTATAGGCCGTGAGACCACTAGCTCCACCTGCGGCTCAGGCTTGGATTCTAGTATGATATTGTAAACTTCTTTAAATGTGGCTCCTTGTAAAAGCTTCCCATTCCACTCCAGCACCTGGTCACCTGCAAAAACACCAGAGGTACTCAATGTCACATGGAATATTTTACTCTTTTATGCTGTCTTTGTTGCAACCATGTGAATAATATACAGCACTATGCACTACCAAATCTACTGCCTTACTTTTGACATAAATGTTTGTGTGTGTTTTAAATACCTGGCCTGAGGTGTCCAACAGTGTCTGCTAGACTTCCTTTCCTCACTTTAGTGATGAAAGCACAAAGTCTACCAGATTCTGTCATCTTGCCTCCCACCACCTGTAGAAGCAAAGATTGGATTGACTAGATTAGTGATGAAAATGCAGAACTATACTTGTTATCTTATTAGAACTGTGGATTTAAGGCACCATATTAACTCTTCATAGTATAGACATGAAGATGAACATTACAGCTTACACAAGAAGATTTTTTTTCCCCATAAAGCATCCTGTTGATGTCATGGCTTTACCTCTTGCCTGCAAGGTACGACTCCGCAATAAAAGCATTACAAGGAGACGGTCAATGGTAGAAGTGCATCTGTGTCTTATAAAAAACGTCCAGGGTTATGCTTTCTTCCCCAGGGACACACTCTGGTGCCTCTCTGTGGTTCTGTAACAGTGCAGGGCCGTGGGCTAGAGCTGTACTGTACAGTCCTGAGCTGCTGTACTCCACTCCGCTCAGCTTACATTGGCATCATACAAATAAAAATCCCTCCTAATGGCAGCTGAATGCCAACATACAAAGGAGCTTAGGGAAGTCTGCTAAATGAAATGGCTTTATGTAAGAGGCAGGAACTGGAGAGGGAGGCTTGCAGTGGAAAAGAGAGAGAGATGGACAGTGAGGGCGAGGCTGACAGCCTGACTGATGGACTGACTGGCTGGATTGCCGAGCTGGTTGGCTGCTGCTGAGCGGACAGAAATGCACAGAAGCACTGAGCAGACACAAACATGCCATTTCAGGAGGCTCATTCAATCAGTAATGATTTTTCCCCATCTTGCTGCTCTCGGTTCTCTCTTCTCAGGGCCCACCAGGCTTTTCTGGACTTTGGCTGCTTTGCTGTTTTGTTTTGTTTTTTATAGTGTGCACCACCTACAGATTTATGCAACAGTGACGCTAAACATCTACAACAAAAATTCAATGTAGTGACTACAGTAAAACATCAAACTGGATTAAAGGTTTAACATAAGAAGAATATAACTGTCATAGATGGAGGCTGTACTGCACTAAAAACACAGTAAAAGGACACATAGATTGTAAGCCTAGATTGTAAATATGTACTGGATTGTAATGGTATAATACAGAAAAATTGAAATAAACATTTAGGAAGGGACAACACTGACAGGTTCTGGACCGACTTGTTTCCTCACAGCAGCTGATTGCACTTCATTAAAGTAGTTCAGTATGAGTGAGTTCAGGAAATTAAAGAGCCCAATATCAAACAGCACTCATTAATATTCATCACAAATATAATCAAGTCTCTAATGAATATTAATACTGAGTAGCACGATGATGTAATCAATAATTAGAAGCCAAGGAGAAATTCAGCAAGCCAAACAAAATAAACTTCACAGCTGAAGTTATTATATGCTAGCATAAATATACATAAATATTGGAGGTGTCCCTCAGAATTCCTGGATATGATGGTGCTTTCAAATGTTAACGGTAAATTTGTGTCAGTGTACTAAACATGAATACGTTAACATGCTATTAAGGGAGCAGAATGATGGCAATTTATGAAAACAATGAAGTCTATCAGTGTGGGTGCTTGAGCAACAAACCTACAGATTCACACAGTTAGACAGAAATATCAAAAGCTCACCTTCAGACCAAGCAGAGCTCCTGAGTCTCGAGGCACACTTCCATCTTTCATGCGCTTGTTGAGCAAAATACGCCCTATTAGGCGATCCCCATCTTTGGACGGCTGCCACGTCACCGGGTGCTACAAGGTCAGAGCAACGACACACCTTTTGCTTAACAACTCATCCACTTGAATTTTATCACTTCAGAGCAAAGCAGACAACTGTTTATACTGAGAGGGGGCATGAGGGTAGTACTGTATTAATTCACTTGGGACAGAAAGTTCACACAAACTCTGCTAATGTATTACGACTGCTGTAATGTTTGGATAGCAGAATGCTGTGTTGTTTGAATTCTAAGTTGCTACCTGTGGACAAAATTAGTGATGAAAAATTTACAGTTTCAACAGCAAAATCCATCTGGACTATAGCTTTAGATACTACTTCCAGAGCTTGTGTGAACCTGCCAGTGTGAGGGTGGAGTGAGCTTCATGCAGCGCCCCATGCAGAGTAAAGCAAGCAGCCCCAACACTCCTCCTCAAACCAGCTCTTCAAACAGGAGCAGTAAGACCGGAGTCTCACTCCGGTGCTTCACTACACACAAACATACAACCACCATCAAGTGGAGCAGTGAGGGGAAAGCAGACAGCGAAAAAAGGGGACAAAAGGTAACCAATGACAGAAGAACAAATTAAGTCGACCATGAAGTGCCAGGTTAAAGACTAAAAAGGATGAAAAACAGACAGCACAGAATAAAGCCATGAGACACAGATAGGGTGAAATCACATACGCAGCAGTGGAAGGGAAAAAAGAAAAACAAATGTTTCAAATTTTTGGTGCAAAACAAATCCAATCTTCCCTGTTTTGTGTGCTTATTGGGTTTTGCTAGAGAAGTGAGTGGAAAGTTGGGCAGGGGCAGGTTCTGTCTGGACTGGGTGCTGTGGGGAAGGGCAGCAGAGTGAGAGGCCTGAGTAAAGGTGTTCCTACTGCACTAAACAACACCGCTGCAGAGCAAGAACACAACATACGGAGGAGAACGAGCATGCAACTAGGAGAGACCCACATTCCTGTGTGCCATGACAAACAGAGAGGTTGTGTATCAATGCTCTTCTGTTACAACTACTGTAAGATGTGTAGTATCTGTTTGGGGAGCAAAACAGCAAGTACAAGTAGCAAGCAAAGAGGGTGTCCCCAAAAGACTTTTTCGGCAACACCAAGCAAGGTGGAGCCAAAAGTAACTGAACAAAAAGGAACGAAATCGCAAGAGAAATCAATTTATACAACTTCAAATAAAATCCAAAAAAACCAAAACAAACATCTGACCTATTTACACTTAGTGACAGAGAGCAAACAAAGACTGGATGGGTAGGTCATAAATAATAATAATAACAAAATGCAGGCTAGATTGTCTCAGTACCTTCTCACTATGGCTATGCTCCTCGTTTAGCGTAGTGCTACTGCACGTATCAACTCCCGAGTCTTTAACCTGCGGTTCACACCATGCCAAGTCCTCTTCAAATGAGTGTCCCCCAAAGCGCACCATTTTCTTTTGCCTCTCAGATAAGGTGTGTGTCGGCTCGGACATAAATGCCTGCTCAATAGTTTTTCTTTTTCCCCTTTGACTGTCCCCTACAGGTGTGGGATAAAAACAGAAAGAAAAACAGAAAAAACAACATGCAAAGGTGTAAATAAAACAAAGGAAACATGAAATGACAAAAGACTCTGGGAGAACAGGGATGGGGGAGAGGAGAGAGACAGAGAGAGGGGGAGAGAGAAAGATGGGGTTAAGGGGCAGGAGGTAGGGAAGGAGGGTCAAGGCAGGGCTCCACATGTCTCACCAAAGACATTGGGGAAGCCTCGCTGCTATGCCATGACGCATGGTCCCACCAATGGCCATCCAAATCTCCTGTTAGGTGGGGGGGGTAAGGGCGCACATACACGAGAGAGGACAGCGAGAGGGACAAGTGAGGACACCACAAACCACAACATACAGACACACACACACACACACACTACACACACATACAGTATTAAACAAGACATCCAGACATTCATCTACACACACACTCTCACATACTGCCCAAAAGGCGATCATCATGTGCAACTCTAAGATCCCTGTGGAGAAAGAAGAATGCAGCTCAGGTCATCAGACATAAAGGATCCAAACTGATTTGACCATCAGTGCAGTGAGAGAAGGACACCAGCCTGGTGTTAAGACGAGACAGTCGTCACAGGGCAACAAGACGACTGCAGTCACGCCTTCAGTCAAGTTTCAAATTCATAAAGAAGTCCTATATGTGTTCCTCCAGCGAATACTAGGAAAACTTTTGTAAAGAACTGACAACATGCAAACTCCACACAGACAGAAACATGAATCATTCTCTTTTAATATTGTTTCCATTAGGTGTTTAAGTTAACTGGCTTTAGCACTGCATTTCAAGTCTATTTGACTAATTCCAGATTAGATTTATTGTGAAATACGATGAACTGACTTACAGTATCTCATGATTTTGCTTTGAACTAAAGCAATTGTTCCTTCATTACATAATAGCATGTCATTACTTGTTGTTCTTTAGATCCCTTTCCATTCACTGATTTAACTTCAAAAAATTATTTCTGTGCATCAAAGTCACATCTTTAGATACTGACATCTTTTTTTTTCATTACAATAAGCTGTCTTAAATTAGACTGTCTTTCATGTATCTATACAGTCCATGTTTTTGGGACAGTCATCGGTTCACTGCAGCTGCAAGGCAGAGAAGCTTAGCTTAGCACTGACTGCTTATTTCCCTAATGATTTGTCTTTCAACATACAAAAACATATTATGGGCATGTTAACAAAGTAAAGGTGATTTTCACCAAGTTTCTTTTTTGTTTGCTTGTTTTTCAACATCGTGCACAACACAAAAGTTAAGTGTTCCAAGGATCAACTTCCCTTTAAGATAAAGAAACAAGGTTGGTATGGAAAATATGATTTTAAATGTGAGACAGCAGATATCAGCCATCAAGCAAATTCTCTATTTTTCAGTTATAAAACAGATTCTAGCTGCTAAAATTAAGAAAAACTTTAATCTATAAGAGAAAAGTGCAAAGAAACAATTTCACACAACCATAAGTTTAATGAGTGTGGCTTTTGTTTTGTCCATTTTCTGCTAACTAAATGATGACAAAATAATAATCCGCCCGGCATATCACAAAATGCAAACAGTTCCTGGGAACCTAATGGTTACTATGTCATTTCATGTAACCATACTATAAGCCTATATCATACAATCACATTCAGAGTGAGATAATATGTCAAAAGTAAGGCAAATAAACATACCTCTTTCTCATCGTTTTGATTTATTTTCTGCTTCATTTTTAACGAACAACTTTCAGAAACTTTTTGAATGAACTTGTTTTCACATTTTGTCAAAACAAAGTTAGCATGCTGCTATCTTATCTTACAGTAGCTACATCTGTGGTGGTGGTGGTGGGAGGGTGGGGGGTGGGGGGGTGATCTGTAATGTGTTTAACTGGGGATTCAGATTGCAATGCCACACAAGCTTAACTGACCTCAATCTAAAGTGCACCAGGGAGAGCTTTAAAAGATGAGGCTCTGATTACAACTTCTGGACTAGTATCAGTGGACACAGCCTTGAGAAAAACAGGTGAGTGGTTACAATGGTATTACACGATGGAGGTTTCTGGGGCATTTCTTAGTTTTTAACTAGAGAGGAAGGGATGGTCAGACCTCTTAAAAGGGGAAATAATGACCTGTAACCCAGCGTCTGGTTTAACATGGGATGTTTGCATAACGGCAGCCAAAAAGAGAAGCCAAAATTATCTTATGAGACAAATATCAGCTCACTGGTGGAAAACTATGTCTGCAGAACCAACTTTGTAATTCTGCAGGATTTGCCCTGTTCTCCCATGTGGATGCACAGAGCAGTGAGATGAGTACTTTCAAGCTGATTAAGAAGCTTAAAAATCCAAGCTAATTAGAAATAGTGAAAAATATTGAATCCAAAGGTAGAGCTAAGACTCTCAGTGGAGAGCAGTTTGGAGTTGAAGAGGGCTGAAAGTTCAAAGACAGAGAAAAATTGTATTCTGGAGAATTTCTTTCATTTATCAGTGAAATACTGCTGTCTGGCTGCCAAGACACTGGTCATCGCTTTATTCAGAGAGCTTGGTCTGCAGCATACTTTGCATTTAACATCCCATTATGTCAGATGCAGTGGTATTCACTTATACTGGACAATCATTTTACAATCAACAGAAAAGAAATGAAGTAAGAATTTGAATTGCGTTTCCCTTATTCACGCAGGCACAAGTAAGGTCATATGAAAACATTGCACTTGTGCATTCCAGGGGCCTTATACATCACATTTCCCACACTTCACTTACCCTGCAAAGAGCCGCAGAACCTAATAGATCTACACATGACAGGCCTCCTTCAAGCATTATCTGGCTAAGGATTCAATCTCAGGGAAATCAGGGAACTCTGACGGAGAGGCATAAAAATAGACTGCATATGCTTCTGGATGCAGAGGAGAAGGTGTTGGGGGGGCAGGAGCATACGAGGGTAAAAAAGAACGGATGTTCAATATAGAAAAAAGACACTGCACAAAAACACTGGAAGAAGATGGCTGCGTAAAGATAGCTTCACGGTGAATAAATAAAGGCACAAATGTCACAAATAATCCTTTGTTGCATTTATCTTCCCATCTGACTGTGAGCCATGTGAACAGAACGGGGCAGGGATTGAGCCACCAAAAGCACAATTTCTTCCTTTGGATGTTTGTTTTTTCAGCAATAGAATGATTTGACTTTTTTGTATTCTAAACTACTAAAATGTAGCAAGTGGTATAATAAACTGGAATTATCCTTTGGCGATCCATACCTGGCATATAGTTAGTAGTTTTGTTTTATAAAACTGAGGCCTTCTTTGCTATATATACCTGCAGAAATTTTTTTCTGTTTTTTACAATGTACATTACTATATTGCAACAATTATCTTAGGGAATGTTGAAATAAAGGACCTTCAATAGCCTGTCGTGTTTTTGGATGTGGTTCCACAAAAACGCAATAATAATATCTGAGTTTACACTTCTAGTTTCCTTTATGTAAAGAGTTATGACTGTGCTGCAAAGTCAACTAAAGCCAATCGAACTCTTTTCTTCTCTCTCTGCTATCGCTATCCATCCGCCAGTCAAATGGAGTGCTAAAACTACTTACTGTACACAGTTGTGCACTGTGATAAAACATTATGGATGTCCCCAGACAGGCTTTGGCCTCTTTGACCCTCTAACCAACAGCTGACAGCAGTGATTACCCCCTTTGCCTTCCAGCTGCTAGTCTGTCAACAGCATAACACCAGAGTACAGTCTGGTGTGGTACATAATCTCCACTGAACAAGTCACTTGCCTAATATAACCACAATTGTCAAAATAGCATTCATTTAGGACCAGGAAAAGAAGGAAGACACACATAATGAAAATTAGCTTCTAAGGGAGTCAGAGCTTTGCATTTATGCCTGTGTGCTATCCTAGAGCTCGAGATAGACTGAATTTGGATGGTACATAGCCTATTTCAAGGTTATGTCTGTCACAGTTTCACCTCCACCTGTCCAGCCCACCCTAAATGTTTGTCAAAAAGAGTCTGAGTGGGTGCCAGCGTGGAGGCACGTACAGCCTTTCCCCCTTCTTTCCCCAAAGCTTTATTAACAGTGGCACACCACAATTGGGCACTGATCCCCAGCAAGGCACTGTGTGGTTTTTCAGGGAGCAGGAAACTCATCACAGCCATAAATTGTGAGCATCAGCAGTCTGCGCCCAGCCCTGCCGTTTCGCCCCGGCTCCGAGGCCCCACAAAGTGCTGATTCAGGTCGAAGGCAGAGCGCAGGCAGTGGCGGAGTTCACCACCAGCAGGCTCTCCATCACTTTGACGGCTCAATAAAAACCAGTGTAAACTATTAATTGGATCATTAATTATTGATGCTGTTTTTACTACAATTCAATGGGTGAGAGCAGAAAAGAGGCAGGGGTGAAACAATGTGTATGTTTAAACATAGTCACCACGCTAGGAAGGGACAGTATCATGTTAAACCCTTGGTGAAGGTGAATCTAAAAACACTAACTTATATTCCAAATTAAAAGGCCAGACTAAGGCGTAAATTTTGATGCACAAAGCTCAAGGACATTAGCATTTTAGCCTTTTCTATTTAAAAAAGAAAAGACTAAATTAATAAGAGTATCTCTCAGAGATCTAGTGCACAAACCCAGTAGACTTACTGAGGTGCAAAAACTGATCCTGAAGGCTATTAATGAGGATGTAACTTAGGTTGTCACTGCACAATGTCCACCTGTCTTCTGTAGTTAGCCAGCCATCCTCTCCTTTTCTGTGTGTTCGGCACTATTATGAGACTGCATGTCAGGGGAATCAATAAAGAGGAAAACACAGGGAGAGAACCATCGCAATAAATCAGTCTCCAGCACTCACAGACACAAGCCTGGCCCATTATAGCTGGCACACCCTCTCTTCTCTGGTCTCCTCCTTCCCTTTGGCTCCCCCTATTCTCATCCCATCAAAACCTCCTCGTTCCTCAGAGACCCCCACAGATGTACGGCCACATCTGACTGATTTGAACCTTTGTAGCTGTTTCATTTTAGAATCTATATCTGAGTGTAAATAGTAACTTATATTCCAAATCTGGGGTCTTGAGTTTGAATTCCCTCTTTCTGATACATAGTAATTAAACCTATTTTTACAACAAGGAACTCTGCTTTAAAATCATATTTCAGTGGAATTTTCTGCAACATTTATTACACTCTCTCCATGCACCAAATCATAGAAGCTGTAATTATAAATAATAACAAAACTCTAAAACAGTAAAATTGTCAACTATAACCAAAATAAATAACATCAATAATAACTAAATAAAGGACAAATGTAGGTAGGTCCACATAATCAGTTGTCTGAGCAGGTTCTGTTCCTAGCAGGGAAAGCTATATTTATTCAGGTCAACAGTTCAACTCTTTCCTTTGTTTTTCTTCCCTCTCCTACACAGGCTGACCTGTGGAGGAGGCAGACAGACGCAGACAGAAACAACAAAAACTCTGACCCTCAAAACAGCCTACGTCTTTCCCTTTTTTTGTTCCATGGCTACCTGTAAACCTGTAAACTCCCACATCAATAATGTAGTGCTGGTGCTGGGCTACTTCTCTTTCTGTGGAGAACAGTTACATAACCAAACAGACCAACTGAATTCCTCTGCTCCCCTCTACATTAAACATTTCTAGCATGTGGCAGGCGCTTGACAAAAGCAAATTGTGCTACTGTACGTTCCTCTTTTCTATCGTTTTTCCCTCTGTTTATCTAGAAGCAACTGACTCCTCCTTCTCCCTCCTTATTTTTTGGTTTGGCGCGATTAACATTTTTAAGGTAAAGGCCTCCGTAATTACAGGTTTGACACCAAAATCAATTTGCAATTACAACAACTGTCAACCAGGTGGAGCAGTCAGGAAGCTAACAGGCTAAACAACTGCTTTGGATGTTGATTCTATGCAAACAGGTATCTCATTGCGTCGCTGTGACTATTTGCTTGCCCATATGTGTTTGTACACTTTGGCAAGTAAAGAGACATACACACCATGGAGGCCAGACAGAAGTGATACCAAGCACACTGCTACTGCTAGGTACACTATAATAAAAAAGAATCCACGTTATTATATTAATATTTAAACAGTTTGGTTACTGACAGTTAGTGACATTAAACTGGCTGAACAAATTTGAAAAATCAACAGTAGAACATGCAGTAAAACATGCACTAAAAGTGATATTCTATATGTGGGTCTGAGCAGAGCATGATCAGTTTTTCTTGTTTCCAAAGTGGATTGAATCTTGATCCTACTGCCACTTTGTATGGATGGAATAAAATCACAACTATCAGGGGAGGTACAGTATGCTGCAGGAACACATATAGTCACTAAACCTTCATTGACTTTTATGTAGCAGTGATGACATAAAGCTACTCAACAAATTCAGCTGTTATTCACTCAGTTCACCTTGTTTTACCAGATACCCACACACCAGCCCTCTCCCCGTTTCCCTCAGTACGTCTGTTATGTAACGCTGTCCATTAGAACAGACCGATCGTGTGAAACAGCTGTGGCTGGACCTGGCAAAGTGTGCCACAACACAGCAGCAAAACGAGAAAGCCTTGAGAGCAGTAGAGCTATATTCATTTAAAATTACACACACACAAAAACACCCATCCACACTGAAACATATCCGGCCGGCTCATGAGTGCACAAGCCTCCTCCTCAAAGGCACCAGCGCTGCTAGAGTAGATTCATTAATAACAAACAGAAAACGCTGCAGTGCTTTGCACAAACATAAGGCTCATCATTTTCAGTTTATAAAGATTTTCACTTAAAGCGCTGGGATTTTATAAAAGCAGAAGACTACTATGCATGCACATGCAAAGGCTGCTGAATTTTCAGCAAGAGGAATCGCAGTTTACAGTAAAGACAGTCATTTTGAGTGATAAAAATGAGCTTCTGATCATGAACCAGTGTCATTTTATGGTTGTTATTTTATGGATTTTTTTCTAGTACTAAATTTTTTAGATTGTTAGCTTTTTTAAGAAGAAATATTAAACTAAATAAAGAGTGATAAAAATGTTTTAAACCAAAAATAATGAGCCTAACACATAAAAATACACATACGAACATACAGACACACACACACACAGCACACATAGACTGGAGACTGGGGATTCTGAAGGTTATACAGCATCTGAGTCAACAACTGCATCAACAATCAATATCAACAAAAGACAGCAACAATAATTAAATTATAATTGAATGAAATCTCTTTTTAAACAAAAATATTATGTCAGTAACACTACAGAAGGATGGCTTTACATGACTTTTGACTGCACAGAAAAAGCATCTGAGAAGTTTGCCTTTGTATAATATAGAGTAATGCTGAATTACTCAGAGAAAGTAGCAGAAAGAGAATAGACAGAGTGAGCCTGGTGGAGTGGTGGCACGTACCTTTTTCACTGACTGACTCACTCTCTATCTCCACGTCCTCACAGCTCGTGTACTCCGGTGTGGTGGCCAGCTCCTCCTCTGAGCTGCTCAATGACACCTGCCGCATCTTCCCTCCCTTTTTGGTTTTGTGGGGTTTCGGGGGTGGTGGACGCACAGACTCCGACTGGTCTGAGCTAAGAGAGTCATTCCTCAACATGTTCTCCATCTTCTCTCTCTTGGCCTTGCGGACTGCTGAACTGGGGTCCAAGTGGTGCTGCTGCCTCCTCATGGGATCCCCACCTACACCCAGGTCTCCTCTTCGCAGGTCCCCTGACCGATCACCCAGCACAGGGCTGCGGTGTGGCGTCGGAGGGCTGTGGTTGGATGTTCTGTGGCCTCCGAGGCCAGGTCCCATGGGCCCTGGAGAGGAGCGGTCAACAGAGTAGGAGCGCTGTCCCACCATAGGCGGCCGGCGCTCGGTGAGATGCTGGCGGGACAGCCGGATGGGGCCGGGGTCATCCTGCTCAGTGTAGGCCAGCGAGACGTCACTATGGCGACGCTCGTGCCTCAGCCGGCCCACCTCAGCGTGCATCCTCATCTGCTCCTCATAGGGCTGCGGCTTAACAGGATAGCGTGCCAGGTTGGGGTCACTGCGATAGCGCGTCTGGAACTCCTCCTGGCGCTGCCGTTGGAGGTCATACTCACTGGGCGGTCCATCTAGCTCCTGGTCGAGTGGGTATTCCTGGGAGTGCCAACGTCCGGGGCCCCGCCGGTCCCGGTATCCCATCCGCATTGCATCAACATCTGGGTACATGTGTGGGCCCCGCGGAGCCCGCCGAGGGTCCCCATCCCCATAGTCAGACGGTGATCTGGGCATGCCGCCGTCCGTCGGGGCATACTGTGAGTGGTCACCCCCCTCCCTTTGGTCGTATTTTTGGTTTGGATCCCTGGATGCAGATGGGCTTCGTTTCCTGCAGATCAAAGAGAACAGAACAAAAGAGTAGAATTTATTGGCTGGTCCACTTTGAACAGGATGCTCTGTGATTCTTTAAATGTAAAATATATTTTTTCTCAAGATTTATTTCTGAATCTGATAAAGAAAATCCAGAGTTGAAAAGAACTGATGTTTATTCAAATATAGGCAAGCCTACAATGGAAAAGTAAAGTATCAACCAGATAACAATCGGTGTGTGTTTTTTTTGACATGTCTCTGTGCTGTTCTGCTGAGGCTGAAACCTTCAGTCTGTAACCTAGCTTCATTCTGCTTGGCCCTGCACTGCACAGGTCTCAGTCCTGTCAAATCCTGATGAAAGCCTGCACTGTCAGACACACACATACGCAGAAAGAGAGAGAAAAATGGGACTAAACAGCAGGATGCAGCACCACTCCCTGCTCTCACTGCAACTACAAGAGACTCTGAATGCTCTATAACATAGCTGACTGATGCTCTCCTTCCACCACAGTCTGCATGCAACCACGTTTTACTGTTACATTTTACAGCTATATTTCAGCTATATTTCTGAGGATGAAGTAACTTCTTGTGCTGGCCCAGTTAAACAGTATGATATGTAATTCAGCTAGATTTATAACCCGATCTTCCGAATAATAAAAAAAAAACAGGTTTTCACACTAAAAAAACCAAACACCCAGTACAGTACAATGACCATCGATGAATGTGGCTATACAATGACAATTTATACAGATCTATCAAAAGTTTATTTCTTCTTGCAGAAACATCAAATGACAGAAGATTAAAGATTGAAATACACAAATAGTGACGGCATACACTTAAATCATTGAATCCACACTTCACTTTTATCTTCTGTATCAAACATTTTCTAAAACAATCCTTCCTGATTTTAAATAAATAGAAGTGAAATAAACAAAAAGAAGAAAAAGAAGTGAAATGCTGGAAATAATGTGAAAATAGTTAAAATGGTTATTTTCAAGCATGGTTACAGTCAGCACCCTCATATTTCCAAATTAGTTGTCAATCATTTTATCATTGTCTGGTTGCCAGAAAGGAAACCAACTAGGAAGGGGATAAAAGGCCTGAAGGAGGCTAACTGTACATTAATGCATTTATTCTTTTGTTCAGAATCAATTATTCATAAGCCACTTTTCTCCTACATTTCTCCCACTTTTCCTTCAAAGTAATAATGACATTTTGGTGAGGAAAAAGCTCTGTGAAGCATCCCCTTAATTTTGTACATGACAACTTTCCATAAATTTCTACGGGTTCCATAAATCACTTCTGCCAGCCTTGCTTACTGGCCAAGGTGAGGACTCCTCATGCGTGATTGGCTGATTCACTGAGGAGGACAGAGGAGGTTTGGCCTCTGCCTACTGGATCACAGACCATTCAGGCTAGACTGAGCATAATGGATGTGCAGCACAATAGATATAAGCACTATAGTGAGGCACATGTGGGCAAAGATGCTTTTTGTGTTCTCTCTGTTGAGTTTCTATGTTGAACACTGAATAATCTCACTTAAGTGAAGTGCCAGCTCTAGGGAGAGACAGAATGATGAATGAGCACTGTGTACAGTTCATGAACTGCTGTACAGCGAAAATATGGGCTGTTAGAGAGGGGCAGAAGTTGAGCAATAGTGCAGCACAAAATGTGCTTTCCAGCAATGCCAGTACATAAAGGCAAGTTTTATTTAATATAGAAGGTACTGAATAACAAAGCAAAAAACAGAGCTAAAAGGTGTATGAATATCACATATGCTGGATTCAACAGATGGATACAAACATGACTCCAGATGAGTACTAGTGTTGTTCCCTGAATGCTGGACATGGAGGCAACAGTTTGCAAAATAAACAACTTTATAAGGTGATAATGTCAATATTGTATTTACAGTTTGCTTTGCTGCTCTTAAGTGGTCAAACTGGTTAATTAATGCTTCTTTAAATATTATTAATTCACCAGTATTTTTCATATTAAAGCTGACAGTAATAAATAACCTGCAATGCAAAAGCCTTGCTTGTACTATTGATAGTTACAACTCACACCAAAGTGCAGCACTATGCAGTATTTGGCCAATTACCAATCTGTCTACTAGTATGCTAATGTTGACCTGTTTTTATTAGATATATATAGGTAGCATCCAGCAATGAAGTGACTGTTGCTATAACTTTCTTTCTATGTTAACTTTCTGTCTTTCAGGTATCAAGAGCTGTTAGTGCATTAAAATAATATAATAGTATGCGTGTGTTTCAAATAAAAACAATCCTGTCATTGTAAATATGTTATTAGGAATGTTTTACTAAAACAAATGAAGGACCAAAAGTGCTCCTGGGTAGACAAAACAGCTGAGTCTAAGAAAATGCCACCATTTACTATCTCAGATTTATCAACAGCAAATCTGAGATAAACGAAGTGACAGCATTAGCCCCAGACCATTCAACTGATGAGTGATCTCTCACAAGTGAAAGCAACACACTGTAGCAATCACACCAGCATAGACGAAGAGGAAATGCAACAAGACTCTAATGGATGTGCACTTTAACGAACACACCCTTATTTGTAGGAAAGACTAGAGAAAGACAAAAGGCCATTCTGAGTCTCTGCGATGCAGCTAAAAACACACAAGTGACTCCTCCTTTCTGTTTCACATCAAAACAAAAGCCTCCTACCACCTGAGCATCCAAACGCACTAGTGATTCAGACGACGCTTGAGAAAAACACATGAGGGTTGTTGCATTATTCATGAAATGCTCCTGGACACTAACTGAGCGGCGCTTCATTCACAAATTCAAAGTGAAGCGGCAGCAGAAATTGTATGCTGGAGTAGGGGACAGGCGAGAGAGAGGGAGTGTGTGGGAGTGTGGGGGAGTGTGTGACGTGCACGAGGACTGTGTCTCTATAGTGATTTGATGATCAGGGATGTGTGTGTTCTGTGTGTGCATGTGTTCATTTGTGCATGCCTGAGTCTCTTTGTGGATGTGTGTGTGTGTGTGTGTGCGTGCGTGCGTGCGTGCGTGCGTGCGTGCGTGCGCGCGCGTGCGTGCATGCGTGCATGCATGCGTGCGTGTCTTTAATGTGGGCTGCACTGGCCGCTTAAGAAACGCTTCACTTTGTGCTCTCAGGATGTCCTCAGGGCTTCGGGCTAATGTCCTCTCTGAGATGTTGTCTTGAAATGCTACACCCAGAACACACATGCACATAGCTGATGCCGTAGCAACTACAACAGATATTAACAAACTGCCCTTTGACAAGCTCTAAGTCATTCTGACACAAGTATCACATTTCCTTGCTCCCATTTAGCCTTGTATGCTCTTCCTGTCCAAACACAGAAATGTCTGTTGCAGGTAGCAAGCAAGCTAACATCCCTGCTCCACTCTATCAGCATCTGTATCATGATGCTAATGCTTTCTGTGCAGAACCTGCCTTCAATATATACAATAGAGCAGTGGCGCAGCACTAAATTTTGGACTGTGCAATATTCCCCCAATACTCCAGCTGCCGCTGCTACTGTGATAGCCTCTCTGCATATACCTCTGAGCTCTCCACAGCTCTGCCATGACACACTCTGCTGATCTTGGATTTGCATTCTGTTCTCAAGTGACACATACAGAGATAAAGAAATGAGAAACAAAATGTGAAAAGGGAAAGGAAGTGCCATCAACGGTGAACGTGAACTAGAGGGAGCAAAAAATACAGAAAATGCCAGTTATCTGTGTCCTGCAGCCAAAGGCGCAGCTGGTGTGCATGGTGCATTCAGCATCATATTTGTCAGGCTCAAGCATGAAGAGGCAGGATGGGACACCATGGGATTATGATGCTTGTGACACTGCACAGGAGCATGGCTGCTGCAATGATTGAGTCACAAATCACACGGCAACATGCTCCCTCCATCACATTCCCTGATATTGCAAGATTTGTGCGTGATGTCACCGCAGACATCGTCGCAGCACAGGCAGCGTGGGGTGCAGCAGATCAACGAGCAGTGAATCAACCTAACAGGCCAACAATAGAGAGGCATGTACACTGTCTGCATGGTACATTATGGGAATATAGGCCAGGGCTTCAATGCATTCCTGCTGTGGGAATAACAGCAGCCCTTGACCGTGATGATGTCCAATTCCAAGCTAACTATAGATATCCTCTGCTGTAACACTTTATCGAACAGTTACAGACAAGGACGGAGGTGACAATAAGATACAATTCAGGGAAGGTGATAGTGACTCTGCTATATGGCTGACATCTGTAGATTTTTACCTAAATATTAAAGGAAAGTAGAGTGAAACTAATGACAAGGATGTCCTTCTGGGTCGAATGATTTTAGACATTGCTAAGATGTCGTGTTAACATGGCTTGTGCCGACAGCTCAGCCTTATATACCTCCAGTGCTTCAGAGGTAATTCCAGTTATAATCATCTTTTTTCAAGTACACTGTCCTTATCAAAAGCAGCATAATGTATCAAATCCACGGCTCACAAAAATCATGGGATTACACTATGGCCCAGAAAGATTAAAAAGTGTGACCCAAAAAGATTAGAAATGACCTGACATGCTCGCTATGATAAAACCTTTACATGATGTTATTTTCCGCAACACAACACACATACACACACACAAAAACAATGGGTGAAATTCCCAGATACGCTGTCGTGTAATGAGAAGTGGGTCTGTCTGTGGCGAAGCTGCCCCACTCTGCCTCATCAGATGTGTTCCTGCTCTGACCTACTGATGGGATGTGATCAGAAACATCCACAGCCACAGCCCAGTTCCCTGGCTGTAAATGAACTAGATTGTCTAACTGTGTCAGTGTCTCGGTCTGTGTGTGTACATGTGAACATCTACTATATTCAGTATCCCTATACTGTGTATCATGATGTGATATCATGATACATGATCTTGATATCATGTACTGATATCAAGTGGAAAGTCCTAAAAAAAATCTGCAACACACAGACTAGAGATCAGCCTTTAAACTTTATCACCCTTTATCACACACATAAACAAAAACACAGCTTATGTTTGGCTGGCGAAAATGATAATTATTTGCTCAATAGTAGTATCCTGATTATTTGTTATATTATGCATCCATCACAGGTTAAAAAAATTGTTTAATTGCATTTCAGCATAACTCAGAACTGCCTTGAATTCACATTCCTTGCAGTGAACTGCATGCAATGATAGTGCCACACACTGTAGACAAAACCATCACAAGTGCAGGTTGCTTGCTTTGCTTTGTTATAAGGAAGCTTACAGAAGATAATCACTGCATGTTCGAAAAGTCTATAGATTTAATGCTCCGCAGCAGACTTAACGTCAAGCATTATGACTGAGCTTAATTAAGTTTAGTGATTATATGATTCATTTTGCGTCCTTGTCTCATTCTGTCTGCTTTTCCTTTTCATCTCGTCTCACAGCTACTGTAATGGCAAAAATATAAGATGAAGTGGGCTCATAAGCAAACCAAATAAACAAACCAAAAAAAATTAAAAAAAAATAATCTGGGTTATTGATGATTTCTGCAGTGAATTAGACAATGTGGTCCCACATCCATTTGCTATGTTTATATTCCATTTAAAACCAAACAAACGCCACAAGAGCAAAGATCAATAATTCTGTGTCTGTGAGGAAGCTTTCAGTGAGTGATGAACCTTTCACAGATGTTGCTGGTTTCATGCTTTCAGCTGCATGTGTAGGCACCTAGATGCATCTACCGTACACAGTAGTGACACACACTAACTCATTATCTCACCACCACATCCTCAATCAGCACTTCACAGATATTAGCTTAAGCTTTAACCTCTTTGTGATGCTGTAATGCAAAAATAAAACTGCTGCTTTCTGCTGCTGCTGTGACAATTATGCCCCAAAGACAGTTAATGCACTGCAAAAACCAACAAAAAAGCACTTTTACAGCAACAATGCAGCGTACTGTACCTGCAAGCTGCATGCCGCTAATTCGGTTTTTTTGATGTCTTACAAACATATTATGAATGGAATGTAGATTACACTTCATCTGACAAAATAGATTTGCAATTTAAAAATTAAAAAAAATGTTCACAGCAATTAAATATATTGCACGACTGTCAAACAGACAATTTAAAAACACAGAATTTTCACACACGCTTCATCCAAACTGCATATATCAGTCTAAATCCTGAGATATAAACAGCCTTACTGAAAGTGACTGTCGAATCCTGGGATGTAGCTCAGTTCAAATCTCTGCTTGGCTGCTCCACGCAAAGAGATTCTGTGCACAATCCGTTCACAAAAGCCGCCCAGTCCGATCCAGACTACCTCATACCAGCGCTGGCTCACAGCCTATGACCAGCCCCTTGTTGTTTTTCAAATCCTGTCTCCTCCAGCACCAAAAACCACCCTCGTTTTATTTCTAAAGGGTTATTGGTGATCTGCACGCAGCAGCAGATTCAGCTCTGCAGCAGTGCTCTTCGTACTGAGTGTGTGACACCAGCTCTGTCCGCTCTGCTTCTGCTGCTGCTGGAGAAACATGTTAAATAAGAAAGCCAAAAGCAATCAAGGTGAAAATGCAACGCTGCCCTCATGGGGGTGGTGCCACCTCTATTTCCCGTATAATGTAAAGAAGTCAAATGAGAACAAATGAGTGGCGTCGTGCTGCAGAGCGCTCCTCTTAGAAGGAATCTGGGCCACTAATGACAACAATACCACCTGGAACAGTCTCGATTGGAAAGAGAAAACCAAAAAGAAAGAAGGAGTAAAATGAGAAGCAAGCTGAATGTGCATGTCTCAACTGAGAGGGATCAGAGAAGAGACAAGAAGAGAAAAAACACCTCTAATGGTCCATTTAGAGATGCAGTGTCACTCTCCCCTCCAAGACTGACTCAGCCAGCCTCTGTGAATATGGGATGCCCCTCGGTGCAAATGAAATGCATCCCATCCCCCTGTTGCCCAGTACAGTCAAATCAGTTGAAATTCCTGTGGCAATCAGACAGTTTAGCTGAAATGTCTAATATCCAAATGAGAGAGTCAGTAATTCCTGCTCTATTTCCGACGGTCCGCTGCATCCAAAGCAACGCTGCCACACTGCTGGATGGGAATAGATGGCACACTTTATGACCCTGCTGCAAAGGCTTCTGGGTGCCTGAAAGCAAGCCGACTTTTGGGTTTAACACCATCATCATGTGATCTCTACAACTGAAGGTCGAGCAGCAACCCTGTCCAACCCATCGGCCGCTCAGTCCTCTGCCGGAAAGGATTACATTCCTTGGTTGATTACTAGCTGACATCTATCACCAATGGCAAACAGATGAGGGGGTTTCACCTAATCTCATTCAGCCGTAGATCTTATGACACTTAAACTGAACAAGTCACATGGTTTATGCTTTTTTTTTATCCGTGGAGTGGATTTTCAGACATCAAATAAAACACAGAGAGAAAGAGATAAAGAGAGAGAGAGAGAGAGAGAGAGAGAAACAGAGAGCGACAGGGAGAGAGAAACACAGAGTGAGATTTCTAAGTTAAGTCCACTCTGTACATGTGTGTGGATGTGGATTTGGGTGTTTTAAAGTCACTCTTCCTGCCTCATTCTCTGTACAGCACTTTTCTCATCTATCTCCATGTATCTCCATTCCTGTTCTCCCGTCCTTCAGTCCCTCCTCACCTCCGCCCTGCCATGAGCTGGGCCCTGAGTTGGACTAAAGATATGCCACAATGTGCTGTTTGTGATGGCGGTGCTGACAGCTGACTGACGGGAGCATGGAATCAGGGAGGGCAGGTGCAAGATGGGTTGTTGACACAGCGTTTCCCAGGACAGGTTGAGAGGGAGGCAGGAAGTGGTGTTTTATTACTACGGAGTCAAGAAGGAAGGTAGGCTGCTGGGCTCACAGTTTCTTTCTGCGTCCGACTGACAGGGAGATGACTTCAGTGAAGGATTCTGAATGGCACTGATGAAGTTTGAATGTTTGTCAAGATGCGATATGCACTGCTTATTTACAGCAGCATCTCCCATAAATGCTATATTCTATTGTACAGGCTTCATTGCAACAATATATTTTTCTTCCATATTCCTTGCTATGACTGTTTTTAAATAACAAACAACAAAGAAAAAAACGCAAGAGTCTATATGTATTTTTACCAGGTTTTCCAAAAAGTGAAAAACTCAAACAGTTGCTGTTCTGTACTGAAATAAATTTCCCGTGGTGCTTTTTAGAAGTGCTCCCACCCACTACACCCACACCTGCTAAGGTTTTGTTGTGCATTTTAACTCCTGCACATTAAGAGACACTGTTCAGGTGTATGCACTTCTACTGCTACTCTCCTGCACTGTAAGCCACCACTTTTGTTGTGTTGTCTAGTTTTGTTTAATTGCTGTAATTATGATAAGTCATCAGATAATTATAGTAAATTGTCCTAATTAATATGGCAGTGCATCTTGGATGTTGCAGTTCTACTGTCCCTGATTGCATTAAAGGCATTATGGAGGATTTTTTTTTGTTTAATTTGTCTGATTCATATAAAATGAATATACTGACCTTTAGTGGACTTGTATGTATGGTCTGTAAAAGAATAATAAAAAATAAAAAAAACTGTGGACATGGCAGGACCTGAAAAATATCAACCAATCAACACGCTCGGACCGAGGCGTTTGGTTTGCTCCCTTTCCTGTCAATCAAAAATCTTCCGGCTCAGGCCTAGTTACGTAGATTACGTACGCCTTGGACTTACGTGTTTTCTGTATGTGTTGCTTTGGTATAGCTTCGTAGTTAGCTGGAGACTTGTTTTGCTCATCTTTTTTTACATAATGGCAGATAAAGATCCAGGGGGACCCAGCCGTAAAAGAAAGGCATTTTTTAAGGTCAGAGAAAATAAAAGACGACTGGATCGCGAGAATGCAAAAACAAAAGTGATTATTGGCGAGTCATTTGGGCGATGGCGTCAGCTCAAGCGACAAATGGACCTAAAGACAGATGCCTTGGTTGCTAAATTCCTTCTGGACAGGTAAAATGTATTATTGTATTATACTGCGGCTGTAGGCAACTTCACGAGTCCTACGCAAGTTTCCGGAGGGGGGGCGTTTCTTCGTAAATGTTAAGAGGGGGGAGGTTAGAGGGGGGTGAGGGAGAGGTTGTATGTGCGCATGCGCATGTGCATGGGCATGCTACGTTCAAAGTCGTAGGAAATTAAATCTCCTCTAATGCCTTTAATAGCTGGCTGCTTAATGCATCTTCTGCAGATCTGGTAGCCATACAATTTCTTTAAAAGAGCGCAAATACACCTAAAACACTTCATAGCAGGAAGATTTTAAAAAAAAGGTGTAAATTAATCTGTGTCTCCAAGATGTAGCTGGTAATTTTATTCCTCATAGTCCATCCTTATGTGTGGTAGTTTACAGATTTCTGTTGCTAACCATACAAACCATTGCCCCAGATTAAGCACCCACTTAAAAAAGCAAAAACTGATTATGATCAGATTAGTAATCGGCAAATGAAGAGTCATACATGTAAGTATGTGATACACGGTACAGATGGCAAATGTAAATCATACCTTGACACTTTTTATATTTTAATAACTTAATTGATTTTTTTAAAAATGTACTAAAACTTAAGACAGTCACTCAAACACCAAACCAGTGTGTCTAATGTGGGGCTTAACATATTAACCATTAAAGGTTACAGATTTGAGGAAACATAATAAATCAGGATTATGTAACAGAATCTCTCTAAGCAAAAAATAATTTAGAAAAAAAGTATAGACTTTTGCAGCTGGAAGTGTTATCTTTGAAATCACATTTTTGACCTGTTTCTTGATTGTTACAATAAACTGATAGATTGCAAAATGTTCTGTTTTGAATGAAAGTAAATAAGTGATAAGCCCTGCACATACGCACACAGCCTGATGCCTGATAGCACCGTTTCATTCACAGTAGCAGATGGCAGCTTCCCCTCACTTTGTCTCCCTGTTCTGTGGAAAGTTTTGTGTGAAGTGAATGGACAGAGAAGTTAAGCAGTCCCACATCTGACAGTGTCTGCAGATCGGTGGGTGTGTTCACTAATTGGCTGCAACAACACAGACTCCATCCTCCTGTCTGTACGCAGACCAAGCAGTGCCACGTGTGTTCATGCTATGTTTATACTCGGTACGGTTAATATATCTTCCGCACTGTACCGCCTGTAAGGTCTCCTTTTTAAGAAGAGGCAGAGCTAGCACTCTATGTAGGCCAAGCCCCAGCAGAATATGCCATTAAGATTAGCTACAAGTCAGGACTGTTACACTGCTGCTTGCTTCTCCTCTCCCTACAGAGAGAGGTTAGCAGAGCAGAGCATGTGTGCATTTTTTATCATACTGCCAAGAAGAGCGAAAAAGAGGCACATCACATCTGGAATTTAATAAAGCAACCACCTAGAAATATCCCAACGGTTTGTTGAGACAAATCTGGAGCAGTGCAGGAGTAGTGTCTGTAATTATTCTTATTGGATTCAGCTTGACTTGAGCAGAGCTACAGTATAACACAGAGAACGGGTGGAGGGTGGGGGTGTCCTCTGGAGGATCTGTAAGTAATCAACACCACAGCACTGGCGGGTAATTAACATTTTTTGCAAGTATTTGAACCTGTAAGAAGATACATGCGATTGGCATTCATCTGTGACCAGACCAAACTGTAACCCCACCACATGAAAGACATCACCCTCCTATTCAGTCCCTCTCAGGAAGCCACATAGCAGCCTGTGTGACAACATATGGGAAACTAGAAATGGCTTTCGACTTGTTCTGAGTAAATGGTAGCTTAACTTTTTTAGGGTTTGTGGGCCTTTTTTTTACAGAATAAGCAGGGCTATCTTTTGAGGGGCCTATGCAAATTCATTTTTGAGGGTTCTCCCTATTTCAAGACATCAAGGATGCACACAAGTTCCATATTCTATAGACATATAAGTGACACCATGTGCTACTTTTAACAAATAAAAGAATGCATCTCAATTTATTGATATTAGCTGCATTGTTAACATCAAAATCAAAACATGTATCCAAATTGCTAAATATGAACCAATAAAACACCATGTCTGGGACACATCTATAAGCAGCACAGTGAAACCTCCCCTGCATTAAGGCTTGTCTGACTATCAAGGGAGAGAACACCCTTGAACACCATAAAACGCCTGATGCTGTGGACAGGAGGTGAGTAAGGCAGGAATATAGAGCAAAAACCCACCGAAACTGATGGAGAAGGAGACACTGCAGGAAGAGTGTGGAAAAAAAAAAAGGGATTCAACCCATAACTTCAATGTCGGGAGTTTCACATGCTAAAAAACTAGCCATTGCACAAAATTTGCACACAGAACAGGTTTATGTTTGAAGGGCAGAGGGATGCACTGACATTCCTGAGGTCCATAATTATCAGTGTCAATTTACAATCGAGGACAAAAATATTTTGGGGTTATGTTATGCAAATGAGTCATACAAGTACAGAAATAAAAAAGACTAGCATTTAGTGTTGTTGGAGTGAAGAAGGAAATACACAGGTGTAAATAATAATTAATAATGGCTGAATTCACTTTGCTGCTGGGTTGTGATGTTGTTCATGCTGGCTCACTGTCACACTGTCGTGACTTATGGGACAGTACCGTCCGTAATGTTGCTCTTATACTTGTGCTTTTCCTGCTATGACAAAATGTCTGCCAGAAAAAGGCCGCTCAGTAAGTAATTGTTGTAACAGGCTAAAGATACATTATCTTTTTTAAAGGCAGGAAAAATAGATATGTACAACAAATAGTTTACAACAATCACAGAATGTTCACTGAAAGTATTTCCCACAGAGACCTTTTTCACATAGATTCAGATGCCACAAGTTTTGCTTTTCCTCCATTTTAGCTCCTACTTGGCTGAGTTTTTTTTTATATTCTTGCATATAACACTGTGCAGTTTAGCATGATGCAGCATCATGGTCTAGGTCTTACAATTCAGAATCAAAATCTTCAAAGTTTGGAATTTTATTTTCTAATTAAAACTCACATTATAGTTGTGTATTGTGTTTATCACCAGATTGAAAAAGTGGCCCTGTCTGGTTGAACGTTTCAAGTCTGTTGCAGATGTGTCTACATCTAGCCTGAGGAACAGTTCCAGGCAAATGAGTGTGTTGTTTGTGACAGCTCCTAGGCCTGAGGACCTGTTCCTGTTTAGCTGGTTGCTAGGAGCTGGGAGAGCGGCTCATTGTCCATGACACCTGGGTGGACTGCTCACCTGATGGCTGACACCTGGGCTGGCTGCTCTATATATACTGGTGTTTTAGCTGGCAATCTCTCTCATCCTCTATTTTCCTCTTGGGTTCCCTGTGGTCTGGTTTGGCTGGTCTGGTTAAACTATTTTGCTCTCATACACATGATCACACATCCATTCACCACACACACTACTGATGAACATACTGCACATGTAACTCAGTTTCTTTAATAAATTTGATTTAATTTTAATTTGCCATGAGTCATCTCCATCTTTTGTCCTTCCTTTGAGCCAGGTTGTGACATGTTGCACCTACAGCTCCAACCAATACTAATGTCACAGTATACTGACACACCCCAACTCCACCGCTACATCACTGCAGGAAGGTAAAATTTAAACCAGCAGATGTCAGAAAAAACAAAATCAGAGGGTCTCAAGGTGTAAATTTTAAATGTTGTCAAAAGTGGCTGTGATGCATCATCCTGCTGTACATAATAATAATAATAATAATAATAATAATAATAATAATACATATTTATCGGCGCCTTTCAAAACACCCAAGGACAAAGGACAAAGTTAAACCCACACACAGGTAAAGTTCTGGTGCTATATAATGAGTAAACAATGTGCTGCAGCTATATGCAGTTTCACACTGGTATCCAACAGACAACAATATATTACAAGGACTTTCCAACTTCACATAAGGGCATGTAGCATGTTCATTTCAAGAAGTGCTCTATGCAGAGAACTCTTGACATTTTCCAGGGTATTTCATAATACTGACACATTCAATTGTAACTAGACACTGGGTTGTATTTATGCATGTGGAAATAAGTCTTAAGAGCCACAGTCTCCCCATCTCATTCTCTCTGTCACACACAAGTAATTGCACACACTTACATTTCACACATGCGTTTCTTTCCTGGTTTTGCTAAGTATGCATTTTTCATTCCAGTGAGCAAGCTGCATTTGAAATCAAAGGCAGTGACGCTGCTCGGCTGTCTGGCTACACAGAAAGTGAGGAGGTAATGAAAAAAAGCTGAGGGTGAGTCAGAGGATGCTTTAATAATCCTGGCTGCCCAAAATAACATCTCTGAGGCTGGATGGAGCGATGACCCTCTTGGGGAAAACCGGCAGTGGACCAGGCTGGTCTGGACTCCTAACGTCTGTCCCTCCAATACACACACACACACACACACACACACACACACACACACACACACACACACACACACACACACACACACACACACGCCCTCCCATACCCCACTCCCCTCCTCCCAAGTCCTCTGAGTCTATTATAGTCTACAGATAAGACTGCAGCAGCACGGCACGACGCGGCAGCCAGCCAAGTTGTCCCTGTACCAAATATCTAACACGACCAAACAGTGTGGAGGGGTGTGTGCACTGGAGACTGACAAGTTGCAGAAAGTGTGATCCAGTCCGTGGGAAGATGGAGTATGAGGTCTGTTCACACATGAGCAATGTTTGATGATAAATGGTGATGGGGTCCAGGCTAAAAAGCTCATCATGTTGGGTTCAAGGTTGGGACTACATTGTCCCACCTTCCATGCCTTTTCCCACAGTGCTCCCTCCTGCACCGTTAAATGGAGTCAGTAAATGATCACGTCATCTAGTATTACAGACACCATTCTAATATTTCGGCACAAAACCTCAGGACTCATTTGACATTCTTAAATTGCACCTGATCTGTCTCATGTTCACCACATGTATCTATTTAGACACGGCACTTGTGCTCCCTAAAAATCAAACTACTGTCAGAGTAAAAGTTAGCCCCCTGTCTGCGTGTTTTTGTAACCTTAACTCGTGACTATCTAGCAGCATAAGACAGTCACAAACAGGGCTTAATTAAGAGTTTAATAAGCAATTTGACAGGTGCTATAACTGCATACCACCAGCAGGGTGTGGTGAAGCATTGCTTACAGCACTTCAGTGCTGTTAAAGCCGAAAGGTTTCACCAATCAATGCATTTAGTTTTAATGTGGGTTAATTATCAATAATGTTTGTTCTACATGGATAGACTCAACTTATATTTCATTTTGTGCCACCCTGAAACTTAATGCTTCCACTGAAAGTGACCTCATCAGTTTCCAACAAATGAGCTGCAGAGCAATGTGGGAGTCAGAACACAGACTTAGTGTAAGTGTGGATGAGAACGATGAGGTTTAAAAAAAACTAGACTGATAGCTAACACCAAAAGTGGAAGAGAGCTTCATCATGGGGAAAATCTAACGCAGCCAATCAGAGCACTGCCTCAGGTCGCCTGCTTGCCAAACCTTAAGGGACCATACCAAGAATATTATAAAACTAAATTTGAATAAATACTGATATATTTCACAGGTGAAGACTATGACCGAAGAGTTTTTCAGAATTATTTTGCAATATATATTTCATGATAAACCTTCATGCTGAGGTTAATTGGTTACTCTAAATTGTCCGTAGGTGTGAATGTGAGTGTGATTGTGTGTCTGTATATGTAGCCCTGTGACAGACTGGTGACCTGTCCAGGGTGTCCCCTGCCTTCACCTGAGTCAGCTGGGATAGGCTCCAGCTCCGGTTTCCCAGTGAAGTACGAAAAAGTAGAAGAACAAGTGGACAAGACGAAAGCTGTATGCCAGCAACACGTCAAACTTAGACACACATTAGAAAAAACACCTTCCAAGCGTAGCTATCCCCACTGCTAGGAAAAAACAGCGAACTGTACAAACGATGCTCCCAACATTATTTCATTAAACCCTTCCGAGCAATACACAACGTGCTAAAGCGATAGCCAAGTCCATGGTGTTTTCATAGCAGCAGATCTACGGCCATACTCCGTTGTTGAGAACCGAGGTTTTAAACTTATGATGAAGGTCAGCTTACAGTAACTTAACATTATTACTGTGCTCTTTGCTATAGATAAATGACTAGATTGTGTATTTTTTTAGCCTACTGTTATATTTATACTGGTGAACAAGAGCCTAACTAAATGTTTTTTTTTTTAAAGCAATTACATTAAAATATATTTCCTATTTTAGGTGATAGAGCCTTGTTATGAAGTTCCTTCTCATCCACACTTCAGCCAGAAAGTCATGCCAGCTCTTATATCAGCAGGGTTTTTTTTCATTTTTCTCTTAACTGAGAACGGAACCGAACCGTTAGCCTAGCCGTGCTAGAAGCGCTAGACAACGCACGGCAACGAATTTAATTCTCTGCCAGGGTCGGTTTAGTTACCCTCAGTAAGCCTCGAGGTTGGATGCTCCTAAAACTGGCCGACGAATCACCATGAAGTGTAGAGTCAGAAGGCGGGCGTAACTAAGTGACGACAGAGGCGCGACGATTCTGACAGAAACAACCGGAAACAACCATAGAAACAAGGATAGACAAGAAGATGGCTGCGCACAATAAACAGTTATCTTTCGACTCGGCTTTGGCCACAGCCCTTAAAGATTTGAAGCTAAAATTCAACTTGAAAGATAAACAAAGGATAAGACAAGAAAGATAAATAAGGCTTCACCGAACTCCCACATCCTCTGATTTCCGGCGCTCTAGGAACTACGTCAGCCTATTCGTTGTGCTGATTGGTTGTATACCTACCCAATTGCTGCAGAGTGATTTGATAGACAACCTTTTAGCCCGCCTCCCTCCCTGTCGAGAGTTCCTAGACCTTTGCGTCTTCAGACCTGGGTCTAGCGCGGCTAATCTACCGAACCGTGACTTCCGTAGCGAAATATGTACCGAACCGTGATTTTTGTGTACCGTTACCCCTACTGGATAGGCTAATTCAAAGAGAGCACAGCAATGCCAATGACAGCACATTGCTCTAGTTTCTAGTTTCCTCACATTATGGTTGAGTGGATTAAAGGGTTAATCGTTGAACAATGTTACAGTGATGTTGCCAGGGTATGCTAATATCTGAAGGTCATTGTGAAGCAGAAATTTTTATACATTATTTTTGACATTATAAACAGTACAAAAAATATTGTTGGGATAGAGTGTGACAAAGTGTTTCATGACAGTGTTCATCCTCTGTGGCAGATGAAACACTGTATTTTAAGTGCTTCAATTACACAATGAAGAGAAAACCAAGAGGGAGCCCACTTGACTGCAGCATTTCCATTAAAATGTTCTTTGCTCCACAGCAGTGCACACTGTATAATGCCTCTGGCAATCCAGAACAGATCACGTTCACCATCCAGCAGCTATTTTTAACACATCATTTATGAATTAATAATAATAATAGAACAGATTATTGTAGTAAAAGCTGTGTGTGTGGTCAGGGCACTTTCCAGAACATCTTTTCAAAACTGTTTAAATGCCACAAAGTCAACTTCCTGCAAAGTGAAAAATGATCAAATGTAGAAATGTCCTCCTTTTATAACATGAGGGATCAGACATATTGCTTTCACTTCCTACAGTCTTCAATCTTGGAGGTGGCTCATCACAAGCTGAGGCTTAAGTGGGAAGCACAGAGATTGCTCAGGAAAGGAGGTATAAGGACTCTACAATTAGATTCAGAGGAAGGGAATCCACTGTAGCTCAGTTTTCGCTCTGCATCTCTATGACTGGGTTCTGGTTCATATTAAAATCAAGATGTGTTTTACTTCCAGTATCATCCAGTTTAACAGACTCTCGTAGAGATAGCAAGGTAACTAGCAGCAACATGCAAACACTACACATCATAGAGCCATACAGTGAAATGGTTTTAAACATTCACCATGTGACCGTCTCATTTGGAGAGATTAAATTGTTCTTTTTGCGATGAATTCACAAAACACAGAATTGAAGTCCACAGCAACAAACTGTTTGTTCATTCTATCTGTAACACACAGTCTCACAGGCTTTGTCCTACAATGTGTCAAATTAGACAAACTAAACTGAGAAAGTACAGAGAAGCAATACAATGGGAGACATGTACAATAGGTTCCACTGGAGCAAGCCCATTTGATCACCTAATTTTCACAATCCTGTTCTGGGATCAGTTTGCAAAGCATGTTGAAACAAAATGCTATTCATTTCGGTGCATTTTTCAAATTAATAAATTGCTGTTCCCACCCATCTTCCCCATTCCTGTTTTGTTTCCCTTTCCAACAAAGTCTCTCTTAAGTTGAACTCAAACACACTGGCTGCTAGAAGGCTTGCCTGGAGGCACACAGGAAGTTGTGCATAATAGGAAGACGTTGCCTCCCCACCTCCTTTCTGAACCACCTTTCTTGTCTGAGAGATGTCACTGTGCACACACACACACACACACACACACACACACACACACACACACACACACACACACACACACACACACACACACACACACACACACACACACACTGTGATCAAAGAAACTTTGTGCAGTTCTGCTAAATTTGAGGGTTGAAGGGTTTGTGAAAGTCAAGACAGAAATCTATAAGGAAGATGTCTGTCTAAAAAAAAAAAAAGAGATACTCCAGTTACTTAATTGAACCTTCAAAGTTTTAGTAGATTCTGAGATATTTTTCTCCCATTCAGTAAGTTCTTTGAATAGTTCTTCCTTTGGGAACACTGCTGCTTCCCACCTAGAGAGAATTTAATCATCCCAATAATATAAGACAGATGCAGATAGCTGGTAGAGAAATGTCTAGGTACTGCCAAAAAACACCAGAACAGAGAACTGGCTGTAAAATGCCCACTCAGATGCAAAATACAGCTTACATTTTCCAGCAAAACTGCAGCACTACCTATTGCAGCTATAACCACAAATAATGCAAGCTTTGTGCCAAAGTTTCTCCTCTCCTCTTCGTCTGATGAAAAAGCCCCTCTCTCTGTGCTCAGCAGAAAGACCTTTTCTCCTGCACTCAATGACATTGACAAGCCAACATCTCAATCGATGAACCCACATTCGGACCTTTGCAGAGCGAGCCTCAGACCAAAGGGTTGCGTGGATTAATTGTAATTGCATAGGACAACGTCTGTAACACATGCTGTGAACCAGAGAGCTGAACTGGCCAGAGGGGCCCTGCTCTGAGAAAACATTTAATCTATGACAGTTAACTTCAACCAAGGTTGTAGGACGATGGTGGACCTAAACTGAATTTCTCATCTTTTTAATTAGCCAACTCACATTTGGCAACCTTTTGACCTTTAGACTCAGATATATTTACTTGCAGCATAGCAAGTGACACTCTACTCATCTGTACTATGCAATAATATATTTCATACAGATGGTGACCCAACCAGAGTTTATATTGTGGTAAAGTCTATTAACAGTCTTTAAACTTTACCTATAGCTGTATAAATGAGGACCAGAGGTGTAGTGAAGCAGGCGAGGGAAGAGCAGTGCTACACAAGTCAGTAAGCAAGGAGAGGACTGTGAATGGTACAGGATCAAGAGAGACATCTGAATAAATGGAAGGAAGCCCGGCTGGTGAAAAGAGGGAACTCTTCAAAGTCAGCTTCTTTCCTCGTCCTAGCCACCCCTGGAGATCAGATCAACCACTATCCTAAAACCTAATGAACTAGTAAACACTGGGAATTAAATGAATATTACATGGGGTTTCATTAATGCCAGCCAGCAGACTCCAAAAATAATGAAGGCGAGGAGTGGAAGCAGGAAGAGACAGTTACTGGAGCTTCTTCTTCTGTGTGTTTACTCAGCATCTGCCTGCCAGAGAAGGAGGCTTTTGATCACTCCTCGGCTGGTTTTCCTCTCTGTTGCGTGGCAGGCGAAGCCCAGGGAGGCCGTCAAGCACCGTCAGGGCCGGCTCATTTGCAACACAAATGAACTGAGCTAATTGTACACGTGCAGGGAGACGGGGGAGCAACACACACGGTGCAATGTTTGCAAAATATGGAAATAATTAATCTCATTGAGCTTATGAAATACCATCAGTGTTGCAAAAGAGGATTTGAGCACGGGCTGGGGATGAGACGGATGATGATAGCAATGGACTGGATAGACGCAGATGTTTAGATTAAGCTTTTTCATTATTGCTTAATCACACGGCTTCTTCAAGTGTATTTTTGGTAATTGAATAAATTGGAGCTTCAAAAAGATTTGGATTTGGGGTACAGCAACAGGATTATGCGTAAACCAGCCTGTTTCCCATTCATGAAACAAAGCATGTGGATATGCTAACAGGCTAAATGTGCACTGGGTATGTGGAGTGGAGACAGTAAACACTAAAACATACTTCCCAGAACATAAAACCTAAACATATAGAAGCTAATAGCCTTAAGTTAAAAGTAAATTAAACTTGGATTCTTCTATATACAGCTTACCATTGAATGCTAACGACCTCAGTCACAGTGTCCTTTTAAATGTCTGTTCAGTTCTGTCATATGGACTCCACTGCACTGAATAGCAGAGATTTAACTAAGAAAGTCCGCCTCCTGTCCTTCTAAAGGTCTGACCTTATAAGCCTCTTTAATCAATAAATTAAATATTAAACAAGAATGATGAGGCTGTGTAGTACCTTTAGGAGCACATTGCCTTAGCTTTCAATTAATGACTCCACTGACCATCAAGGCTAGAGGAGGATCTGTGGAATAACGTACGTATAGACAAACTACTTATGTCCTACACTGACAGGCACGTACAACAGCAAAGGGCAGTGACTTTAACCCTTCTATAAACTGTCCGAATAGTTACTGACATTGACAAATAGCATCACACATCAAGACATATGGTTGAAAGCAAAGCACTATCCATGTAGCGTATGCAGTTTTTCTTCTCTCTCTTAGCTATTTAAAAACAAGATGACATCCAACATCTGCTTGGGAGTGCAGAAAAAGAGGCATTTTAAGAGGAAAAAAGACCTCCTAGGGACCAAGCTTCAAACACATGAGCATACAAGTGCAGCCTCATAGACTCTCACAAAGAAGTACAAGGACACACACAGAGAGGAGCTGAGTCTCACATTCACGCCACTCAGCAGCCTCCTCTTTAGTCCATCAGTCAGTGGAAAGAGTAGAAGTTCAGGACCTGGGGCAGTGCTGGCAGTGGCCTCTAATGAACCAACTGAAATGCAGTTTTCTTGAGAGGACACTATGCCTACTGTAACTCAACCATTAATGACATGTTAAGGTTGAGGGTCACACACACGCAAATGCATGCACGCACGTGCCCATTCGGCCTTTGAAGGAATCAGTCTCGCTCTATGAGCATGAAAAGAGTCCAGATGTCAGTGCTCTGCACAGGCTGGCGTTTCTGTTGAGACGTACTCTGTCTTTCCTTTGTTGCTTTATGCTCCTTTCTTTACCTTCCTCATCCTGTTTCACTGCTGAGAACTCTGGCTGGTCAAACCTAAATGCATTGAACATCCTTGTGTGTGACATCATATGTACTTCTTGCTGTGGAACTATGCTGTGGCAACCTGTAACCAAACCTTAGCAAAGGCAATTTCAGCACCCTCTCTGGGCAGCAGCAATAGCAGCAGTGGCAGCAAGCCTGGAGCTAGGGACATTAGTCTGATGTTTATCTGGCTACACAGCCCCCCTGCTAGCTACCAGTTCTCTCTCTCCGTTTCTTTCTTCCTCTCTCACTCTCAGTCTGATGCTGAGATATGATTTGGTGAGAGGAGAGAGGAGTCGAGCATATCGATTCAGCCTCTACCGCTGTCTCTCTCTATCATTCCAACTCTCTCCACTTTCTCTCTCTCTATCCACTTCTTCCCTTTCTCTCTCTATAGCGTGCAATCATAATAACCCCTCTCTTAGACGCCCAGGCAATAAACCAGGGCCTCCCTTCTTCCTGTGCACATCTCCCTTGGCGAGGACAAAACCAATAAAGGCCCGGCTTAATTACAGCTGCTGAGTGCCGCCAACACCCGGGCACAATACCATGGGGCTGAGGGTGGGCTGAGTGTGGGCGAGGTACGACGGGATGTTTGAGGAGGTGGAGGGTGCAAAGTAACTACTGAGGATACACTCTCAGTCTGTCTCCCACACTTAACCCTCAAGACACTACTTTATAGTACTCCGAGAGATGAAAAAAAAAGGTGACAGTAGCTTTGAGGCTGGCTGGGAAAATGTGGGCAGAAACAAAGAAAGTAAAGCATTCACCAGTCCCTCAGCAGCTACTGCTGAGGAGCCCTTTGGCCAAGCATTTAACTCCCTGTAGTGGAGCTGCTCAGTCAGCTTGATTTTGCATCCACAAAGCTTTAATGTGTAACTGTGGGATTGTAAAGGAGGGCATTGCTAGAAAACAAAATATACACTCAACTGCCTTAGATAAAGAAGGATAGAAAGAGAGGATAAAAGGTGAATGCTATGTACACTACAGTGCAGACAGTGAGATATCAAGATGGATACACTCCAAAACCAACACAAGTGTCCAGGACTGTGAGGAGCCAAGGAAGGGAATACTATGGATCTATGTCCTTGTCTCTTGCTGTTTCTAGGTCTGAAATATGTCTCCTGCTTATCATCATCTTTCTCCTTCCTCCAACCTCCTTTCTCCCAGTTCTGTCACATCAACATGAATCTGGGGCTCCAAGGTTTCAAAGTCCCTCCAGCTGCAGTCTACTATGTCTGCCTCATCTATAGCTCTGTCACCATGGTGAGTGATGCCTGGGTGTTCCTGTCTCCTCCTGGTACTTTTTGTCTTCCTCTTGCTGTTCTCATTCCTTGCTTTGTCCCTCCTTTGATCTTCTCTCACCTCACATCCACAATATTTGTTGTCAATACAGGCTGACAAAATCATATGGAGCACGTCTTCTATGCAACTTGCATGCATTACGATTTGAATTTGTGTAAATAGTGCGAGCAAAACTTGTTAATTTAATCTGTTTTCCTTGATTTTTTTTTTTTGCTTGATTTCTTCATATGGAAGCAAATGAACATGCATGTCCAGATGTTGTCCAGAAGTGTCTGAATGTAGTACACCCCTTTAAAAATACGGATAACCATTTCCATTAACAAAGTACTTTCAAGAAATAAAGATAATATCTAAAATATTACTATTTTAGTGGGTTAGTTGCCTTTTGAACATCATAGTAGCATGTTAGGAAAAACTGGCTAGTTTGATTGGCCAGACTGAATAGGTTATGCACCTGTTATGTAATACTGCTTGACTAACAAATGATGAGAGGACACATGCTGCACCTTTCACACTACACATTGCTTAACTAGCTCAATCCAGGACTGCTACAAACAAATTAGCTGCTGCTGATGCAATGCTGAAAAGCAACTCAAATCTGGCTCTTGATTGAATTATCTTCCTTTTGGAAATAAATCAGGATGTAAAATAAGTTCACTTTAATTAGGTTGATTCATTGGCATTACATCAGTTTCACGTAATGTGTTCTGTTGTGTATTCATTTCATCTGTTATATTTATGTATAAATGCTGATATAATGCAGATGATGAATGTTTTTTTAAATAACAATTACTGCCTGTAACTATGCATAGCATGCTATAAACGGAAGCACTGACCTGTTCTGAAATGTGTAAGTCACTTTTCTACAATACTGCAGACCAGAAGTGACTTGCACCACCTTGCTGTCTTTTCAACATGGTGTCTTTGTTTTAACACTTCCTCAATAGTTTTAATCTCATATTCTTGTCCTGGTAATATAAGATGAAAAAGCAGAGGGATTGCACCATTATTTCTATTAATCAAACATTACACCTTAACACTGTGACATCCCCACTGTTGGAGGAAAAGTTGGGAAAGGAGGAGCAAGCCAGGCGGGTTTATACTACAGAGAAATCTTTGGTATTGAACTGATAGTGGTGGAAATAAGTTGCTTTCCCTCCTATCTGTGATTGTATGCACTATGCTGCACATATAAACTATAAAATGCAGAAGTGCACAGCTGCAAATATGCTGTCACTGCAGGAGAACAATATGAGACTGTGGGATGAAATAAACAGCTGTGAGTAAGGTGATGACTCACTACAATCACACCCAAGATTGTGGGGCCCATTCAGAATCATTAAATTGCAGCCATATACATTTTATTCAATGTGCTTGATTTGAAACACAGCGAAGCTTTCAATACACTGCATCTATACAGAAAATCAAATGCAGCGATGGTCCTCCTACGTACGCTGTATCACACACTTTACAAAAGGCTCATCTGGGAAAAGACTACAAGATGTGTACCACAAACTCAATAACATCCCTTCTAATGCTTCATACAGCAGACCAGCAACAGACACACTCTGGTCCCAGGCATTTCAGAGAAGCGACGAGCACAAAGAGCTGCAGCAGTGAATGGATGGATGGATGATAGGGGTAAGGTGTGTGTGTACGGTTGCAGCTTAAATGTAGTGACCACTCAATTCAAAACCATTCAGGCCTTCTAAGAACAGATCCCCACACCCCATTAGGACCTCTGCTGACGCACACATGCATAATACATGGAAGCTGGATCTAAAAGCATATAGCCCATTAGAAGACCCGGCCTGGGTAAGAAAGAAACACAGAGAGAGAGAGAGAGAGAGAGAGAGAGAGAGAGAGAGAGAGAAACAGACTCGCACACAAACAGCCCTGATCAAACGGATGGCTAAGCTGGCTGGCCACTGATAACAGCACACACTGTTGGTTTGCAGAGTTGTGTTGTTGTTGTGTACCAGTGAGTTACATGATACTATTTACAGACCCTGAAATAAGTGGACAAAGAGGCTGACACTGGCTGCACCGTTGTGGCACCATAATAAAAATAAAAACACTCACATGAAGACTGTCTTGTAGTGGCACCAACTGCAAATATGATCATTTATCATAAAAAGCCTATGTCTGTCTTCGGCTAACACTCTGCCACTGTTTCTACTAAAGGATTCTGCTGAGAAGAAAAAAAAGAAAGGTAGTGAAGGAAAATAAGTTCAATTTAATCAGTCAGATGTGATGATTGCTGGATCACAGTTTCCAGGCACAGAGCCCCCTGTTCCGCCCTTCCAGTGGCTGAGTGTTCTGGCCATGTAATGTGAGGTGGCAGAAAGCCCAGCAATGCTGTAAATTATTTCTGACGGTAGGGTGGGGGACAAGAGGGAAAGACTCGCAGTCCCCAGAGACAGACAGTGGACGGTGGGGCGATACGGGGGCTAACGTCTACAGCGAGGAAGAAAAAGAGAGGTCTGTGCGCAGAATATAGTAATGTTTGCAAGTATTAGGCCTTCTGCAGTCTGCATAATGTGTCTAACAGCTATGCCTGGCCAGATGACCAGAAGCCTCTCTGTGGGGTGACAGAACATTTAGCAGACTAATCATAATATGCTCCAGTGCATCTAAGAGAGATCCAACTTCTCTCTCTCGCTCTCCAAACAACACTAGTGCTTCTTCTCTAGCAGATGTAAAAATACAGGCCTTTCTGTTGCAGTAACACGGTGGCCAAGATCGTAGCAATATGCTGCATTTTTTTAAATGACGGTAAAACTCATTGCTCTGTTGGAAAGTACAGATTTCTGAACTCAGCTGCAATAGATGCATTTATGCTTGTTAAAGGTTCTCTGCGTTTAGCTGCTATTTTATCCAGTACCTGCTACCAGATAACTTGTGTCTGAGGGGTGCGTAGGCGTGTGTGTGTGTGTGTGTGTGTGTGTGTGTGTGTGTGTGTGTGTGTGTGTGTGTGTGTGTGTGTGTGTGTGTGTGTGTGTGTGTGTGTGTGTGTGTGTTGAAGGATTGGTGAGGGGGTGATGGGGTGTGTTTCCACTCATTTCCAGCTGTGGACTCCTTTAAGATGCCCTCATCGCTCCCTCATGTTCTGCTCTCAGGCACCACAGCAGCAGAGGCAGTAACAGCACACATGCTGCTGCAGCGGTGCGCGCCGGGGCACGGGCGCACGCGCACGCGCACACATACATTTGCGGCTACGCGCAAAGTACACTCACACCTCGACATGGTCACAGTCTGCATAAACGCTTCTTTATAACTGCCCGCCCACCCTGTCCCAGCCACCCCCCATCCACGGCAGTCGATCGCGGTGTGTGTGCACGCGTGTGACGTGCGCGCGCACCCGGCAAACCGCGGCAGGATCGCTGATCGGCCCCCATCATCCAGCCAGGAAATATCTGCAGCAGCAACAGTGCTCTACTGTAGGTTGTTATTACGCAGGCCGGCTGCCGATCGATAAACGCAACAATCCTCCTGCCCCCCTCCATCTCCCCCATCTTCCACCCCCTACTCCCCCCCAAATACTCGTTTGACATACCAACGGGGAAGCCCTTCCTCATAAATCTGGGCATTTTTTTTACAAAGGAATCACTCACCCGATGTTGCTCAGCGCCTGCTCGAACAGCTCCGTCTGCAAGATGTTCTGAGGTGCCGTGAAAGCCCCGTTGAAATGTGATAAAACCGAGCTACAGAACTGACGCAATGTCTCAAACTGCATTTTCCCCCTCCGTTTTCTTTTATCCTCTGGAAGTGATCACCCTTTTTCCTTTCACCACCATTACATCCCGAAGCCTGCGCTCTCTCCGGACGCCCCCCTGCACACATACACCTCCTCAGTATTGTGGATATTATTATCTCCCGGGGCGCATTAGACGCAGAAAAGACGCCGATTAAGTTCCATATTTCTCCTGTCGCTCCTGGTAAAAAGTGTCCTTAAATGAGACGCATTCCGGGCGGGATCCTTGGGTCATAATGCTTCGGACTGGACGCGAGAAAAATGAGGTAGTGCCGGTGCCGGTAACCAGCCCTGTCTTCGTCTCGCAGTGGCAAAAATCTCTTCTCGGTTTGCAGGAGGAGGTGAAGAAGCGCCCGGAGGAGAGGAGAAGCGGAGCAGCATCCTACACGGCAGCCTCCTCCTCCTCCACCACCACCACCAGCAGCAGCAGCATCCCTTTACCGGCGCATCAGCTGCTGCCTCACATTCAACTCATATTTCCCCGTTGCCTATGGAGAGCTCACACACACTCGCGCGAACACACGCACAAACACGAGCAGTCACACATACGTACACTATCGGGCTGATATGAAATCGTGCGCACTCTGCCATATCTCTCCATTCTCTCTCATGCACTCTTTGGGACGCGCACAGCAGCAGATAACCCTCACTACAATACAGGGGAGAGAGGCGATGCTGTCGTCAGGGTTTTTTTCCCCCTCTTTCTTATATTCCATATCTGGCGTCAGAGCCTCAGCTCAGTAATAAAGTAGGACTGACTGTGAGGAAAGGGCGCACATTAAAGTGGGGGTTTCCCGAGAGGTAAATATTTAATATATTTATTAAATATATTTCATTTAATTCTGGAGAGGGTTCTGTCTACATGTAAAGAATCAAAATGAGCTGAAATTAATCCAGTTGAGTCCTTAAAGCTGTTGAACTTCATACACCAGTCAATCTAACATCTGAATGGAATCACTTGAACATGGACCTAGTATTTAGGCTTCCTATAAAGAAAACCTGCTATAATACATATACACATATACATATATGCATATATAAGCATAAAGGACCGTTTTCCTGAACATGCAGCTAATGCGAGATTCTTGGAAGAAGGTGAACAGAGTCCTAATATGTACAAAAACTGAACCTGTGTATTCAGTATGGTGTAAGCCCACTACGTGTGTTGTGTAGAACGAAGGTTGAACCGAGATACTCACTGCTAAACAAAATGTTTAAGCCCAAAAAGATGCTTCTAATTGTACATGACACAACATTAATTTGAACTCACATCTTTTACAGTTACAAGATTTTTTTCTCTTTCACTCGTTACAAAAAACATCAATATCTATGCCAGCATTAAAAATACAAGGACAGTAAACCATAATGAGTTAAATGGAACTCAGAGGTCATTAGCCGTATTGTTTGAACCTGAGCCTTTCCTCCTCTGACATGTCAAAACATGTCTCCTGAAAGAAAACAAGTAACTTTCCATTCTGACCAGTGTAATAAAAACTCATTCTACTAACTTTGGGTTTTTACTGGGTTGCACAGTAGTTTGGTGATTAGCGCGGAGCTAGAAGATCCCCGGTTTGTGTCCCGGCCGAGGCCTGGGATCTTACTACATGGGGTTTGCATGTTTTCCCCACGCATGTGCAGGTTTTCTCCGGGAACTCCAGCTTCCTCCCACAGTCCAAAAACATACATCCATCCATTATCTATAGACCGCTTAATCCTCATTAGGGTCATTGGGGGGTAGAGTCTATCCCAGCCAACTGAGGGTGAAGGCAGGTGACACCTGGACAGGTAACAGCCTATCACAGGGCTACATATAGAGACAAACAATCACACTCACAGACAATTTAGAGCTACCAATGAACCTCAGCATGTTTTTGTACTGTGGGAGAAAGTTGGAGAACCTGGAGAAAAGCCACACATGCACAGGGAGAACATACAAACTCCATGCAGAAAGATCCTGGAAAGGGATGTGAACTGGGGATCTTCTAGCTGCAAGGCAAAAGTGCTAACCACCACACTGTGCACACTGTAGGTGTGAATGTGATCTGTTGTCTCTATATGTATCCCTGTGATAGACTGTTACCTGTCCAGGTGTCCCCTGCCTTCACCCTCAGTCAGCTGGGATAGACTCCACCCCATGATCCTAATGAGGAGTAAGCGATGCGTGGATGATGGACGGATGAATGGATCGATGGGTTTACTTCTTAAAAGGTGGCTTACATAACTTGTCAAACTGAAAATTAGTTTGAAATCTTTAGTGTTTGATTGTTGGTGTTGCTAATTGCCAACTGGACTCAATGCAAAGTTTTAGGTGTCACTAGGTGCATCTTTATATCAGGACAATCTGTCCATAAAATGTCATTACATAATAGAAACAATTACCAAAACTACAAAAACCAGAAGAAACTGGACTATTAATGTCAGTCAACTACTTGTGCATATTATTGAAGCAGGGCAGTGTTGTATAAGGCTGATGAAATCTATAAAACGGGAGCTGAGCTTGTTCACGCTTCTAAACTGAGGCAGGCTAAGTTAGAAGAAGCAGTGATGAACTGAAGTGTGCAAAGCTACTCCATGTTGGAGTGGGCTGGGCTGGATGTTAAAGGGCCAGTCCAGGCTGAGTTTCTCCATTTTCCTCATCTAACTTGGCATGCTGAACACTGCTGTTGGCTGGCTGAATGTGTTTAAAAAAATGCAGAATCTGAAGAAATTCCTCCAGTGAGTATGTTCCAATCCCAGTGTAATCATTGTTGTTTCATCAGCTTCACCCAACACTGCAGCTGTCCCGGTGTATCAGTGTGTTCATTCAAATGACACCTCTGAGAGCAAGACAAATTAAAAGCCTTTCCAAGTTATTTCTCTTTATAAATAGACCGTCAGCTTTCTCTCCCTCCTTTCTTCAGCAGGACAGATCCAGGAGTTAATTTAAACATTCTTTAAGATTAATGAAAGTGGATTTTGGTGCTTATGCAGTGGGAGTTCTATTTATGGACTCCCTGCTATCCATCATCAGCATTGTCCTGTGAATTTTCAGACAGCCAGTTTCCTGTTGAGTCACTGCAAATGTAGGCAATGCCAATGCCAGAATTGCTCCCTGGTACCATCTCCACCTCTTAAGCCATGCAATCAATTAATATACATTGGCAAGGGCCTGGACTGGAACAAAAAGCGGCTGGATGACTGGATGCTTGGAGCGGTCTGAGTCGTGGTCACGCCTGCATCACTCCGATGAGTTCATAGAACAGGAGCTTTGATTACAACTTCTAGGTACATATGATGTTCTACTCTTTGTTGTGTTAATGTACAGTGTCCATTCAGAAGATTTAACAGGGGTAAAAGAAGAACAAAATTCCATCATGGCAGGAGAGAAAAGTATGTATGTGGGAGTTGTAACACTGCTTGAGTTACTAAATGGGAGAGGTATATTAATTATATCCATCAAAACATCAGTTTGGAGAAAAAAATCAGGCGATTGAGCAAAATCCTTGTCTTTCGTTTTGGTTTTAAGTGTATTAAGAATTCATTTCAACGGCAGAACTGAATGTCTAGAGACATGCTGTGAACACTGTTTTGTGCATGTGCAGGTTTGTCCCTATGGTACACAAGCAGGTTTACCTTCAATGTTAACATGAATCGTGAACAGATGCCTTTGTTGGGTTGACAGTCATCCTGAACCTCTCCCATAAATATGTGTGTGTACATAATGTCTACACAGCTATGTGACTCTGGGATAACTCTGGGTTTCCTTCTGGGAAGCTACGACATGTAGCCCACATTTCCCATATTCTCATCAGTTTGTTTGGTCTCGTGAGCAGGGAGGAGAGGCATCGAGACAAGGGCATTTATTAGTCAGTGGGCTATGGTTGCATTGAGCAAATGTTGAGCTACATTTCATCTCAGAAGGAACAAACAAGGACACGAGAGAGGTTTTCTGAAAGTGTTCTGCTGAGATTTCTGCTGTTGGGGTAAATTCTAGAGAGCGTACATGTATTGAATGTAAGCTTCTCTTCCTCCCTTTGAAGAAAGAGGAAGGAGCCCTCATGTGGACATCAAAGTAACTACCTTACTCAACACCACCGGATATGGGATTCACAAACATAGCATGTCCATACTGTCAGCATCTGAGACCGTGCTACTCAGAGCAGGCATTTTGTGAATATGACAAATAAAGCAAGACGTTTGGCATTGTAATGAGCCTGCTCTTACTTTTCTACTCCAAAACATTCTAATAATCCTTCATTTCTATGTAATGCAGTGTCTGAACTGGCCTACAAACAATCCTGATGACAAAACAGAACTATTTACACAATAAATTGCAGTTTCTATCAAAAATAGACAGAATATGAATAATTGCAAACACCCTTCACCTGCCAGTACCTCATCCTGGCTGAATCAGACTTGCTACCATCTGTGTTCATATGTACTGGTGTGTGGTATGTGCATGTGATGAAGAGCGACTGAGTGGGTGGATGACTGTCCTAGAATTGCTGAGTTAGTGCCAGAGACAGTATATGTGTATCTGTCTCCTTTATAGGCCTCATGGGCTCCATGTACAAGCAGTTTTATGTGGGCCCTTGACTGGCTTGCTAGGAGACTTATGCCAGGCTTGAATCACAGTTCTGCACTACCTGTACAACAGCCACATAGATCAGCGCTAATGCTAAAACGCTCTATACAGTTAAATCACACACCTTCGTGGAGTTCTCTATGTCTCAAACAGTTTTCCCTGATGAAATAAGCCGCCTGAACTTACACAAAAAACAATGCATATGAAATATGTAGAGGGTGTGCTTTTGTTTCCACACATGGAACTGACCTGTCTATGGGTGCGTCACCGTGTCCCGAGTACCTTAGCCCTGAACCGTTGTCAAGGGATGCCTGTCTCGGCAGGAGCCCGCCGTGAGGTCTTCTGTCTGACGCTGGTGTCAAGTCCCCTGAGGCTCCCTGGTAGGGGTATAGGGATGGGTCCTGCAGTTTGGCCTTCTTCCCCTGTGGTCCACCCTCAAAAACACCCGGCCCCGAGCCGTAGAACCACGCCCCCGATTTGGTGAGGATTTCTTGTTGTTTTCGGCACAAGTTGCATACCCACATAACCTGCAGGGGGGGAGAAAGGGGGAGTTAGCATCTTGACACAGGTAGAGGTTGCCTTATCTAACCTATGATGAGCTGTAATGGAGTGATTGGTGTATCTCTGTTATCCAAAGCTGAGACACAAGTGACATATCGCTGTTGTTGGGTGAAAATCTTTTCATATCCAAAATGAAAACTTTAAGGAATCAGAAAAAAACTAAGTTAGTTTTTAAAATATTTTTCAGTTTAGAGTTTTCACCCCACAGCGACAATATTCATAAACATTATTAACGGTTTATGTTGATGAGGTAAATGATGAAATCTATTACACATGCAGCAGCCATTGATATCACTGAAAGGCAAAGAGATATGGGTTCCAGATATGTTATTATTATTCTATTGTTATTATTATTACACATTTTTGTCCTGTGAGTCTATTCTCTATAGGTCTCTTAGCGCCAGTCAAACTTAGTTATATATTCTATTTTTTTGTCCCTTGTTATAAAATAGGACATTGCTACAAAACTCTTGTTTCTAGTTAGTAAACAGCAACAACAGAGAGGGTGCAGAGGTTACTCACACCTTACTAAAGGTACATTCTCTTTCTGTTGTGCTCTACGAGGATAGAAGGGATAGAGGTTTATACTGCGCTGAGATGTTACATTATCTGACTCTACAGTGCAGTCTCCCAGCAGCCGGCTTAACACATTAGCCTCATAAATCCAGGCACGGACAGGCACCCTGATCACTGTACACATATGTACACACACTGACTAAACGGTCACACTTAACATTCTGTCAAGAGTCATATTGTAGAGAAAAATCACATTATTCTACTGAATAACTTCACTGTTATGTGGAACAGTGTAACCTGAATGATACTCAGGCATGCTCCAGGTAGCCACTCCTCTCTAATTAACAATCAGTGACTTAATGTGATATCTGAGTGTGTCTGAGAGGCCTAATAGCTTGCTCAATGATTGACAGGCCAGACAGCCAGCGGGGCAGCCAAGAGCCACTGCAGCCCTCCCACCCCAAGCACACACTCCCCGCCTTTACAGTTCCAGTGCTGAGTCAGTGCATTACTGTTATTAGTATGAGCGGGTGCTGAATTGACTGATATGTTTTTTCAACATTAATTGAACTTGCTTGAACTGTGTCAGTCTGTACAGTTGCAGAGGTTCAAAGGCTGGATTTGTAGCCATAGCCTTAAACCACAACTGCTTATCTCAGTGGCTTCTTGGACCTGAAGCAGAGGGAGACGCTGTGGTAGAAACTCAACAAATGATCACAGGGATCAGCAACGTAAAGCAAGCGATGTCATGACACAGTTACAAAAATAGTTTTCATGAGGTGTTTGGGTGGAGTAGAGGAAAAAACAGTCAACTAATTACACAGTCTAAGATTAAGTCCCCAGCTGCTGTGGCTGGCTATGTCATCAAACATTTTAGCATTCATGGTGAGGAGTAAGACAGAAATCATGTCCTTTTCACTTGACTGGTGACTTCTTGGTTGGACAGTGCAGGATGCTTGTACATATTAGGCAAGGATTATATAAACCTCCACTGGACTACATCGCTACAGTCTTTTGTGATGTTGGCAGCCTGCTACAGCGTCATCAGACTAATAGGAAGAAAAACAAGAGCTGTTTTCATGTTTTAAACCATAATGAGCAAGACGGTACTTTGTGAAGCAATGATGGTTGACTGTTGTTAGGTAGAGATTGCATGGCCTAGAAAAAATGTATCTATCACACTAAGTACTACAAAGGTTACCCTCCACTGTTTAATCTTCAATTCGTAGGAATGTTCAAATGTTTTTTTCTCTGGGGTGTAGTACCAAGAAACAAATCGGAAAATAAGTTCTTCTATTGTATTAGGAGAACAGAAAGAGCAAACTTTAACGATAAAAGGAAACAGTAGCAATCCTTTTTAATGATCCTGTATTGAGCCATGAGTAATTTGCTTAGTTACATTTCAAATACAGTGCAAAAAAACCTTAATATTCACAAAAGGCAGCATGTACTTCTATGTGATATTGACACATCAGGCATTTATGACCAGCTATCAGTGTTACAGATGGGCAATAACTGATGACTGTGCTGACACACAATGGAAGCAGGGAAGCTACAAACTGCTTTATGTGTCCCAGAGGAATGTAGCCGGTGAGGCCGTGACTGCCTCATTTAACCGGGGTCATGGTGAGAGCTCTAGTGAACCATGAGTCATCGCCTAAGACCTGGGAGCCACTTAGGCCAGTGTTCCTGCTAATCAAACACATTTACAGCCATCACTTCATATACATGGACATTGCACACATACTTAACCCTCAAGCGACCGAGTGGGGTCATTTATGACTCCAGCCATATAATTATATTTGCCGTTTTTATATCTTTTATCTGAAAAATGTTTCCTACCATGAATTTGTCAATCTACTTGTCCTGCAGCTGCTCATAGTTTTTTGTAGAGATCGGCCAACTGGTGTGACAAGGACAATGGAAACTTGTCTGGGGTCACTTATGACCCCAGACAGATGTATAGGTTTTTCACTATTGTAGGCCTTAGTTTTATTTATTTATTTCTACCTCTAATCGCTATATTTCAGTGTGTTGCAGTGCACTATAGCTGGCAGACCTACATTTTTAGCCACAGCTGCCCTGGGGCAGACTGACTGGCTGCCAATCCACTCCTACAACCCCTCTGACCACCACCAACATTACACAGCATACACATTCATACACCAGTGGAAGTGGCAGCACTGGAGCTCAGGTGGGTAAAGTGTCTGCATTGGACAAACGGCTCTGCCCCCTGAGCCACAGCCGCCCCTAATCTAAATACTTCTCTGCATGTTACATTGCACACATACAGCCAAGATGTTGTGTAGATTTTGTTTTTATGTACTTTTGATTTACTATTGATGAAACAAAAGGAATAAAGTTTTAAAAGAAGTGGCAGACAAAGCGTGTCTAAATAAATGTTATTGTGTTCTTACAATGCATCATATTGTTCATATGGTTTTACTTTAGCTCTGAGTCAAAAATGATTAAAATCCATGAATAATTACAGAAGGTTATTTTAGAATATCCATCTTAAAATGCAGTGGAGTGGAATAGGTAAGAAAGCACAAAAAGAGGCACAAAAGTAGACATATTCCTGTGTAAAATATGGTGGGGTCATAAATGACCCCAGTCGGTCATTTTAGTCGCTAAAATAGCTTGGTCGCTTGAGGGTTAAAGTGTGCATGTATGAGCATGCATGTAAACTCTGATTTGAGTAAACAGACCCAGAAGAATGTATTTAAAAATGAAAGTTTCACACAAAGGAGTCAGTGAGAGACTAAAGACTAGTTTCCTTCTTTGGATTTATGCTTCAAGCAGCAGGGATCTGGTAATCAGAGACCTGCCGTGGAGATTCAGCACCTCGAGTGGGTGGTTTAGATGAGAGGTCTGCTGAGAAAACTCACATGTGCAGATACATGTTTCCAGATACCAGACAGGGAAAATCCCACATCTATTAGGGCACTGCATCAAAATCATCCAGTATGTACCAATGTTCTAAAAAGAAAGCAAAATAGCAGCTATGAATTACAGGGAAAAAAATACCTAAAAATTTGTCAGTGCAGCTGAGATTACTAAAACTAAAAACTAAGATAACTGGTCTTAAATGCATTAAAGTGGTGACAGTTTCAATGATGGATTCACATAGGAGACAGAGCAGGAAGTGCATAGCAAGGCACCACACAGAGATATAAGTGGAGGAGTTAGAGGTGGTGGGAGTGCACATACAGGCATCTTCAAATCCAAAAATATACCCCAAATACAACATTCCAACCTCCGTGAACATTTTAGTTTAGTAATAGCCAGTGAAGGCAGTTCATCCTGTCTGTCCTAGTTTCTGCAATTTAATTAATAATAGTACTCTTAACTTAAAATGGCATGCCTATTTTATTTACACACGAATGATTTCAGTTGGAAAATGTGCACGCATGTTTGCACGTCATATATCCTGATAAGGCACAGCAATAAATTAACTGCAACATGCATTTCAGAGTTAGAGCTCTATTCATGAAGCAGATTATGTGCTACCTGTGGTTAATTACTGAAATCTGCCCTTCTCTCTGCTGCAGCCTATGACCTACATATGTACCCCTCCAAACTGCAATTAACATAGAGTCAGTTGCTGTGCACCTCTCCAGTCTGCCAATAATAATTAACCGCATTCTCAGCCCTTGGACTGCACATGTCAAGCTCTTTTATCTCATCAGTGAATACCTAATAGCATATTAGTATTCCAAAAACACAGGCCAACAAAACGTGCACGGGTCCAGCGAATGTTGAGCACACTGAGCTTCAGACATCAATACTTGGATCTGATTTGTACTTTGGAATGGAGTCAGAATGAAAATGGATGTTTATACAGTTTGTTAGACAAGAGGAGCAAAAAGTAAGGACAATGCTGAGCTAAATCCCCATTTATCCAAAACACTAAGTGAACTGCAAAAAATGAAAGTACTCTTGTTTTGAGATTGATGACAGTGCAGTTTTGAGATTATCCACATCTTCTGAAGGGGTTACATGGTCTGCAGAGACTAAAGAGTTTCATTATCTGACATGAAAGCACACTGGATATCTGCTATGAGTTTCTTTTTTGAAGTAATATGTTCTATGCTAAGGAGACACAGTATAATCAAATATATTTAAGTTAAAACGGGATTTGGTATGATATGATGCTGTTTAAAATTACTGCACAAACTAGTTTCTCAGATGGTGAACATTAGTAAAAAGCTCTGCTCATGCTCATGCAGTGTGACAGTAACAGAAACATGTTGTTTCATTCACTCCGCTTTTTTCCTCACGTTTTTTTTGTCACACTGGCGACATCACACGGCATGAGGCTGCTAACAGTCATTCTAGGGATGCAGTCCAGAAACAGAGTGAGCTCACCCCACACTGACAGGAAACTGTAATAACCCCTTTTCTCTTACTGACCACACTGACACAACAACACAACAGATGCATGTATCCACAATGACATGGACACACACACAGATCAGGCAGCTGTAATAGCCCGGGGTATGTTCACTTTCATCGCAGCCATTTGGCTCAAGACTCTCCAAACATACACACTTCCCTTTGGCTTAACTGTTCACGGCTGAGCGCAGACAGGGGGTTGGGGGGCTGTGGCCCTCAGGCGGGGCCATTTCTCCCTGTGTTTGCACATTTCATAGTCATTGAACCTGCAGTTAAAAATAGAAAGCTAAAACACCTAGCGCTTCCAAACGTTACAAACACCAGGAAGATATATACTCTATTAAACGTGCTATAGGCTGTTTACTGAGGCACTGAATTAAGGGAAACAAACACCAAGTGCCATGGGATCAATAAATAATTTCCTTTCTCATAGTTTCTCTTCAGACCAAGGGTGTTTTCAGCGATACCAGCAAATATAATCTTCCAAAAATATGTGTGTGCTTAGGGAACTGACAACAGCAAAAGCCAAGTATGCGATTGAAGGACGGCCTATATTTGACAGAAAATATTTATCCATTCCAAAAATGTTGTGTGCCATGTAGCTTGTCACGAAAGATAAAGTGATTTAGATTTCATAAACAAAATATCTTTTGTGGCAAATAGTCCAACCAGTATGACAGTAAAGAAAATAATGCATACCCTTCAGCAGTGTACTCTACATGTAACACCTCTTTTGTGCCTGCTCCATTCAAATTTTTCCTGAAGGAGTCAAACACTCACAAACCAGCTAGATTTTCAGCAAGAGAGAGCACTGAGCTCTCTCTTGTGGCCATTAAACTGCACTACAACATTACTTAACACAGGCTCCAGAGTGAATCAGCAGTATCCTTTCAGGCATATCATGCCCTAATGAAATTCCAATGTTAAATTAATTACATTTTTACATTCTTTCATTTTGCATCCATTCATTTATTCCTGGCTGGATATAAAATGCAATGATTGTGTTGATTCCAAAATCAGCAGTTTAAAGTTTAGATGGGCCTTTATCGTGATTGTCATCCCTGCAACATTGGTATTATTTGAGAGATGATAGAGATGACTTGGGCGTCTTCGTGGGCCATTGTCTAAGATGCACCTTGGACCCACATTTGGCTTTTTCTAGCATTCTAAAAAAGAAAAAACAATCAAATCTAAAGCTAAAGTAAAAAGTAGAGATAGTATAGGCTGCAATATTGATGGGCCAGTAAATGAACTGTCATAGGTATCATATTGCATTGCTGTTCCTCTCCTTCACCTGAACTGGGGTGAACTGAACCACTCATTAAAGACTCATTGTTCGGGTAGTGGAGTGTTCCTCGGAACATCCCAGTTTGGACAGAGTCCAGCTTAAGCACATAGTCATCAATAAGGATTCTATCTACTACAGTCCAGAGCAAATTACTGCCTCAGCTGGGGGCAGCATGAGTGTGATGGGCCGCAATGACAGGCACTACAATGCACCAGTAAAGGGTATCAGGACAGGTAAAACCCCACTGTTATTCAGTGGCGCAGATTAGCATTCAATGAAGTACGTTTTCCTGCAAAGATCTTCATTTATGTCATGTTTACTAAAACACACTGTAATGCACCTAAACCAACCGACCAAATACACAGATGCATTTTTTTTACCTGTCCCCCCTATCTCCATGAATGCTGTATATAGAATGTGGCTTTTGAGGCAAAAATTAAAAGTTCACACAGCCTCTTTGGTGTGATTCATTAGGCGGCCAATGAGAATGAAAGGAGAGCGCCTACATTCACATGCCCCAACACTGGCTGCACGTGGTGAATTACATTTTAATGAGCTTCTAATTTTAGTGTGCGCGCCAGTAATAATAATAGACTCGATGAATATTTATGCTCCTTGTTTGAAGTTCAGAGACACAAGAAAGAGGAGGGAAACACTGTAGAAATCCAATATGTGGCTGTACGCAGAAATGGCAGAGATCTGTCAGACTCACACCCCCTTCAGCCGCTCTATGACCTAAATAAACGCGTTAAATATAAAATTTGACAGACATGAGGCGCGCTCATTGACGGAACACATACGGTCGGTGGTTCATTTGCGAAGCGAATGTCAGGAAAATATTACAATGAAAGCCGTCACTGGATATGCTGTCAGGAATTACCGCACTGTTCCCAGAGAGTGTTGAAACGGTCACAGTTCTGACAAACAAAATGACCGTTGAAAACGCGCTGCAGTCAGCCAGCTTACCCATGGTGTCGCTGAGGGAAAACATCGAGCCTGTGCGCAAAGATCGCCGTCTGTGAGTCCTTCTAATGGAGTGAAGACCGTCCGCAGCTTCCGCTCCTGAAAATGCAGAAACTGCGCCGACCTTCAGCACCGTGGACAGCTCCAGGTCCAGACAACAGGCTGCCTCTGCCGGACAGCAGCTGCTCCAAAACACCGTGAAGGTTACACCGGGAACTCAGCTGGCCACATCGGAGCCAAGAAAACCCAGCTCTGTCGTATTTCCTATTACTAGACTTAAAAAAGGACGGATTCCAGTCTTGGATGATTACACTGGACGCATCAAACAATCCAATGTCAGCAGAGGAAAGAACATGTGAGGTGAGCAGCAACGCGTCAAATCACGTTCTGTTTCTCACCAGCATCAACAGAGTCAGAGCTGTGCCGGACTTGATCGAAGCTCATTAGAAATGCGACGCGTCCCAACTCTGCTCCCACAGTCCAATGGAGAGGCAGAGCAACGCGCTTATGGAGAATAACCCACTGTTTTCCCTGTGAGCAGTAACGGGAACACTGTCGTTTTCCGAGCCAGTCTGTGCTGTGAACGTGTCCCGAGCTTCAATAAAAGATGCAACACGGATCCAGCCATGTATTTCTGCCTATGTGCATGTTAGACAACCGCAGAACCACGAAATGTGAACCGAACACGCCAGAGGATGCGTTCTGGTGCAGCTGGAATAACTGTCAAATAGATGTGTGTTAAAAGCGACTTTATGTGAAGCAGTCAAGACTATATGACAGCTTTTTTTTCCATAAATCCCCAACACTGATGACTCATGTAATTATATCAGTTAATGAATTAATTAGAAATGGGTGTTGGAAGATTTATTGTCAAACCAAGTTAACAAATTAGAATCTGAAAAGTGGCCTTTTCCCCCTTAAGAAAACATACGTCCACCATCTTTCCCATAAGACAGCATTTTACCTAGTATCAGGGAAAATACAACCAACAATGTAGCTAGAGCACACAGTAAAAGTCCATGTACATCCAATTTTTAAAATGCAGTGTTGTTCATCTTTCTGCAAACAGAAAATCTAAAATAAAGTGAAGGAAAATACCTACTTAGCTATATTTTAATCTCTGCTGTACAGATATGAATGCCTTCCATCACTCTGAAGAGTTGAAAATAACATCTTCTGTGATCCATAGCATGATCTTTCAACACTTTTACTAAACTTTATTTCTAGAAAGACACTGTAACATTACATGCTTGTCACTACATACAGCAATATAGAGCACCAGTTAGGGATATGGCATTTAAAACACATGTTAAAAATGATTAATTTATCATTTTAAAAGTCATAAATACAGAAAATGTGGAAAACACTGTTATGCAGGTTACAGTCCATATAACCAACGATTCCAGTGGTGTAATATAGAGACAAAATTATTATTTTTAAAGAAACTATGTTGTGCATTTCAAAACCTGAAAAAAATTCTTGTAGTCCTTTCCTCTCTATTTCATAGCAGAAATTTTGAGGGGCCAAGAAGCACATGTAATGTCTTCAAGAGTTGCTTTAATCACAAATGACTTCCTCCCCAGAGACTGTTGATTCCTCAGGCCCTTTTGAAGCCACATCAGAGGAAATGGTGGGGAGCTCCACCGCTACAAGCAGAAATTCTGAAGACTTCACAACACTGACACACAGTTTATCTATATCAAAGGCATTTTATATCTTCACCCCCAAAAAGTCACTCTGCACTTTGAGCTCTGAGTATCTGCTGTAGAGGCTAAGCCGCCTGGCACAATCAATGAGCAGTGATTCTTATCAATGCAGATATTTTTATCAGTGTTTTCCTATCTATTATTCATCCTGTTGTGATAAGATACAATGAAGAATGTGACTACACTAAGCGAGTCATAGATTCAGTTAAACAGGGTTATTGCGTGGAGCCCTCCACCTTTCCAGGCTTGAATTCCTTTACCAGCTGTTTAACTCTCAGTCCCTCTACACTATATCATATTCCAGTGTACTATAGCTCTGCTAGCTGTCCCAGACATAGAGACTCGTAAATATTCAATGGCGTTTCACAGAACAAGATCTCTCTCGCCACTGCTGTCACCATCTGTGAGAGAGGGAAAGAGTAGACGGATGGAAAAAGGGCAGATTTCACCACCACCACCTCTTTCACTGACACACAAGCTTTCACACAAGATGGTTGGGCGCACCAAAATGTGTCCCTTTGTTCGTAGGGGAGTAATCAAAGCTTCTGTCCATCTGCAACTACAAGCATGATCACACAAAACAAACAGCAATTAAAAATCACCACAGTCCTGCTGGACTGATGTGTATACTGTACCACTAATATAACTCACAACCAAAGCCCTGTGTGGTCTTCTGCACTGGCTAATAATGGACATTTCACATAAAACAACCTGACCAACCCCAAAATGCCACTTTTTACATGCAAATACCCTTATGACCTCTGCTGCTCATTTCTATGCAGGCTTTCTGTCCCTCTGACTGACCCTGTCATCTGAACTTCTGCATCCTGCCACAAATGCTTACTCTGCTCCCCTGCTGTAGACAAGCATATGTATAAGCAATTTCTTGGATTTTCAACACATTTTGAAAGGCATATCCACAGAAAGATTTCAAATATGGCAGCATTGTCAAGCACTGAGATAGTGGAAGTGCAGCTCAAGGAGCCGCCCTCTGCACTGGGATCAAATGTTTGCACCTGCGTCTCCATCTCATGTTTGCAGCAATACGTTATTTAATTCATTCTGGAGCAACACCACATTAACATCAGTGCCCATTGTCTGTACAGAGAGGTGACCTTGAGTGCCAAGAGGCCAGGGCATCACCAGGTAAATAGCAGGCATTGGATCAGAGGCACATCCCATAGCCTATCTGCCAATGCCCTGACTGTCCATCGCCAGCCGGCTGCCACTGTTATTACTCAACACCATCTGTACAACAGAGTAACTGATCTCCCAGCTATTATCTACCAGGGAACAATGGAAGCCCGTGCAACTGGGGTCTTGGCATTGAAGGGAGTAGCAGGATGGAGGTCTGTCAGAGTGTTTCTGCTGTTCTATTGTTTGAATCAAAGCCACTGGTATGTGTCGTGCCCTGAAGCCTGCAGACTGTTACTTAGAGAGTAAACACAGGCAGGTTAGAGCTAAGGAAACTATGGGAAATGTACGTTTTACATTGGCACTGACTGTAATATAGTCCCTGTGTATTCATCTAGCAGCCTTTGTGATGCTATATTTGTTTAGTTAGTTACAGTTAAAGATTATCCCCCAGGGGACTCAATACAGCAATCAGTCATTATAGCTTTTCCATCCTGACCTATGTTATTCTATGCTACAGCACATGTAAGGCAACATGTTAGCATTGAAGTGGGATCATTTGAATTAAGTAGGGAAGTTCATATTGCTCACAGTGACCAAGTTAACAAGGTGACCTCTTTTATTTAGTAAAAAATTATATAATTACACAACGGAATAATAATAATCATTTGCCATCTATGTGTCAAAGCCAGGTGCAATTCCACCTTTTGCTTAAAATGCTCCTCCAGTATTTCAGTACTACACCTGCATAAAGTCTATGAAACCATAGGATAAATTGATCTTTTTTTAAAAAAAAGATCAAACCAGTGTGGTAAGAGGCTAGCTCCAAAAAATCAGGAGGCTACAATGTCCACAACGCACAAGTCTGAGTAGCACTTTCCACTGCAAAAAAACTCAACTTCACGTGGAAAATCTGTGGAATTTTCCTCTAACAGGGCTGCCATGCTGTCTTCTTACTGTGTGGTTGGCAGCTTGCTTCTCAGCCCCCCTTTACATACTAAAGTGTCCTTTGGCTAAATACTGAGCCCTTAGTTTCTCCTCATGACAAGTGAGCACCTCATATGGCAGCTCTGCTGCCACTGGTGTGTGAACAGACGAATGTGAAACACTGTAAAGCGCTTTGAGCGCCACCAAAGCAGAAAAGTGCTATGCAAGTGCAGACCATGTACTATGTACAGCAATATTCTTTGGGCTTTGTTTGAACCTCAGTCCTTCTGGTATCAATCCTATCTCTCTTCCACCTTTTGATACTTATTGTATCTCTTGCTGAAAAGTGCTAAATTCAAAATACTTTTATTCCTTGTGAAAACAGCAATGTCAATAATAATTTCATATATTTTGAATTACTTAGTTTATTCAGTTAGATCTAAGCATACCACAGTAGACTCACAGATGAGACTAATCGGGACTTTTCTTGTTTGTTTCACGTCATTCTTGGCTGCTGTATGTGTATTTATGCATATATGCACAGCATTTTATGAAAAATGCTTGTGTTCAGACACAGTCCCAAAAAACGCAGAAAAGAGTTTGCTAACCACTTTGTCCTCCTGTTGCAATTCCATGAGAGCAGGAATGCAGCAGAAAGAAAGAAACAGATAGGTATATAGGGAAAGAGGGAAAGAGTAGAAAAGATAAGAGAGAGAGATTGTGGCATTAGTAGGTCCTGGTGTCACATACTTCAACAGCAAAGAATTGGATGGCATCAAATAGCAACACTCAAGATCATGATTCAAATTTAAGCAGTCTGACAGCTTTAGCTGGGGAGGATTATACATAGGTTAGTTGTGCACAGGAGTGTCATATCATAGAAAAGCAGCCATCAGGTTCCTATATGGGAAAAGAGAAGGAGGAACAGTTCCCTCCAGTGGTGAAATAGAACAACTGTAAGTTACAGTAAACATGAATAGGAAATCTGCAGCTGTGAATCAACACATCAAAGAGAACAGAACTGAAACAAAGGCATGCAGAGACTCTCTGACAGGAGTAGATGTTGATAATCTGAAAAACATTAGTTGCTATTAAAGACAGCGTTGGCTCCATTCCCAGATTATGATCTCACTGCAATGTTTCATAACCTTGGATTTCAAATAGTATTGTAGGGAGACATTTACTTGAGGGTGGGGCATCAGCGTGTGTTTGAGAGTGTGTGTCCTTATAAATGGATAGCACCGAGGATAGAAGCTAGCGTTACCTTATTTGACCGCAGAGACACTCGTCCTCCGCACCGAGCACAGAATTTCGTTTGGCAATATGAACAGAGGTGGCCACAGCCATCTGCAAACTTGGTTTTGTGGCATATCCCGCAGGTCGGGGCTTCACTCTTCTGGTCCTGGGCCTTGTTAGTCTCCTCCCCCATCTTCTTAACCTGGTCCTTATACGATTCAAACTGCTGGTGCAACTTCCTGCAGGAATGAGAAGGGCAGACGTTACAAAAGGTAGGTTTGGTGACCTGTAAAAAAGGAAGCTTAGTGTATAATTTAGTTATTTGCATAGGGACGTGTATACAGCATGAACCAATAGCATGGCTTTTATAATTTAAGCTAATCTGCAATGCCCATCCCCAGTTGGCCTTTATAATACACATACACCAGAATAACATGGCATAACCATAATTTATTCAAAAAGTTCTGTTTTACTACAAACGTTTAAATGAAACAACAACACACAAATTATGTATTAAATTGGGGTAATCAGTCTTAAAAGAGAGAGAGAAAGAGAGAGAGAGAGAGAATACATTATACATTATAGTACTTATTTATCTGTTATAGTCTAACCGGTAGACAAATGCATATTTATGGCAGCATGCGGTAATCATTTTTGTACATGAAAATGATCCTTATTGCCTAAATCACAGCTTCAGTCCTTTTCTCAAAATCAAACTTGCCCAGTAAGTTTCTGCTATCAGCTCACTAAGTGATATAACCTCAGATGTGTGCAGTGTGTTAGAGTTTGAAAGGAAAAGCAGACACCATGACCTCAGAAGCTTCAAAGCTGAGCTCCTCCTTTGATACGGCACCTCTTCTAAAACACAGGGGGGTGGGTATCAGATTTGCTTTGCAAGTTTAAGAACATCACTTAATTCCACTTTCTCAGGTTCCCCTGCGTTTAATGAATCATTTGCACCTGTGTTTCTATATCAGGACAGTCGTAAGGCGAGACCGCGAATGCCCCAGAGCCATACTGTTCTCACACATTATCAATACGCAGTTATTGTTGCTCTGTTGAATCACCTACAGGTAATCATTGGTAGTCACACACAGTAGAGTCCACCTTCCAGCAAGCCTTTGTCAGTGTCGTATTTATTGTGTTCCTGTTAGTGCCCTATAGATGGCCTCCTACTGATACACTACACCTGATCTTATACAGTAGCCCCTTAACTCCTAACAAGTCCTGAGAGGCTACTAAAAAAAACAGCATGGACTCTTCGCATGCATTTTGTATGACACATGTCAATTGAGCGTCTCCTTGGAAACTAAACACTGGGCTGACTTCATAATATGGCGATTAGAATTGGTTTCGCCCCACATATCCCCTGCAACATTCATTAGCACTTGTGAATTATTGAGCAGTGCTATCCTTTTACCACATACAGCTCTGCATTTGAGATAAACGTGCTTCCTTTACCCACAACCAGACCTTTAGAGTCTAAAATGTAACCGCCGCACACCACCTGACGACCGCCTGTGTGTGTGTGGTTGCGTGTGCGAGTCTCTGTGCCATCTGAACATTAGATAGAGTGCCATTGGCGTGCCCCTTGTTGTACCCACTGAGGGATTAAAGGGCTAATTGTGTCACAGCCTTTGTGTGTTTACCAAGCAGAGATTAGTATGTAGCCTTGTTTAACAGATCCAACCAAATCTCATTTACTGACAGAGGGGCCTGATAACAGACTGATGAAGAATATGATACAAGAGGTAAAGCCACTGTCTCACAGGATCAAGTAAATAAGACTACAAACAATCATGTTTTATTCTCACTTAATCTCTTCTAACACTCAAACGTTTACAGATGCACACGCTGGATCCTGACCCACTGCATGGGCTGAGGACCGCTGCTCTACTGACGGACAAGGTCACTGAGAAGAGCTGTGGAAGATAACCAACGATGGCTGCTCCTATCCTCTGTACAGGAGGGGACAAATAGAGGTTTAAAGACCACTTTCAAATTTAAAATGTCTTGATTCTGAAGCTGCACACTGAGACAAACAGCAAAGAGCAAGACTGGACAAGTAAATGGTAGTATACAGCAAGTTACCAAATAAAGCGTGACGAAATAAAGACAGAGCTTGTTGTGGCAGCAGGCAGCTGATGAGCATTTGCTTATTCTGTCAAACACGGTCAAATGTAGGTGACACTGCTGACGAGTAATCATACGCTGCTCATTGTCCCGTCCCATGCGAGCGTATCGGAGCTCTCTTACCTCTGGGCCACACCACAGCAGCTACACACAGCCAGTAACACGAGCCTGCCTCTTGGATATATGACAGACTCAACATATCGACAGCAAGGCTCAACTACAAGCTGTCTACAAGCGTTGGGGTTCTGTTTCTGCCATAAACTAAACAGAGTTTTTACCTCCCGGTAAACTTTTATATGGAGTATTATCACAGAAAGGCTTTTATGTCTGTATATAGCAGCATCCTTTTACATGGACTACTGTTTTTTTGCATTTAATCATATATAATTGTCTACTTCATGAACAATAGCATTGCATGAAATAAGTTATTTGGAACAAAGGAATTCAACATTGAGGGAACAAACCCACAGTCTCACATTTTAGCATCTTACAAAGTTGTTACGGCTAACGCATTAGCAAACAATCCTCCACTTCCTCATACAGCAGACAGAGCAACGTAACCATTCCTGCAGAGATGCTTTTTTTTGACCACCTGAAAAATTCTGTGGCTAATATTAATTTTTCTCCCTGCTTTAGTTTGGTTTCCACAACTTTTTACAAAAATGTTTTTAGCATGTTAGCTGCTCCATTGCGCAAGCTTGCTGCTAGCTTTGATTAGCTTCTGTTGAGTGTAAGGCTCAGTTGGTTTATAAGATTTTTTTAATGTAAAATTAGCTTACTGTTATTGTTGGAAATTACGATTTGAGAGCATTAACACTGAATTAAATAGAGTAGTATGCTTTTGTCAGCTTTAAAATCAGTGCAATGGAGCTAAAACAGACCAATTTAAAGTACAGCTGCATGGTTGAAAAGTCATCCTCTGTGGTTTTATCAGGAAGCATTTCATTAGACATAGTAACATGAAAATATAAAGTAACTAGATATGTATTCAGAATAAATTAAAACTCCAAGATACTCAGTTCTACCTATTCCACCATATGTCTTCAAAGTAGCTCTCTTTTCTTAAAAAAAAAAGAATATCACACCTGCTTTAATTTGTCACAGTAGTCTAAGCACAGGTGTTGCTGAAATAATTAACGATGGTTCAGTTTTAGTTATGTCATGTAGTTATCACACACAACACCACTGCAATGCACTGTAGCCATTATTAGGCCCTTTTTGCAACATACTCTTTAATATGCCATGACTGGAAAAGCACACATGCCATGAATATTACTAATAATAGTCGCATGTGGGTGCATGTCAGGGCCGTGGTATTAGTTTAGCTGTCCCGTGTGCTGCATGGGTTACTGGGACAATGAACATCTATTATAAGCATTATAATTAACACCTGTGACTACACTGATCATAAAGCCCTTTTCAGACATTTCATACATAACATAGCTGACTTCATCGGTCCTATCACAGGTGAGACATTTGTAATTTAATGGAGACTGGACGGCACACCAAGTGATGTGTAAAACATAATAATGCAATTGTAAACAAAAGACTACACTACCTTTCAAAAGTTTGGGTTCACTTATAAATGTCCTTATTTTTTAAATACAAACTGTCTTTTTGAATGAAGATAACAATAATATGAATGATTAATCCAGTAAATGACTATTGTAGCTGGAAACACCTGATGTTTAATGGAATATCTCCATAGAGGTACAGAGGAACATTTCCAGCAACCATCACTCCTGTGTTCTAATGCTACATTGTGTTAGCTAATGGTGTTGAAAGGCTCACTGATGATTAGAAAACAGTTGTGCAGTTATGCTAGCTCATGGATAAAAGTGGGAGTTTTCATGGAAAATGTCAGATTGTCTGGGTGACCCTAAACCTTTGAACAGTAGTGTATATCTAAACTAGCAGCAATCTGTTCGAACTGCCCAATTAACTTAAAGCCAAGTTTGTTTCATCATTTTATTAATGGTCAAAATTACGTCTATGTATGATGACCATCTGTCTAATACTTTTCTAACAGCAAAAAATAAAAAAATGGAGCTCAAATGTTCTAACTGCGCCTTATGGACTGACTGTGTGTGTGTGTGTGTGTGTGTGTGTGTGTGTGTGTGTGTGTGTGTGTGTGTGTGTGTGTGTGTGTGTGTGTGTGTGTGTGTGTGTGTGTGTACTTGTTTCTGCTATACAGGTGGGGACTTTGACCTGACTATTTGCTATAAAGGTGGGGACTTGTCTTACGGTGGGGACCTAAAATGAGGTCCCCACGGGTGGCAACACCGTTTTCTTGGCCATATTGTTGTTAATAAAAAATGTAAAAGTGCAAAAACGTTTGTTTAGGGTTAGGCATTGATTTGGTGATGGTTAAGGTTAGGGTTAGGGTATGGGTTAGGAGTTAGATATGAATGGGAGTCAATGGTAAGTCCCCACCGGTATAGAAAAACAAACGTGTGTGTGTGTGTGTGTGTGACAGCCCACCTGTCTGCTATAAGGAAAAAGCTGCTCACAGTGTGACTTGCTGTTAGATCCTGACCTGGAATGATCCTGTCTCCATGTCTGGGATTATGCATAATCGTGCAGCTATCTTGCTTTGGAGATGCTCACATGGATGTTGCTGCTATTTGAAGCTGCAGGTATTTATTAGGCTCCGAGGAAAAACTTATAGAAACAGCTGGAAGCAGCAAATTGAACTTTAAGTCCTGGTAACTTTTTGTAAAAAAAAAAAAAAAAAAAAAACAGGATTACATTAATTATTTGTGAGCATCATTATTCTGATTTGTTACAATCTTTGTCTTCATTGCAGAGTGAAGTTATAATTTTATGGGCATTTCAGTTTGTAGCCTAATAGATGTAAAAATGGTAGGGCAAAGTGAATGAGAAATGTGTTGGGATATTAGCACCAAACCATCTGTGATGTTTGCTGAAATTTGGAACGTCCTTCCCTAAATCATTTCACACAGCTCAAAGTACGATCGCTTGTGCCTATCCATTATTGTGATGGTATGCTTCCAGTGTTGCAAAGTCCACTTATTATTAGCGACTCTGGGCTTGGTTTTCTGTAAAGTCACTTACAAATCTCATCAGTCATGGGTTGCGAGTTTTTGGGTTTGTTTCCTAAAATGTAGTTGCTTATTTACTGTTGTTTATGCATAATGCATATGTATTTTTTATTTTAATCAGAGTTTTAAAATGTAAGTTATTTAAAGTTTTCTTTTTGACTGCGTTTACTGCAAACAAAAATAAATGTATATATTTAAACTGTTACCAAGAGGCCTCTCATTGACACAATGTGGCGGTTCAGCTGTTGGGTTTTTTGGAGGGCTTATTTCCATAGAGCTGGTTGTTTGTTTCTATCACAAGATCTGGTAACACTGTATGCTGCTCAGACTTGTGCCATGCTGAAAGTGATACGCAAAATTTTGAGGGCCGACCCAGTAATATTACTGATTCAACTTTTAAAGAAAGGCAGCTCAATTAGACATGAAGCCAACATTTTTTTTAATGCTGTCAGATTGACGGAAAGTATTGCACATTTGAAAGGGATTTCAATTTCACTCTAGTGTTTTGAGCTTCACAACTTTAACCATTATAATTTTTGTTATATCTCACTGGTCTTTGTTGGTCCAACCAAGCCTCTGGCAAACATGAGGCTTGGTTGCTAGCTACTGTGAGACTAGATCACTGTTCTGCTAGTTTATTACTCTTTTCCTGCCTTCAAATGAATCATGGTATTAAACCTGCACTACTACACTGACTTTAAGCTAACCAGATAAAGGCATCCTTGTCATTAAATAAGCTCTGAAAAGTGGTGCTCAGTGAAACCTATTGCTGAGTTTCTGGTATTTGTTCCACTCCAAAAGTGTTATCAATAAGTCATTCACAACGGTAAAAATCCCTTGTGACATACCTCTACCACAGCACCACTATCTTTCGGGCTTGAATAAACACACTGAGAAATTGTATAACACACTCTAATAGGAACTAGGGTCAAACGTCCAGCTGCTTGGGTCACCACTATGTGTTTGTGCCTGCTGGGAGGAGATCAGAAGGCGTCTGTACTATTACTTACGCGTCTGGCTCTGGCTCCTTGTCATTTTGGGACTTTTGCTGGGGCTGAAGAACGTTATTTACCAGCTCAGTGATCCCACTAAAGGGAAACCACCTGTTCAAATAAGCAAAGTGTAACTGGAACATCGCAATGAGTCATCATGGGAGAAAACAATCTGTTCTGAAAAGGGTTTTTTGAAGGAAGCGGGTCAGTTTCTAGGTAGTGAACAATAGCAGGGACATTCACTAGAACCAGAGGAGAGAGAGAGGAGAGAGCCGGGACACGGGCAGAGCAGCGATTAGTAGAACACTGACAACCAGACACAGTGTCAGAAATACAGAGGGAAAGATAGACGAAGAAAGAAAGATAATACAGACAGACGTGAAGTCGAGGGAAGGACAGAAAAAGCAGGTAAGCTCCACAGCCAATGGAGATGAGAGCTGCATTAAATGCTCAGCTGAGGGTAACAGAAGTGTCACTTATTCTGGGTTGTAGGTGCAGTAGGGGTCAAGTTGTCTGACTGGTCAGCCCGACAGGTAGATTTGATCAGAAATGAAGCTACAGGACAGTAGAGCAAGACAGGCGCATCTAATCCACACTTAGAGTTGAAGTACGAGGCTGCACAAGCCAATCAGAAGGCAGATGACACACTGGATGAAGATGGGCAGCCAGGTAGAGACCAGGGACAAGGGGAAGGGTTTGAGGGGCCTGGCTCTAAAAAGCTGGTAGAAAGGAAAAGCTGCTGTCATTGATGTCATGGAAGTCAGCTGTTTAGCGTCCAGCACAGAGTTCAACAATCTTGCCAATGTTCTCTGATTCAAAAGTTTAAAAACAAATACATCACAGTGCAGTCATCAAGCCGTCACAGTGGATTTTCCATGACATTAATGACATTTCTTTCAATTAACTCCCAGACAAAGAGGAGAAAGCCACATGAAGCACACAGCATCGACTGACAGGAAGAAGTGTCAAAGCCTAGAGCACTCTGGGTAATGCAGTTTACTTACTGTGCCGGCTGAGGCTTTGGTTCTTCTTTGATCCTAAAACATAAAAAATAAAAAGGTGTGCACACCTCAGTGCATACAAAACACAAAGCGATGAGGAAAATAATCTAAAGGTAACAAAAAACTAATAAAATGATGTGACTAAAGATGCATACGTATAACATACAACACAACTATATAAAATGAACAATATTCAAAATATTATAGATGGTTTTTGAATGAAAATAACACTGTAATGATGACAATGGTAGTGAGGCAAACAAACAAAATAACAGTGAGAGTAACTTTAAAGATGGCATAATGTACATAAATAAGTGATCTGGATCCACTTTAAATTAAAAATGACTGCTTCATGTGAGTAACGCCCTCTTTCATATCGTTCTCCTGTGCACAAACACGACTTTTCATGGAACTTTGACTTTTCTAAGGTATATCCATAATTGATAGTGACCCCACCACCGCCGCCAGCTCACTAGCTCCCAGATGCAGAAAAAAACATCAACACAGGTTCAAAGCAACTAGCAAGCAGAACAGTCCAGCTGGGTGACATTTGAGCACAGCCTTAAGCTGTACACTGAGCAGCACCAGAGAGGGAAGCTGAACGCAGTAACTCATTATGTGTAAACTTCAGCTACACCGACCTGAACAACGGATGCTCAAATCTGAATGACTGACAGGAAGGTCACCTCAAGGCTGACCTCAAGTCTTATCTAGCCACAGAATTTATTTGGTCGTGCTCTTTACATTGAAAAATGTAATCTCTACCACCTTTAAAGGAGTACTCCACCACTTTCAAACACAAAGATCAATCTACTAATGTAATATTATCTGTGGCTCTAAAGGCACACTGTTAAATCTAAGTAAATAACTCTGATGACAAATTTATGAAAGAACATCTGCATCACAGCTTGGGTGCATACAGCTTGAAAGATGGGGATATTTACCAAGCAGGCTCTAGTGAAATGTTAACTGGTAGCATTGCAGGAAATGAAGACACATTTTGGGGTCATAAAGTCAGGACATGTTGGCCTCTGCTTCTTTGCTTTCAACAATTCTTCTCTGTCACAACTTCTCAGACCTTGCTGAAGCACAACTTTACCAGCAACTAGTCCGTTCCAGAGACAATTCCCAGCTGCTACAGTGGATAGATCCTGCAGCAGACATTCTTCACTGGAACTAGTTTATACAAAAGATATAGTTGCTGATATATAGGCAGCTGACATTCAGGCTGCACAACGTATTGTTTTAGCATCAACATCACAATGTGTGCATGTGTAACAGTCACATTGCATGAAGTATAAAGTGAAGTAAGGCAAAGTAACTCAAATATATTATCTCTGCTGCATACAAGAAGTAAACTCATGCAGTTCTTATTTTCCATGTCTAATGTACAGAAGAAATCTCTCTAAAAGAACATCATTTAGCCTGAATTAAGGGTCCGTGGATACACTCAGTTTTTATTTTTTTACTTATTCACAAGACAGAACAACATGGGTTTTTTTTAGCATGCAGGCTGTGCAATAGAGAAACACTAAAAGGAAGATTTGGGGGCAAAAAGAAACACAACTTGTAAGGAAAATTTTCAGTGACAGAAAAGATGATGGTGACCAAAAACAGGTATTTTGTCAGCAGCTTCTTGCAGTTGTTGCCACGACACAGGACCACCTGACTAGTTTGCTGGGCCATTTAAATCAGCATCACAGATCTCTGGTTTGAATGTCATCCAAAACAAAAAGCTATTTCGGATGCTTTTGCCAGTTTTACACAGGTTACGAGCAGCTTTTTCAAAATCATTTTTTTATTTCCTATGCAGATCAATTTCTCTAGAAAATCATTTTAATTATTTTAGAATTATTCATTCTTTCCTAAGAGAGTAATTAAAGTTAGAAGTCTTGTTTTTCTGTTTGTTTTTTTATATCACACTACATATCGCGGAAAAACAAAATATCTTAACGTCAGATTTTATTAATATTGGTCAGCCCTATGTAAAAGCATGTTCAGTGGATATTAAAGAGTAACTAGGAAACTTTGTTTCACTGCTGTAAGCACCACCAATAAAAGTAAATACACCTGTAGAGCTTGTGTTAGCAGTAGTCTACATACTAAAATGATCTTTTCCAAATAAATATATCTTCCTGTTGTAAAAACAGTCCACTATCTGCTATATTCTTTGTGACTTGGGACAAAATGTCATGACTTTTTCTTGCAACATATCACATACAAATCCCTTTTAATGACCATACTAGCTCAGAAACACAACAAAAGCAGGTGCTATCGAAGTTTTACAGCTGACAGAAGCAACATCAGAATACACACACACTCCCTAATTTACACTTTCCTCATGCAGAATGATCTTTGGAGGCTGAAATAGCTGTACCCAGAAAAACAAAAGCAGCAGTAAAACACAGAGAGAGAACCACCACATGACTGTCTTGCATCTGTACACCATCTAACACTGAGGCTGCCAGGTTCTGTCTGCTGGTTTAGGAGCAAAAAACATTTTAAGCAAAACAAGCTGCCACCGAGAATCACACACCAGAACTTCACACACCTGATCACCACTTATGCAAATCACACAGTCATTTTGATATAGCGGTGTGAAATAAAATGTGTTAATTGGATTTTGTCTAATTCTGTCCAGACACAGCAACATTAGCTAACATCACTGAATATCAGTGGGCTGGAGGTTTTGATTAATACATTCGTCAACACCAGTATTCAAACTATGCTCTGGGACTGCAATCATTGATTATTTTCATTATTAGTTAATCTTTTTTTTTTCAGTTAATCAACCTAATATTATGTTAAATAGTGAAAGAGCCCAGCATACCAGAGCCCAAGGTGACACGCTCACAATGCCAGTTTTGCCCTGAAATGTTAACCTTACAGTGAGATAAAACTGTTTTCAGGCGAGGTACAGTAATTCTAAAACTCTTCATTAAAACACACAGTAGCCCCCTTAAAAAACAGCTACATCTAACTCACATCCAGTGGCGGTTAATAGGAGCCGAGTAACAAAGAATTAATTTGCCAAATTCATCAGAAAATAAATAACTATATTCCATTGTAAAACCCCGGCACGACCATTTCAACTCCCAAACAAACACTGAGGAAAAGCAGTTCACACACACAGCATCAGAATACAGCAGTGAAGCCTCCCAACAGTCTACTTTAGCAAAGAGGAAGAGCACAGCAGAGCAAGAAATCTGTCTGTCTGATCTGTGTCAGATGGGTGAGAGAACACACGAGAGAAGATATAGTCCTGTGTACCCATCAGTCTCGCTGCTCTGTTTTCCGATGAGCCAGTCCATATTTATCCTCTCGCTGTGTTCTCCCGATGACCTGCAGCGCCGTTCTTTATTGATCCCATCAGACCCGTCTCTGTGGTCGCATTACAAGCCTCATATTTATCTGATCGAGCCTGCTGCCTGCTGCCTGCTGCCTGCTGCCTGGACGGCTGCCGGACAGAGTGTGTGTGTGTGTGTGTGTGTGTGTACTTGTTTCTGCTATCTCAGTGGGGACTCGTGTCACGGTGGGGACCAAAAATGAGGTCCCCATGGGGGGGAAACAGTGTTTTCTTGGCCATGTTGTTGTTACTGAAAAAAGTAAAGTGCAAAAAAGTTTCTTTAGGGTTAGGCATTGTTTTGGTGATGGTTAAGGTTAGGGTTGGGTTAGGGTTAGGGTAAAGGTTAGGGGTTAGATATGAATGGGAGTCAATGGTAAGTCCACACGGGAATAGCAGAACCAGACATGTGTGTGTGTGTGTGTGTGTGTGTGTGTGTGTGTGTGTGTGTGTGTGTGTGTGTGTGTGTGTGTGTGTGTGTGTGTGTGTGTGTGTGTGTGTGTGTGTGTGAGTGCACTGTGTATTATTTGACATGGAGCAGCAAAATGAGTGAGTGTAAAATGTCACAAGTGACGTATTCAGTGTCCTGGCTGCTGAGGAGGCCTGCAGGGCAGATACAGTCTCTGCTTTCCACCTATTTAACCTGCACTCTGCCTCCCATGAACCCCCCTATCGCACACAGAAGAAAGAACACACGCCGGTACAGAGTTAAAAACAGGTTTCTGTGGAATTTTGTCTCTTTTTGTGGCGGTTTCAGTGCCAGTGTGTCTCACGCTGCTCTTATTTTGCTCTGTATTTTAGTTTCCACCTTCTTTGCATCAGTGGCTTTGAGTTGAGGTCTGATGATGATTGATGCTACACTGCTCTCTAGTGGACAGATGTGCTGTTTAAGCGCCAAAGAGTGAGATTCCTGGAGGTTTATAGGCAAACGTACAACCAGCTATTTTTTAGGCCATTCTGATTTAAGTTTTGTGCAGATGTGTAGTACTTTCTGAAAGCCAGCAGCAACAGACAGAAAAAGAGGGTAAAGGAGGGACTAAATGAATGAAAACAGATTCATATTTTTGATGTTAGCGTAGTTTAACCACAACTATGTTGGATCCCATTCAAGACATTTGCAAATGAAATAAAAAGCAGCTGCTAGGGATGCTCAGCAGTCTAAAAGACTAGAACAAATCAGATGAGGACGCATGAGTTTATAACTACTAAGGCTGAAATAATTAAATGACAATCAATCAGTCAATCAACTATGAGGGACTTGTTAACTGTCACTTTTTCAAGCAAAATTTTGATGGTATGAATTAATCAAATGTGAATAGTTTTTGCTTTTTTCATCTTATCATCGTTGTAAATTTAATATCTCTGGGTTTGGAGAAAATAAGCACAGTGTTTCCTTGGTGCTAGGGGAAAGTGTCAGCTGCATTTTATTATTTTTTTATTTCCTGCGGTTTTATTGACAAAGCAACTTCCAAATTCTGAAAAAACAAGTGATCACTAACTACAATAATTTCTGTATCCCTTCCAAAACTCAACAACACTATAAAAAATGTTGAGGTGCATGTGAAAGAAGTTTTAATGTCACAGTCTGACGTTTTGTACGTAATTTACTGTCAACACAACAGTAGCTGAAACTATACTCAGTCATTATGCAGGATTTTCTCGGTTTAAAAGGGATGTATTGTAGAAATTGGAAAACACCAGTAAGCACACAAAACTGAATATGTAGCAGAAAGTGTAGCATGAGCAACAAGAAAGCAAAAAGGAATAAAACCAGCTGGAGAAACAGATTTCATCAGGCATGAAAACATAATGGACACTGATTGTCGCCTATGTTCTGTAATGTAAAGGTAAAATACCCCGACCACTACCGCCACCAAGAAGAAAAGCCAGGCCAAAAATTAAGATGCAGTGATGTATGCTACCCATTTAACAACAATGTCACAGTTTACTCATATGGGAGCAGAATCCTTCCCAGCGCTGGGTTCATGCAGCTCCTCCTGTACAGACAGCAGGACAGTTACACAGCGGGCCGTCACATTTTAGTAAGATCCCAGAGATTTAATTAATTCCAGCCCTCTGAAGATATCTCTGCTATAAGCATGATAAAGAGGAGAGGGAAAGAGGAAAGGAAAGGATGCTTAAAACACACCTCCCTCTAAATAGTGCATTAGTCCATTTCACCTATAAACTGCTACTCCCACAGCTGTGTGAAGATGAATACACTGATGTGACAGCTGTACAACAAGCCCTGAATCATCACATTTCCCCCACACCCAGAACAAGGCTGGTAGCATGTCACTTGGTCCATTGCAGGTCCAGCAGCTGCTAATATGTAGCTAACAACCTTGGGTGGACCGCAGAAACAGAATCCAGGATACAATAAGTTAAGGAAGTCAGACAGGTAAAGGTCTGACACAAAAGATACACACATTGGTCACTGGTCAACTGACAAATTACAAATGTGTGGGTGAAAAAAAATCAGTGTCACTGTGAATATGAAGAAACATTTTCCCCTTCAGTACCATTGCTCTCATCAGTGCTTTTCCAGCAGCTGCTTTAAACAAGTCAAATCTCTTCCACACCACCTGCCAAGCACTAGAATGACAAAATTAACAACTAGATTTTGAACATAGAGCTGCCAAAAGGACAGGTATTACTCTCTGGAGTTGACTGCAACCAAAGCAGAGCTAAAAGAAGAATACATTTTGGTATTAAACATGTTTGTAAACCAGGAGTGAATGTGTTGGGAATTGTTTAATCTACACAGTTGGTGTTCTGGTTAGCATTTCAGGTTCTATGAAATGGCAAAGTTTGTTTCCGTGGTGTTTCCCCTTATCCTTGCCTGCGTGCAACCATATCCCTCACCTCTGCTAGTCATTTTCTGAGATGCCTAACCTGCACCCAGCATGACTCTAATTCAAGCCAATTCATCTCTTCAGTAGCTGCCTATGGTGTAACTTCAGCTACAAAGGGAAAGTGTATTCCAAAGGGAAGGAAACACTCTCAGAGGGCAGAACTTTGACACAAGATCAGCAATAAGACTGTATGTGGGTGGGACTGATTTTAAATAAGCTACAGTTCACGTTACATGTCTCGCAGTGCAACTATGTGGCTCAATGGTGTGTTTGTAGACGGCGATGAAGCACAGAAATTTCTCAGAATAACACATGTGGGATAGAGAACGCAGACAAGACATTAATAAAACTAATAAAATGATCCTTTAAACTCTTACAAGAAAATATACATTTAAGATGCTAAAAAGTTATTTAGCCATGCAGGTTTGGATGAGCACTAGGGATGCAATTAAAGATTATTTTCATTGACAGTTAATTAGTTAAAGATTTTATCAATGAATCGATTAGATGTTTGATGTATAAAATGTGAGACGACGATGAAAAATTTGGATCAGCGTTTCCAAAGCCAAAGGGGACGTCCTCAAACGTCTTGTTGTGTCCACAATCCAAAGATATTTCGTTTACTGTCACAGAACAACATAGAAATCAGAAAATCTTCTAATTTTAGAGGCTTTCATTAACCAACTGATTCATTTTCCCAGCCCTGATGAGCACACATTCCTTGTTGCTACATCCTCCTGTACCTCCATCTTATCAGTGTTGTGTCAGAAATCACATAATGAAGAATTTAGATCACTATAATCTATTTCTGTTCATTTTAGACACTGACAGCAGAAACATACGTACACTAATCCTCATCACGCAGCACTGAGCTTCCACACATGCCACCCAAGGCGAAAGCACTTCCAAATAATACCAGTAACACCACCTAAAGGTTTCTCTTTCTCTCTCTCTCTCTAGTCCTGTCGTTGAGTAAACTGCTGCTCAGGACCTTTTTTTTCCTTCTCAAATGTCAGCCAGATATTGACAGAACAGCTAAGAGCCGTAGATATGGTCAGGTGTGCAGTGGGGGTGCCGTCCTTGGGGAAAGATTGACACGACACTGATTAACCATGAGCAGGAGAAAACAAGCCAGAGCACAACTAAATAACCCTTGTCACATAAATGCAGTCTTGTTTGTGTTAGACTGTGATGGAGATGAATCCAGTATCCCTTTACATCTACATGCATCTGATTACTTGTTTGAGTTGGATTCTTCAGACTGAGAACTTTTAGCAGTGAGCAAGAAAGACTGACTGACAGCACGTCCCAGCAGAGACTAAAATGAAAGGTCTCCTCAGATGATTTCCGAGTGGGATATTGGCACCCTGCAGCGCTCAACAGTTTTTAAACAGATAGTGAGATGCAGCCTTGTCTTGGCATCAACACTGAAGTAGAAAATCTGTGATAGAGGATCTCACAGCTAAGCAGTGACCCTGCAGGCCCTCTGAGTCCACTACAGACTGAGTGATAATTGGATCATAAGGGAGTAATCAGGCTCAGTTGGTAAATACCAACGATATACATCATTAACACCATACCAGCCAGTCAGTCCTGCCAAGAGATGAGGTCATTGTCTGTCTGATATCACTCAGAGGTGAGTGACCTACAGGGAAAACTCTTAGTGGGGGCTGCTGAATTCTGCTCTGGTCTTGGCTGCAGCTGTATGATAACAAATTCAATGTTAGTGTAGTATAATGTTAGTGCAAATAGTTTGATGAGGCAGCAAGAAGGATTACTTTAAGTTATGAATCTGTGTTAAAGGTTTGGGTGACTAGCTGGACCTACATTCAGAAATGTCAATCAAATAAGCCCTTTTTAAATGTCCGTCCATCCATTATCTACACTACCATTCAAAGGTTGTGGCATCACCCAGGCAATTTCATGTTTTTCATAAAAACTCATACTTTTATTTGTGTGCTAACATAAGTGCACAAGGGTTTTCTAATCATTAGTTAGCCTTTCAACACCATCAGCTAACACAATGTAGCATTAGCATTAGGATTAGGCTACACATAGAAACAAACAATCACACTCACATTCACACCTACGGACAATTTAGACTCACAAATTAACCTCAGCATGTTTTTGATCTGTGGGAAGAAGCCAGAGTACCTGGAGAAAACCCATGCATGCACAGAGAGAACATGCAAACTCCATGCAGAAAGATCCCAGACCAGGATGCAAACTGGTCATCTTCTAGCTGCAAAGCAACAGTGCCAAGCACTGAGTCACTGTGCAGCTCAGTTTGTAAATTTCATATATTTTCTTGCAATTAAATAATTATTTCAATAATGCCATATTCATTATTTTATTAGATAAAGATTGCTAACACGGCTCAGTATTTGGTAGTGAGTTGTCCATATAAATGTCTAAAATGGCCATACACCAAAGCATTTACAGGTGTTTATGTACCAGAGAACACAGCTGTAATTCAGTCACATTTCTTTAATATTTCAGCCATATGGGTTCTGTAAAGCACCTTGAGACAATCTGAATTGTAATTGGCGCTATATAACTAAAATTTCATTGAACTGAATTTAATATTTTAGTTTTTCAGTGAATGAATGACATAAACTGAATCTATTGTGCTTTTTCATAAACAAGTATTTTTTCATTAAAGGAGACAGAAACCCAACAATAAGGAGATGTGTTTAGTGTTTTAGTTTTTTAAAGTACTACTTGGATGGCCTGATAGCTCATTTAATAGATCAACATGAAGCCAGGCTGAGTCCTCAGTTTCTTGCTGCATATAAACCATTTTAGTTTTCACGTTTTAAAGTCCCATTTGAATTGAATTTGTGTATTTTACTGCTTTCAGAATATTTGGAGATGTGTATGTTATGGTGAGGTTGTTTTCAGCAGAATGATATCAAACCAAAGAAAACTAATGTGGTGCATACATTGTTTGATAATAATAATAATAATAATAATAAATGGTACTATGCTACTATTAATGAATTGTCCAAAATGTGTGGATAGCACTGCAGAAAAAAGACAGCAGAAAAAAAAACACCAATAGTGTCAAATCTAGCAACAAAAAAACAAACAAACAAACAAAACAAAAAAACTGTAAAATCAGCCACATTATTTTATCCCCAATCCCCTTAAGAGCGTGTTACTGTACTTCAGGCAGCCACATAAGGAAAATCAACACACAGAGTATGACAATGTCAGCATTATCCCTGCAGGCTGTATAAAACAGAAATCCTCCATTGTACCACCTCTACTGTACTTTAGCAGCAAATCTCCAAGAAAAGGAGAGAGAGCACTAAAAATAGCAGCTCATTTAAAGACACACGATTAGGTCTTGAGACACCTGTTCATTCTGCCTCTCCAATAAATGCCAGGAGAAGTGCTACTTAACACTTTCTCTCCACCTCAGAGAGGATTAGGGGCACGGGATGGAGTGCTGATAACTTCCTCTGGCACCTGGCGCTGGCACGGCGCGATAGGCAGGGCAGGAGGGACGGTGAGAGGGCAAGCGCCTCGGTGTGGAGGGGTTGGCCAGCTACCACAGCTGGGCCTTAGAAAGCACAGATAGGACTGAATCCACGGGGCACACTCATCAGAATAGGCAATCTAACAGCACACAAGCTAGACCTCCTGACCAAGAACTAATATTCGGATTGTCAAACAGGACTTGGCAACAGCAGGTTTTTCTGAGCAACGGGGAAGTGGCTAATCTGCTGCCAAATATAACTAAAATCCATCTGTTTCCTTAGATTACCTGCCAGGATTCAATTGAGCTGCTCCATATCTCCCCTCCTGAGAGATTTCCAAGTGGCAACGTGTCAGCTAATCACCCAGCAGCCCACACATTCACAAGTGTATTTCTATGCGCAGGCTTACAGGAAACATATGTACAATATTAGTTTTTAGTACAAGCAGTTTATCACACAGCAGAACATGCATCATCAATATGAGCAGTATTTAGTCAGAGGCAGTGATGCACCCCGTTTGTGTTCTTGCACATATGTGCTTGTTTGCTTTAGTAATGCTGTGTGTACGAGCATGTCTTTCTTTGTATGTTTACGCTTGCTTGCTTCTCCTGTCAGCCCACTTTATTCATCCTGACACAGATACATTTTATTATGTCTGTCATCAGCACTTTCTTGGCAGCTGACATTGTCCCATGCCAACGTCACAGCTCCTCCCATGCACGTCTCAACAGCTCCACTGGGAGCACCGTAGAAACTCATCCCTAACCCCACCACGGCTGGGTCGCCACCCTCTGCATTAACCCAATCTCCAGACAAACACAGCTGAATACAGCTCCATGTCCTCCCTTTACCCCATACTTTAAACACTGAAGTATTAAAAACTGCCCCTTCAGAACCAATACTGCCTGGCCTTCATATTATTTCTGGCCTCATAATCAGCAAAAGCATACTTTCAGCCTTTTGGTTTCCCTTGTGAGGACCTGTCCTGTAACTGGAATATCTCAGGTTTAATTGCAACAAACAAGAGAGTATTGCAGTTGATGGAACACACCTCTGCTGAATCCCATCAGACTCATCTTTAAGCAGATACCAGAAAGGTTGTTGTTCCTCACTGGGAGCAGTAGGTGGGCTGTACTGAAACTGCAGTCAGCTGTCTGTGTCTCATTGAGGACTATAATAATAGCCCAGCCATGGCTAACAATAGAGAGGTAATAGATACCCTACCTATTGTTGGCCCGGCCTGCTCTACTCCTTCCTGTCCCAATTCATCACTACAGCACGTCACTATTAGCTCGCTTAACTAAACTGTATTGTACCCGTGCGAACAAGCACAGGTGCAACTCGATATCACCTCGCTGTGCACAGGTTACAGTCTGCACGTGGCTAAAATACTGTACAGGAGAGGTCACACGATGTTACACGCCTAGGAAGCGAGGTGTCCATTACCACATGGTGCTATTATCTGCTGCATAAGCTACATCCAGTAAGAGACGCAGTCTGAAGAACAGCATGTTCATTCAAATAAACAGATGTGACCACAATACTGTAGGACTGAAATTATCTTGCACTTGATGGCTCTCAACATCTGTCTCAGACTTTGGCTGCTGTAAAATCCCAAATCAAAGGATTCCCTTGCATTAGCCGCCTTTCCGCACGGATTTAAAACCAGCCATCCAAGCAGTCACCCCCTCCAGGATGAGGCGACAGCAAACACACCACCACACCCCTTCTCATCGCCTGATGCCTCGTGCCTTTACATGCCTGCATGACCTGCCTTCAGATACTGCTTTAAATGATTGTACTTATGTTTCAGCAGGGAGGATTTCTACATGTCTGTGCAGTGGCCCTCACCTCCCCTCCTACTACTACACATCCAGGCCATCTGAGCATCACCATGGCGATGGTGGCAGTATCTCAGTGGGACGAGCGATATTAACGGATTAAGGGGAGATTCTCCATCAGACCTCGATCGAGGAGCACGATCCCAGGATCACTGCATCAGCTCACTGTGTCTGAGTCCTGATCAGTGTCAGATGATGGGGATAAAAACAGGCCTCTTCACTGTTGTGTTCAGCGTAAATACTGGAGCACACAACACAAACCGTGTAACCATGAATACACAAGCAGATACTGAATCTGTGGAATAATGCATTTAAAGCTCCCACAAAGCCACCTTCAGCCCTAGGCGGCGTGAGCAGCGGTCTATATGCTGTGCAGTATGTCCTAGTGTAGGCTACACAGCAGTGCCTGTGTGTAGCGTTCAAACAGTGGGCTTACATAAGGACCACGGCTGCATTAGTGACGTCAGGATAACGGCTGCTCTTTATCCTCTCCTATTTATGTCAGTCGGTTGCCTCTGTAATCTACCTATAGCAGCATCTGCATCTACTGTACATGTCAGGCAGTGTAATGCTACTTAACATGGAACCTCCTGATTCCTGCAGGAAGAACAATAACCAATTCAAAATGATAGGGGGCAAATAATGAGGGCACAAGAGAGCACTAAATGTGGAAATATATACATAAGAAGCAAAACAACAGAGAAATTAAAGATTTTATTCTCCTGAAAAAAAAGTATCTTATGGTTACAGTACGTTTTTATTAAATGTGAGCAGGGCTTGCATGAGCAAATGTAAAGTTTTCCAACAGAATCACTGCACCAATTATTACATAATAAACTCTACTGTCTGGTGGTGAGGAGTCCTCTACAGAGCGAATGTGTGTGTGTGTTTCATGGAGTTTACTACATCTGTGTGTGTGTGAGTGGCAGACAAATACAGGACGGCTGCATTTGTTTACAGAAAGCACTGGATGAGTTTTTTTGGCCACACAAAGGCGTATTTGAAGGGCCGGCTCGGCAGCATGCAGGCGGTTGAGTCACCAGCTTGCACCTGCTTCGACCAGCTGAGTCTTGAATGAGCAGAACATGGATAGACACACAAACACACACAGGGGAAGGAGAGATTAGAGTGCCCTGTGTAAACTACCGCTAGTAAATATATCAGCTCACACACTGAGCAAAGCATCTGGAGTGAGGACTATTAGTCATTTAATTGCTTGCTTTATTTTGTCCTTTTCTTTTCTACATTCATTTGGGGTTAATAGCAGTTCTCATTACCTAAATGTAAATGAAGAAAAAAGCAGCCAAGCTCCACATTTTAAACCAGATATTCAGTATTTTTTATTCAGGTTCACTCTCATTACGCTACAAGAAAAACCTTAAGAAGAGTCCGTGCTATTTTGTGCCTCTTTTTGAAAATCTCCAGCTACCATATTCTGGGTCTGAATTTACCCAAAGTAGATCTGGTTCAGGTTGATCTTAAAAACTGTCATCAACTTCCTGCGTAGTAGGAAAAGCAATCTCTTCGAACTAAAGCTCTCAGAAACAAGGATGCTAGTTCGCTGTGTGGTGAAGGGAACTACTATAAGTATGATTTTTAATTGGCTATCGCTTTAATTTAAAACATTTTGCAGTTAAAAGAGGGAAACTTTCCTTACCATGCAAGCAAATGAAAGGATCTAATGAAAAGGAGCTGTGGAAAAGAGCACTTTTCCTGATCCCAGACTAGCAGCAGATACTGTAGTGGATGGAGGAACGGATAAATTAATTTTTTAGAGAAGACATGAAACTGTAAAGAATAATTTAACATTTTGGGAAATATGTTTTCTTTGTTGCCAAAAGTTAGATGAAAAAATGATACCACACACGCCTGAATTCTAAATATGAGACTAAACTGAGCATGCATTTAGCTTAGCTTAGCTTAGCTTAGCTTAGCTTAGCGTGACAGCTGGAAGTAAGGAGAAACAACTTGCTCGGCTGGCACTAGCATGTGTAGTTTTGTTAAATTACAGCAAACTATTAATAAGTTCACTGACAAGTAAGTAAAATGCAAGGTTTTTGTAGGACAGTTTACTCCTCAACAAGCGCTAGCTGCTACAACATCAATGATGGAATCAACAACAAGCTAAGAAGTGAATCTGCAAATAGCACTCTTGCCACTTCATAAATATGGTAGAAAAAAAACTGACTATATAGCAGTACATTTTGTATTTATAAATACCAAAATGGAGCTAGGTGGTCCAATCATTTATTAAAACGGCTTCATTTCTTTTCCAAAAACCTGTTTAGCTCAGATGATTAACTAAATTCACTTTTCATTAGGAGGTCTTCTGTCTTATTGGCCGTGAGAAACTGTCCCGTAAGCTTCTTTGCCTTCCTGCCTGGGTTTCCTGGACGTCTGAATGACCGCAGGCTTTGCTGCCTGTTTGAATGCCTGGCTGCTTGCCGGCCACTGCAGAAAGCTGAGCGTCTCCACTATTAATAGTCCAACTAACAGCATGACGGTTCTCACTCTTTGAACGCAGCCAGCTTGAGATGACCTGCTGCCACATTCCACCTTTAGTAACTGGCCATTCAGCAGCTTCCTAACAGTCTCTCACTTTCTCCATCCAGGTATCTCTGTGTTTCTCTCTTGCTTGCTCACAGTACATGTACACAAACTGTATTAGCACAATACATATTCTCTGTATGCGTGCATAACCACAACACCATAATGGGTACACTGACGTTCTGATAAATAAACACCAACAAAACTCCACTTAAAGGTAGAGTCAGCAACTGAGGTGAGATTCATTTTAGTTATCAGTTTAGCATATTTAGATTGTTTGTATGTTCTATGTGAATCAGTCCACTATCTTAACATCCCATTTACACAGCCAGGATTGTTTAGGAATACCAAACTGAGCAGATATTCCCTGAATTTGACAAAAAGAATGGATTACAATCGTGGCCCATAAAGACTATGTCCATATGGTGTCTTTATGGGCTAGAAGACACATCAGCAGTGAAATAAGCAGTTCAGCATCATGGCTCACCCTTAAAGTGTTGTGTACTGCTGACAGTGACAAAAACTGGATTCAGACAGCCAGGGTGTCTCACATAAGAAACCTAACGAATCGATCAGCTTGCACAGTGGGCGTTCAACATCATTATCATTCTTCAGAACTGATCTCAGGGCCAGACACGCATGGCTGAATGACTTCAATAGTAAAACTTGCCATTGTGTAATGTAGAGTAGTTTTAAACTCTTATAGGTGAGCTGGTGTGCATGAGCTGCAAAAACTGTGGTGGGATGGGTGGAGACAGATGAGAGGACTCCATAGATCCACATAATATATGCTGAAGCGTAGAGTCACTTTAAACTTTTTTAAGGTAGGATGGGATGACTTTTTAAAACAAGAAAAGCACTCAGAGAGCAGTACTCTGCCAAGGCTGCTCAGTCGTTGTATCATTTCTGACGGATTAAATCTTTAAAAAATTCATGGCAGAAATCACAACAACACCAGATGTGGTCATTTAATATAGATTTACTCACAAACAAAATGACCTCGCTCTGAGTTCAGGCGTGTGTTCTGAATGTGTACGTTAAGTACAGAAAATGAATCATGTGACCTAAATATGTAGCAGGCGGCGCCGCGGCGGGAATTGATAGCACTCAGAAACACCCCCACAATTTAATCAGTTGTTCCTTGGATCATTTCCGACAGATAAGTCCTGATAAGTCCTCAGAGGTGGATTTGTAGTAGGATGTAGTGTTCACTTGTTGACATGGTTACAGTGATGCCATGCTGCTATCTCACAATGATACAGAAATCTTTAACAAATCCGTGGATCCAGTCTATAAGCTGCATCACTGCCAAAATCTAATCAGGTGGTCATTGTGTCATTTCTGACCTTCCCTGAAAATTTCATCCAAATGCATTAATATAAGCAATAATCAGCTGCCAACAGACCACACACACTCACTTAATGACAGTTCGCAAACTGTCATGTACAGTTAACCCAAGTGCAATTCATTTGTGTATATATTCTTAATTTTTGTGTTTTTAGTATCCTGGTATGTATTCTTTTCTTATCTTTGTCTTATTTTTTCTTATTTATGTTGTATATACAGTGTATATATTTTATGTTTTCATTTATAGATGTGTTCTCTTGCTTTTCTTACTGTCACTTTGCTGCTGTGACGCTGCAAATTCCCCCTTATGGACTAATAAAAGATTTTCTATTCTATTCTGTTCTATGCTATTCTATTCTATTCTAATCCCGTTTTGAGCAATGTTGCGCACAGGCAAACAGAAGGACAAACATACGCCGATAGTCACATGACTCCGCCGTTCCTTGGCGGAGTAATAGATTGATACACAGATGAAGGGGTTTAACAGGGGTCCGACAGCATTTCATTTACAGTTTGAACCCAAGGAAGCTCTTTGCACTTCTATTTCACTCAGCAGGTGTTTAGGAGAGGGCAGAGTACATCCCACAGGTCCAAAAACGGACTCCTGCACACAGTCTAACTTGCATTCATTAATTTATTGGTGCAAAGTTTCGGTAGTAGACCTTCATCAGGTGATTAAAAAAACAAAAACCTTTAGTACAGTTTGAGAAATCACTGAAAAAAAAATCTGTTTTGCAATTAGTTTGTGAAGCGTGGAGCCCAGGAGTGTGTTGTGATGAATCTATCTCAAGTGTATCATCCCTCCATCCTGGGCTTTTGAGAGATACATTTAACATCAGCACTGCCAGCTATTCTAAAGCAGGCACGTATGTTCCTCAGAAGCACTGGGCTTCCCTCAAAGGGTCAAACTCTGTATATCTTCCTCCACATTGACTCCATAAGAGTGGATGGGGACGGGGGACGGGCAATAAAAGTGATGAAGTGTCCCCTTCTCAGTGCCTTTCACTATCACAATTCTACTCTGTTTGTTCTTGTTTTACTGACACTCCTTTTTGCAGTTTTTATTTATCTCTGCTTCTATGTTTTTCTTTGTTTTACCGCATTGTTATTTTGTTATATCTGTATTTCTATTTTATCGTGCTGCTCTCACTGGGGCTACACCTGCACAGCATGCTGGGAGCTTTATGTAACAACAGGCCAGATGTTCTCATGGTGGAGCTGGAGTTGGGTTCTGCTCTGGTTCAGTTCAGACTCACTAGTTGCTAATGCTGCATTTCAGTGCTTCTAATAGAGATACACACGTGGACAAAATTGTTGGTACCCCTCAGTTAAAGAAGGAAAAACCCACAATTCTCACTGAAATCACTTGAAACTCACAAAAGTAACAATAAATAAAAATTTATTGAAAATTAAATAATCAAAAACAGCCATTACTTTTGAATTGTTGATTAACATAATTATTAAAAAAAACAAACTAATGAAACAGGCCTGGACAAAAATGATGGTACCTCTATAAAAGATTGAAAACTATTTGACCAGAGTGACATGATTAACTCAGGTGTGTCATTTAATTGACATCACAGGTGTTTCCAAACTCATAATCAGTCAGTCTGCCTATTTAAAGGGAGACAAGTAGTCACCCTGCTGTTTGGTGAAAAGGTGTGTACCACACTGAACATGGACAACAGAAAGCGAAGGAGAGAATTGTCCCAGGACATCCGAAAAAAAATGATAGACAAACATCTTAAAGGTAAAGGCTATAAGACCATCTCTAAACAGCTTGAAGTTCCTGTGACAACAGTGGCTCATATTATTCAGAAGTTCAAGACCCACGGGACAGTAGCCAACCTCCCTGGACGTGGCCGCAAGAGGAAAATTGATGACAAATTGAAGAGACGGATCGTTGGAATTGTATCCAAAGAGCCCAGAGCAACCTCCAAAGAAATTAAAGGTGAACTCCAAGGCCAAGGTACATCAGTGTCAGATCGCACCATTCGTCGTTGTTTGAGCCAAAGTGGACTTCATGGGAGACGACCAAGGAGGACACCACTGCTGAAAAAAACTCATATAAAAGCGAGACTGGAATTTGCAAAAATGCATGTTAACAAGCCACAAAGCTTCTGGGAGAATGTCCTTTGGACAGATGAGACCAAACTGGAGCTTTTTGGTAAGGCACATCAACTCTATGTTCATAGACTCAAAAACCAAGCATACGAAGAAAAGAACACTGTCCCTACGGTGAAACATGGAGGAGGCTCAGTAATGTTTTGGGGCTGCTTTGCTGCATCTGGCACAGGGTGTCTTGAAAGTGTGCAAGGTACGATGAAATCTGAAGACTATCAAGGCATTCTGGAGAGAAATGTGCTGCCTAGTGTCAGAAAGCTTGGTCTCAGTCGCAGGTCATGGGTCTTCCAACAGGACAACGATCCAAAACACACAGCCAAAAACACCCAAGAATGGCTGAGAGAAAAGCGTTGGACTATTCTAAAGTGGCCTTCTATGAACCCAGATCTGAATCCCATTGAACATATGTGGAAGGAGCTGAAACATGCCATTTGGAGAAGACACCCATCAAACCTGAGACAACTGGAGCTGTTTGCTCATGAGGAGTGGGCCAAAATACCTGTTGACAGCTGCAGAACGCTCATTGACAAATACAGAAATCGTTTAATTGCAGTGATTGCCTCAAAAGGTTGTGCAACAAAATATTAAGTTATGGGTACCATCATTTTTGTCCAGCCCTATTTCATTAGTTTGTTTTTTTAAATAATTATGTTAATCAACAATTCAAAAGTGATGGCTGATTTTGATTATTTAATTTTCAATAAATTTTTATTTATTGTTACTTTTGTGAGTTTCAAGTGATTTCAGTGAGAATTGTGGGTTTTTCCTTCTTTAACTGAGGGGTACCAACAATTTTGTCCACGTGTGTACATTACATTGCATGTACATCATACAAACAATGTTATCTGTAGGTGGTGGCTTTAATTTCACAACATATCTGCTTATCATTTTTACCAATTCAGCGTTAAATTCATAAATGCAGCTTCTTATCTAAGAAATTAAAGCTGCTTGAGGCGCTGCTGACTGGTTATTTAACATATAGAGAAAAAGGAATCATCCTGTGCTTCACTGTAACAATAGATTATACAGTACTTGTACCAGTTCCAACAACCTATTTCTCATCCTAAAACATTTTCCTACCATCATGTTTCACCAAGGGCATTTCAAACTGCACAGCCAGGGGCAGGAAAATCCCTTCAAACTTTGCTTGAGGGATAAGAGCCCAGAAGAGAATAAAAACTCATGCTGACGAATGCAGATGTTATTTAGAACAAAGCCCTGGAAGACAATAGAAGCCGGTGCTGTGCTGTGCCACGCTGGAGAATAGCTGGCTGTGGGAGATGGCAGGCTGATTGCTCTGTCAATGGGGACTGAGGTTGTCATATCAGCAACGCGACCTGATAGCATCGCAGACGTCAGTGTCTCTCCTCTCATTTTCTCTCTGATGTTCTGTTCTCCTTTCCTGTCCTCTCTTCTCCTCTCGCCCCTTCTCATTTCCTCTCCTCCCTCCTATGCTCACCTGTCCTGTACTTTCCTCTCTCCTGCCCTTTCTTCTCCTTTCCTAAGGCATCCAACCTTATCCTCATGTGTCCTCTCTCTTTCTGTCTAAACCTTGTCTGTGACTCAACAGAACATTATTCCATATTCCACTTAAACATCGCATCCCATGAAAAGACCCAAATCAACGCTGGATCGATTCTACTAACAAAAGTCCTTTCCTCTATGCCATAGATCTACAATATTTTCCTAAAACACACTACACTGCACCACTGAGTGACTGTTAGTTTACTTTTATTCAATCCTATGGTCTCCACTCAATGTATATCAGTCCTGGGTTAAAATAGTCCCATACGAGAACTTTTTACTGGTGTTTGAGCAACATTTAAGAGTCTACAGTTTTTAAAAGTTGCTCTTACAACATATTTCTAGTAAAAATGTTCAATAGCTATATACACTACTGTTCAAAAGTTTGAGGTCACTCAGAGATGTCCTTATTTTTTAAATAAAAGCAGTTTTTGTTCAATGAAGATAACATTAAATGCATCAAAAATACAGTCTAGAGAGTGTTAACGTGGTTAATTACTATTTTTAATGGAATATCTCCATAGGGGTACAGAGGAACATTTCCAGCAACCACCGCTCCTGTGTTCTAATGCTACATTGTGTTAGCTAATCGTGTTGAAAGGCTCATTGATGATTAGAAAACCCTTGTGCAGTTATGTTAGCACATGAACAAAAATGTGATTCCTCATGTAAAACATGAGATTTCCTGATTGACCCCAAAATTTTGAACAGTAGTGTACATAATGTGAAAAAAAAATGTTTGCAGTGATGAAACTACAGAAATTTGTAGCTTCCCCTCACTATTTTAGTTAAATGGCTTTAACGTTACAGTACTGGTTCAGTCCCAGGACTCCCATCAACTTTAAATAATAAAAAATTCTAACTGCACTGCACACTTTTTGCTCAGCACCAAAGACAGACAAAGTTAGCCACTCGATGCCAAACATTTGAGAACATTTTGCCACTGAAAAAACACCCGTGTGTTGGTGCAGACCAAAACTGAGCTGATGGTAAGCTGGCATGAGGCACGAATTCACATGTAAACTCACACTGTGTGATGCTGTTACATGTTAACAACATCACACAGTACGGGTTGTGTGTTAATCATTTGACTATAAAGAGATATAATATTTCAAATGCCTTTAATGTTACACTTGTGGAAGAGTCCTGCCTTGTAAACTCCACTAAGTATTTCTGACTTGCCTGTAAATCTGTAGTGTAGATACCTTACATTGAGATACTTTGTAACTTGGTAGCTGCATATTAAGGACAGAAAGGCGGATAAATAGTACAATGCAATGCACAATATGTTCATGACCTACTTGAAAAGGGTAAATAGATACCAGACCAATGAAGAACCTTGACGAGAAAGGACTACAACTGTACAACAGCGCAGCTTGTGAGCCACTTGTAATTCCATTATTTTCTACTGTACATTATATATCATTTTAGTTATGACAGTTGTGCTCCAACCAGATTCCCCATCCAGCTGAGCCAAACTACTTGACAGCATGCCAAGTGTCCATAACCAAAACACATTGTTACTTTAATTAGCATGATGATGTATTAATTTGGCGTGCGTTCTGCTTTACAGAGTCAAGACAACATCCTCTCTTCCATCCTTTCCAACTCTCTCTTTCTCCCTCTTTCTCCCTTGGGGAAAGTGATGGGGGATGGGAGACTCTGCAACGCTCATGACAGAATCTGCTCTTTGCATGGGAAGGCGAGTGAGCATGGGTGAGTGAGCTAAGGGAACAAGAGAAAGGCAGAGAAACATAGCTAGAAAGGGGGAGAGAGAGAGAGAGAGAGAGCGTGTGTGAGAGTACAGTATACTGTATACTGTCCAGTGGGAAGCTTCTGAGCGCTGCTTCGCCTCATTTCACAACCATAGGTCTCTCTGTTTCTCTTCCTGTTTATTTTTTGTTTTGTTTTTAAAAAGTTTTATTGCTTTTCCACAGCAGGTTATGCACGGCCATGATGGAAAGCCAATCATTCATACCGCTAGTGAACTACACCACATAACTAAATCATATTAGCTAATTGTACACGATTTATATTGCACAGTACACTTTCAGTCACTTTTTGAAAGAAGCGACTACACTTTTCTGTTATTTCCTTGATTTTTCTCTCAGTTTTTTCTCCAATTCTAGCTTTGTATGACAATATATTAAATCCTCTGTATTTCAGTTTTATTACAGCGCAGAACCTAATTATTCTATCTTTGCACAGAGCTGCAATATACCAGGCAGCCTTTAGACTGTGTTTGCAGATCTGACACAGTGTGTTGGGTTGTCACAAGTTTAAATATCCAGGTTGTAGCCACTCAGTCTGTGTTTATTTAATGATTTCCTTAATTTCACATCACTTAGGATGCCCAGATATTCTGCCACTTATTATTGTTTGTTCAAACTCCATTAATGTGTACAGGAGAACAGGAATATGGAAGGCTCAGGCCTCTGTATGTCTGTGTGTGCAGCACTCCACCACTGCTACTCTCTCTAAGGGCTGAGATCCTACAGCCTCCAGGGACACGGGGCCTCTCTGTGGCTCTGACTCCAGCTGGTATACAGGGCTCTGTAGCACTATCAGATAAATGACCAGGATGTGAGGTGTGTGAGTGCACATGTGTGGTAGAGGAAGAAGGGAAGGGTGGACGGAAAAAGGAAATGGAATGTGATCAGTCAAAGCTAATTCTAGGTCAATGCGCTTCATTCTGAACACCAGCCACCATACATGCTAACATAAATGCTAACCAGAGACGTGCTACATTTATTTCACCAGAACAGATAGGAACAGTGGATCAGTTAAAGTCTACAGTTTACTACACCAGATTGACACGTGAAGACATCATGAGGAGTTCTTCTCAAAGTGTTCTGTAACCCTGGAAAATGTTTGTGATTATGTCATCAGGGCTACCCTGCCTGACAAGAGAGCTGATATTACAAACTTGGGTCATAGAGACTTGAAACAGGTGAGCGTTTTTGAGGTTTGGTGGAATCTAACAGAAACCCTCAATCAAGTAGCATCACTGGAACTGCTGGATACAGTTCTGGAGCTTGATAATAATACTAGTGAGGGGATCGCTGGGCCAAGAATAGTCTAAGAAGGGGTCTTTTGACTAAATGTTTTTGTATTCCCAAATACAGGAAACCTTGTAGAGCCCAGGGTGTCCTTTAATTTTACAATTTAATTGGGGGGAGCCCAAATAGATGGCAGAGCAGCAGACACCTCCCAGCCCTGGAATAGCTGCATCTCAGTGGGAGTCCCTCCTACTAGGCAGCCGGTATAATTAGCACTGTCAGAGGAGGTCCCTGAGCAAATGACACAGTCTCCCCAATCCATGAGGTGAACACTGTCACAGCAAGGAGGATGAACTGGATATTTACCGGGAAGCTTAGATATGAGGAGACAAATAAACATGACAGCTGCTGCTAGTTTCACTGGTATATATGTGGAATGAGGCCTGTCATCCAGAAAGTACCTTACAATCAGTCTGTGGTGAAAAAGTGTCTGATACCTTCATAAGCGATTGGTGTGAAAAAGAAAGTCATGGCTAGGATAAGAAACAACACTTCCTGTAGTGATGCCCACTCCTCCAACACTGCTAGCCACCGAGCAGAACCAATCACCCCTAGAGGACTGGAGGAGCAGGGAGAAAGGAGAAGTGGAGCCCCGGGCGTTCTGTGGGTCACCCCATCACAGGCAGCTGATGCCTGCCTGTAGGATACACAGTGTCTGGGAGGGTGGGGGTCCCTCAACCATCATTACTGTACAGCTCAGGGACTCACCGAAGCATTGAAAGCCAATCTAGCTGACAACTCCAGAGGATTCTTCATAATAGAACAAATGCACCTGCAGCCACGCTTAATTGTAGTCATGTGTTTTTGTAGGTATAAATGTTAGAAACAGTGCATAATTCAAAGAAGGAGCTGTAGATATGTAGAGCACCGCCTTATGGACTTGCTGTTAAAGTGACTTTTCATTGGTGCAGCTCATCTTCTACATGCAAACACACAGGCCAGCTAAGAACGAGCAGGCTAAGACAGAGTAGCTAATTATATGCAAGTCAGCAGCGCCGGATTTCCATCCATGCTCTCTGTAGCACCTCCAGTGAGATGACAGCAAGTTGGCAAACCCTGCAGCTGGAGGCTTCTCTCTCCCTGCCTCCCTCTCTCTCTCCTCTCCATCCCTCCATCCTCCCAGGAATCCCTCTGCTAGATTACACACTTCGATGTTCAAACTGCCACTTTCCAGAAAAGCTATCCAAGCCGCTGTGGGATTGGACTGCGACTGCGGCAGCAGAAATGCACGAGCTATAGGGTTGGATGTTGCAGTGTGGGTGTTTGTTTCCGACACCGCTGGAAATGCTACGAACCATCCAATGACAAGTTAATCTGCTGCAGCTGTACCTATGCCAGGGCTGAGCATATTAATGCTGCTTCGGGATATGTTATGCTTGTGTGATTCATAGGTAGAGAAAGTGGGAATTTACTGTTTTGATGACTCATGATGAGTCACCTTGTATGTATAGACAAAGCACATTAAAACCAAACCAGTATGGTGTTTGTGGATCAAAGACTGAAAGAAAATTTTACTATTGTGACATGAAGGAGTCATGAGGTGTAATCAGATTGTCTAAACAAATAGCAAAATGGTGCTTTGGTATTAAATTCACCTTATTTTTGACGGATATTAATGCAGTTTAGCCCAGCCAGTGGGAAAAACTCCCAGGTAGCCATACTGGAAACATACTGTGATTCTTGTGCAAATTAGGGTGGAAGCTATCAACACAAAGACCTCTTTGAGCTCCCAGCATCTTGCAGCCATTCAGCTTGTGTGGACTGCAATAAGAGTTACCTAACATTATGATGAGGCAGTCAGTCAGTCAGTCAGTCAGTCATGTCTGTGGCAAAGAACAGGCCCTTCTGCCCATGCTCAGTCATGACAGGGCTTTGACATCACTGTCAGACTAAGAGTGACTAAAACTGACAATCCCCCCTTTTTCCTCAGAGAAAGAGAAATAGGGAAAAACACTCGGCTATTGGGGAAGAGGAAGGGGGGGAGACAGTGAACAGGGAGAGAGGGAGGGAAGGAAGGAAGGCGGAAAAGGCCTCGATGAATCACACAGCACGCACCGCAGCGGCTGAGGTAGCCGTGTCTTGGAGTCCATGAGTCATGTTTATCATGTAGCAGCACTGGCCAGGGATTGCACAACTTTTATCTCCATTAGGGAATGCTGCCTTGGTGCAAATATTTACCTGATAATGGAAACCAGCATTTCTAAGGCATCTGAAGGAGCTGTGAGTGACAGTCAGACTTTACACTGAAGCCACGTGCAGCACCAGACAACCCTGCTCCTGATGTTCACAGAAATCAGCCAAAAACGCACGATCTGCTGGGGTGCAAGCATGTGCATCCTTTCATTGAAAAACTACAAGAAAATCAACAGGATGGAAACATTTAAGGCCACCGCCCCGAAATGCTCCTCTGTCTCGCCCCTCTCTCTTCATCAGCAGGGCTTCCCCCAAGAAGAAGAAGCAGTTCCTTTTTTAATTAACGACACATCGACTGAGTGTGATTTTATAACCAGGTCAAGACGGCGTGAGAGTAATTTCCGACCATAAAGCAGATTTATGGCTCCGTACAGTAAAGGTTACAGCAGATGATGGCGGTGGGAACACTCTGGTCCACCTTAAAAAGTAAAAACCCTCCAGTGGACAGCGCCGTGGTGCTGAAACAGCTCCGAGCGACATCTGTACACAAGGAGGGGGCAGGGAGGAGGAGGAGGTGCTGGTCTACAGAGACTTTAACGTTACAATCACACACACACCCGCCATCGCAACAAAGGACACCTTAAATGATCTTTCCAGTGTCATATTGTGTAATGTCGGTGACGTTCGTAGGGAAAAGGTTAAGCAATTTGGCGTGCTTTTTACGTGAAAATGGCGGCCGTCGCTGCTAACCCAGCCCATTATAGTACAGCTAGAGCCACAACAAAGTAAAGGGGAAAGAGGTTGGAGTGTGTGCCGCATTATAACATGACACCCAGTCGGTGAAATAAAGTAGAAGAAGCCAAGAAAGCTGCCCCAGTCACCTCGCTACCAAACGGCTAACAAGCTTTAGCTTCCAGAGGCAACAGCAGCATCTCCACCAAATTTCTAAGCTAATAACAACTCAGGGTTTATTCTCCACCACCGACACCTCCACCTGCTGTATTTCTTACTTTAACATCGACTGTTCCTTCGCTTCCTCCTTCTTCTGTCGGTCCATGACACCGAGGATGATCTTCCTCTCCTCCTCGGTGAGGTGGCTGAGGTCCGGCATCTCCGGCATGGCGCCGGCCGCTGAGGGAGCAGCAGAGGCGGCAGCAGCAGCAGCAGCGGCGGCAGCGGTGCCAGGGCCGCCCCGGGGCCCGTGCGGAGCAGACATCGTTTACACACAGTGGCTAAAAAACGAGAAAGGCACCGTCAACCAGCTGCATCGTGGGCGATATATAGAAATATTCTCTCTGTGTGTTCCATTTAAAAGATTTCTAATTGCAGGAAGCAGCGCGGCTTCACATACAGGCGGCATGACATCTTGTTTAGCATGCATATATGGCACCGTGGAGTAGGAAGAAACACCAAACTGTCGTTTTCTAGCCGATTAAATGCTCATGGTGAGGTTGTCAGATGTGCTGCAGCCGACTGAGTGTTGTAGGGAATATTCAAGCTGCTGCAATTTACACATGATCTTTTTTCTTTCTTTCTTTCTTTCTCAACACTCAAGATTAGAAACAGATGCCCTTAAAAGAATCATGAGGCTGTACAGGCTACAACCTTCAGGTACTCCAAACACAAGCCTCCATCCATCCATCTATCCATCCATCCATCCAGGGATAAAAAGTAGAAAAAAACAGAGGATTAAAAAAAACAACTCTTGCCTTTTATTTTGCAGTCATGTTAAATCCTGTCTAACCCATCGCTGCCATCCTTTAGAGGGGCTTTACTCGCATGTTGGAATAAAAAAAAGATGCCCGGTGCGTCCTTGTTTGTTTTGGAGTCCTTTAACCCTCCTCTGTCACTCCGGTTAGCTCGCCTTCCTCCAGGTTGGTAATTCTTGGAGATTTCTTAAATGCACAAAAATGGATGCAATGAGAGAGAGAGAGAGAGAGAGGGGGGGGGGGGGAGAGAGAGAGAGAGAGAGAGAGAGAGAGAGAGAGAGAGAGAGAGAGAGAGAGAGAGAGAGAGAGAGAGAGGCAACAAAAAAAGAAAAAAGATCCAGCTAGGAAGAAGAGGCGGGGCGATGGAAACACGTAGAAGAATAAAGCCGAGAGGACGTGCTGGATGTTCATTGACAGCAGGCGAACAGCAGCCGCAAAAACACGGAGTGGAAGCGCAGCTGGAGCAGCGGCAGGAAGAGCATCATGCATATTTCATAACCAGATCATGAGCACAGCGAGAGGAGGGGGGAAATGTGAAGATAAACAGGGAGGATGACTAGTGAGGATGGCCGTAACTGCAGGTGTGGCAGCGGTGCCGGTCAGAGCTCCGATGCGCTCCACGGCGCACTCAGGCTTCGTTGCCAGCTGATGTCAGAAACCCTGTGACTGAAGAGGGAAAAAAATGCAATAAAAAAAAAAAATCAAGCCACAACAGTTACACAAGGCCTGTCAGCTGTGTTGATGTACCCCACTGTGAAAACAACGTGAATTTTGACTCTTATTGGAGTCACATTTAGGCAAAAGAGGCTAAAAATAACAAACATTTCAACTTCTCTATTCTTCGTATATATATATATATATATATATATATATATATATTAATATGGCATGCCGTTTAGGAAATTATATATATAATGAAACTTGATATATATATAATGAAACTCGATATATATATAATGAAACTTGATATATATATAATGAAACTCGATATATATATAATGAAACTTGATATATATATAATGAAACTCGATATATATATAATGAAACTTGATATATATATAATGAAAATTGATATATATATAATGAAAGTTGATATATATATATAATGAAAGTTGATATATATATAATGAAAGTTGATATATATATATATATATAATGAAAGTTGATATATATATAATGAAAGTCGATATATATATAATGAAACTTGATATATATATAATGAAAATTGATATATATATAATGAAAGTTGATATATATATATAATGAAAGTTGATATATATATAATGAAACTTGATATATATATAATGAAAGTCGGAATATAGAATGTTCAGATTTTCATTCCATCTATTCAAAGTTTCATTCCATATATTCAGACTTTTTCCTACTGAGCCCTGGAAGGACATGGCAAACAAAAACAGGAACCTTATTGGACATTTGCTCTTCAGATGAGCTCTTCTGTGATTATCTGTCTTCATGGTTGTCACAGGGAATGGCGACTACGTTTGAGAAAACAGGTAATTTTTAGAGATGTTTTGATTCTGAACACTGAACGTGTTAGCATTAGCTTAGCTACTTAGCTTCGACTACATTTGCATCCCTACATAGCTTAAAGGTTAAACACATGCACCATATGTTGATGATAATGATAATATCTATGTTTATCTTTATAGCTGGTCTTAAGGCTAATTACGAGGCAGAGGTCAGCTGCTGCCTGGACACATCCATGATCACGCCACTGGTGGGACACAATTGTACTGGATTTCAGCTGAAGGCTGCTGTTCTGTCCAAACTGAGACATTTTTATTGTGACATACCCTCCACTGTTGTTAGCTTTTGATTCAATAATTTTTTTTGAGATGAGGAAATCACTATTGCATGTTTCTAGTTAAATACCCTACTTTTATGATATATCACTACAGCATGCACTTTTTATATTTTCCATCAATTTCACCCAAAAGTTGAATAACTATTTGTGAGCAGTGTATGTAGACACATAATAGAAGCACATTTCAATAATATGTCTGCTGCAGTAGTGCAGTTTATCTACCTAGATTGGTGTAACAGTAAAAAAACAACAACGTATGCTACTGATGTTTCTGACTAAAATCTGCTTGAAAAGCACAACTGCTTATCTGTCAAAATGTGTGTAACAAAAGTGTGCACTGAACACTGAATAAAGTCTCTGTAGATTATAGACAAAATTTGCATCTCTCATCACAAATTTCTGTTCATTCATCCAAAGTGCATGAGTAAAATACAAAACAGGTGAAGTACTAAAAAAGATTTATTTTCTAGAAAAGCCAATAGTCAACAATGCAGTTTAATTCTGGGACAGTTGCTCCAGCACCGACACCATGCGTCCCATCAGTGCAACCAAGGTTTTCATTCATCTTCTGGATGTTCTGGAGCATGGCAGAGGTCACGTCTTGGTGTCTTCCGATCTGTTCCAAGAACCGTTCCTCTGACCTCTCCAGATACTGCAGAGGATCCACAGCAGCTTCCTGGTTCCCTTTTCCTGCATAAAAGCACCAAAAAGTACTAGTTGTCAGTAATTATTTTCTATTTTCATAAACACAGTTAACTTAAAGTAAATGTTCTATTTTGTGATTTTAGGATGGGTCAAAAGATAACATACTGATCATGTTGATGTCTGCATAGTCTAAACAGATCTTACTTGATTTGGTCTGTAGAGAGGAGGACAGCGTGGAGGAGCTGCAGGACGGAACCAGTAAGCTGCAGACTAGTGCTCCTGGTAACTGGACCTCATCATCCAAGGCCGACAACTAAATAAAATGAACAAGACATGCTGTTGATAGCATCTGTAATACAAATGATTTTATCCATTAACTGATTTATTGCTTTGTCCATACAATGTTAGAAAGTGTTACAAATAATACCTGTAATAATTTCCAACAGTGATAAATGCCTTGTTTTATTTTACAACAAAAAACACCAAAAGCATCTGTGTATAAGAAATCAGTGCATTGGATTTCCACATCTGCAAAGCTAGAAAATCACACATCAGAATTTCACCTTGAAATTATGAAAATAGCTGCAGATTACCAGTACTCTTTACTTCATTGTGTTAACTTGATCATTTCAATCAGTTTTTTAGACTTGTATTACTGATACGAAACATAATCAACACATAAATTAAAATGTGTTCGCAAAGAGTTCACTGGTTCTTCAAGGGAAATTTCAATGATAACCATATAGTTCAGTAATATGATTAATGGGTCATTGTGCAACAGCGTGGGAGGTTCTGAATACAGGTCTTGGACTGAAATATTGCTGCTGCTTTCCTCCGGTTTTATAAGGAGTTGTTTCATAGCTTGTTAGCTTACCAGCGGCTAACTGGCTGGCAAACAATAGTTGAACGCCAACCTCTAATCACTGATCCGGTGTCCGGACCGCGTTAGCTGGCGGAACGTTCATAATACTGATGTGGGACTGTTGTAGCTCGCGTATTCATAGTAGGATAACAGCAGGATGTTGGAGAAATAAAACTTACCATTATCAGGATCGCTGGTCTGCATGGCAGACTCTTAGCGCATCGCACTGCTTGAATGTCTGTGTGTTTCAGGCCGATTTTAAAATAAAACTCAATAAAATTCTCGTCCGGGTGAGTGTCCTTCGTTGTCGCTTCGCCATACGGACATGTCCCTTCCGGGGCTCGGTAGGAAAAAAAGATTTGATATATATATAATGAAAGTTGATATATATATAATAAAAGTCGATATATATATAATGAAACTTGATATATATATAATGAAAGTTGATATATATATATAATGAAACTTGATATATATATAATGAAAGTTGATATATATATAATGAAACTTGATATATATATAATGAAAGTTGATATATATATATAATGAAACTTGATATATATATAATGAAAGTTGATATATATATAGTGAAAGTCGATATATATATATAATGAAAGTCGATATATATATATATAATGAAAGTCGAGATATATATATAATGAAAGTTGATATATATATAATGAAAGTCGATATATATATAATGAAAGTTGATATATATATAATGAAAGTTGATATATATATATATCAACTTTCATTATATATATATCAAGTTTCATTATATATATATCAAGTTTCATTATATATATATCAAGTTTCATTATATATATATCGACTTTCATTATATATATAATTTCCTAAACGGCATGCCATATATATATATATATATATATATATATATATATATATATATATATATATATTTGAACCATCTGAAGACACCCAGCTGCATTAATCTACAAGGCCAGGGGAAAAAAGGTGGTTACTCAAGCTCCAAACATATAAAGGCCTGGATGACTTGTGATTTTCTTCTTCAGACAAAACAGAAGTTATTGCAATTTGGATGTCATTGCCTTGGCTTCCAGCACCACTGTGGGGAACATTGGACATGTCTTTTTACACATAAAACAAGTCTTTAGAATGGCCTTCTTTCACTTGCAAAATATTGTCAAAGAGTCAATGGATTTGTAGCTTCTAGGCTGAATTCCTTATCAGGATGTCCAAATAATTCTCTGAAAAACCTCCAGCTGACACAAAATGATCTGACATGAACCAAAAAGAGAGTTCTTCTTTCTTCCATCTCAGCTTCTCTTCACTGTAAAAAGAACAGAAACTGAAGAGCTTCTTTTGACATATGAAGCTCTAAATGACCAAGCTCATGTCATCCTAAAGACCTTTCCTCCCCATCATTTTTCATAAAACACTTTGTCCTTAGATTGCAGACTTACGTGTGTTCCTAGATATTCCAAAAGCAGAACAGGAGGAAGATCCTGCAGCGATCAGACTCTGCTGTTGTGGAATCAGCTTCCAGTTTGAGGTTTGGAAGGCAGACACCCAGTCTACTTACAGACTACTATAGGTCTAAGCTGTTAAACCCATGATGCATTTAGGAGCTCTCCTCCACTCTTCATATATTAAAATGTCACTAATTTGGTGTCTTTTCTCCCCCATAGTTCGTTTTGTCCTCTTTGCAGGTATCTCTTACTCTGGAGCTACCCAGTGTTTACCATTCTCTAGTATTTTCTTTCCTCTCCATCTTACCCTCACCTTAACCAGTGGAGGCAGATGGCTGCTCTCCCTGAACCAAGTTCTGCCAGTTTCGTCCTGTTAAATGAGTTTTCTCTCCCCACTTTAGCCAAATAGCTTCTTTAAAGGGAACAGTTTGGATTTGTTTCCTGTCTGTATCTATTATAATCTTGTAAGATCTTCACCTTAGTATGTGAAGCTCCCTGAGATGACTCATTTTGTGATCAATTAATTGAGAAAACCACTATTATACTAAATCAAATCAAGCAATTATTGGTCACAGTCTTGTTTTAAGTAAATTATTCCCATTTAATGGTGTTAAACAACTGATGGTACAACTAAACCTGACATTTTCAGCAGCCACACACACATCTGACACAGCACAGGGGATTGTGGGAAGTCCTCTTCTAGACCTGGACTCAATATTAGCAGACCGGGTCCAGAGGAAAGTCTGACGTATCGCCGCCGACCCCACTCATCCAGGAAATGGACTGTTTGTTCCACTTCCCTCAGGTAAATGGTACAGGAGCATAAAAACTCTGACTTCCACAGTGAAAAACAGTTTCTATCCAAGAAATGTCCAGTCCATTTCCCCCCTCCACACAGACACAATATGTGCAATAAAGAACTGAGTCTTCACTGGACTGCACTTTACCACCCATCTCACTGCTCATGTGCACCAATTCTGTTTACATATTTGAATCTTCTGAGTGTTTTATTTTATTTGTAGATAGTGTGCCTTTTTCTATTTTCTCTCTATAGCTGGAAGTCACCAATCAAAATTTTGCCGCGTGAAAACATGACATTAAAGATTCTTGAAACGCTGTCATATTTCTGTCATCACTGCTGCCTTGCACACTCTTCCATGGCCTCATCCAGAAGCAGATTTTATTCCTGATCCTGATACACATTCCTCAGGTTTGACCCTGACTAAATATCCCTCCTCTTTATCCCAAAGACAGCCCTCTAGCTGGTCTATCAGGCTGCAGTGTTGATAGGATTTAAAGGACAACATTAAGAGGATAGAGCCTCCACTTTTTTAAGCCTCCAAGTAAATTAGCACCAAGGCAGAGGGAAGTGGAGTTTGAGTTTGGAATGATTCAGCCCATTGTTTCTTCTGAATGACATGTCACAGCAAACAATAAGTTCAGAAGTTTATTATAAATATAGATCAGAAAACAGTGTAATTCTGATACAAGTAAGTAAGTGGTGAGTTTTGGTAACTAGTTCATTGGGAAGTGAATATTCATAATATGAGGAGAAAAAAATTCTAAAATGGTTTTGTAGCTATTTTTGCTAAAAATAAAAAACAATAAGCCATGGCCTTCTTTTAGGCTAGTTACTCTAAAAACAAAACAAAAAAAACAAAACAGGTTTTACGTTAAGTACAATGCCTTAGCTAACTTAACATTTCTAATAATACATTTTCCACGTATCTAAATGTTCAAATATTCTTTTAAAGAAATGTTCACCTGACTAGCTAACACTGACATTTTTTTTTGCCATTTTATGGCGATATTGGCCATGAACTGACTTCACCTTGAGGCTCTTTTGTTTTCACTACACCACTAAATCCATCACTTTCATGTGTACTGTTGAGACCAACACTATGAACGTCCTCATAAGGAGACTGTCCACAAGGATCAACCAACCTAGTTTCTCTGAAGCATACTGAGACTTCTATTCCATCTGCAGTAGTTTTAATAAACAAATCCAGCACATTTTTTAAAAACACCATGAAAAACTAACATTGACCATGTACCTTGAGGAATCTTAGTTTTTGCAAGTGGAAAGAAAGCAGGCATCAAGACAAAGAGCATTCTTTTAACGTTGGATCAACTTAATTTGCCTTTAATTCCTTAATTTCTTAATAGTCGCAGCGGTCGAGGATCTTGGAATGAAAAATGCAAATTTGTACAAAGCAAGATGTGCGATCAATCAACCAAACTTGGGAGTTTACATCTGTTCTGTGTGTAAAATGAACCCTGCATTAACAGCCCTGTGAAAATACACAGCTCATCTTCATCTTAGGAGGCAGAAGATCAGTTTGTTATTTGGAAGTATGTACATTCTGTGTCCTTGAACTTCAAGTGATGCAGAACTGCTCAGCTGATGTTCCCACAGCGGGCAAATTAAAACCGCTTTTAAACCCTTTCAACAGAGCAGTCTCAACGCATCCCGTGTGGACGTGAACTCAGCCTCCACCTCATCGTTTAACAGCAGTCTTTAGGCCTTCTGTTCTCTGCAGCTCTGTCTATTTCACCACAGTAACGACGTGCTTCTCCTTCTCGGACACCACAGGAACAGTTCCCGGTCTGCTGTGCTTGCGGACGTTCCTCTCCCTGAAAAACAAAGAAAGAGGAGGAACTGTGACTGACTGGAGCTACTGGTGAGAACATTCAGGAATGGATGAATGGAGGAGGCAGGGAGAGGAAAACAAACAGAAAGGAGGAGGGAGGACGTGACTGAATAGGAGACTGTTGAGCTAACACCTATGTCACACACTACACTACTGCGCTGTGAAAATAATGCATAAAGCACAGATAATACATCATTCACAGCCCAAAACCTGCGTCTGACGTATCACAGTACTGCTGGTAATTAGAAGAAAAAAAACAAAAGAGGCCCTGAGTGAGCTATGAATCACTGCATGGCAGGGCAAACTGGAACAATCAATCCACCATACACGCTGTAAATGAGTATGTAAGGCCTATTGAGACCATGTCATGGGGGCAGTCCCATCTGTGACATTTTCCATCAGCCTGGTGTGGCTGCTAAGGTCAGACCTATTCTGGCAGCAGCCCAACTCACAGTCACCTCTACGTGGACACAGAGGGGACTTAATGCTGTTTCTACAGCCAAATTAGCGAGCTCAATCTCTGTTTCATGAGCAAAGGAGTGGGGGGTAATGGATACTCACTTCCTCTTGCGGGCCTCCTTCATAATTCGGAGCTCCTTGGTCTGATGGTAGATGTTCTTCGGTAGATGTCGGTGGTGAGCGATCCGTCTGACTTGTGGATGGTGCTGGAACTTCTCCTTCAGCTTCTGATTGTAGTTGATGGCCTGCTTCTCTCTGGGGGCCAGCTACATCACAGCACAGGGAAAGAGACGGTCAGATAAAATGAAGGAAAACAACACTGGAAAAATACAAAGAATGAAATGGATAGAGGGATCAAAAATAACAGGAGAAGAAAGGAAAGTAAAGGTAAAAGAGAAAAGGGGCTGTATTGACAAAGAACAGGGCTGTGCTCTTTACTCACCCTGACCTCTATACAGCTCATGTTTTACAATAATAAACCAGATGCTCAGCATTTGTTTGTGAAGCAAGAAGTCTCCCAAACTAAATGACAAAACACGTCTGATGCCTCTGTCAGTACAGTGCTAGTACTTGTCTGCGGCTTCAAAAAGACTTTTACAGCTTCATAAATCACTTGTAATGACTATTTTCTGATTTACTATTAGAAATAACTCAAACTATGCAGTTAAATTTAGGACAACACTGCAGTTTGAATAAAAAAATACACTTGGCTACACTGACATTCCACGTTCAATGGCCTTGGAAACTAAATAACTAGAAAGCATATTTAGTAGTATTTCTGAAACTTTTGCTCACACTGAATGATCAACAGCACAGTTCTGTTCAGCTGTCAGAGTGTAACATAACTCAATTTTTGAGTAAATACCAGGCTTCTTGTTGATGCAGGAAGAAATGTAATGCATCTGTTAAGTCGCTTCCATGAAGAGTGATGAAAAAAATCCCTCTGCTGATGAATATCATGTGATGGTGACCAAACGGTTGTTTTTGGTCTCAGATGTTGTTTTAAAGAAGACATTGTTGACTTAACGGGACGCTGACATCATTACTCTACACCACGGTCACGTTTTTTGGCTCAAGCAGACCACAGTTCTTGTTGTCTCAGTGAAATGTGTGCAGCTGCCAGCGCTCCAACATGCAGCTCCACACTTCCAACAGTGTAGTGATTGTGCTAACAAAATAATCTCACTGATCACCCCCTGTAACACTGGAACTTGTCATTTCTGCACATTGTCTTTGGTACATATTGAACTGGGGAGCTATAGAAGCGATGGTAAGTGGGTTTTTCTGCTTTTAGACTGTAAAACTAGCCATGTCCCTGTTTCTACTCTTCATGCTGAGCTTAATCAGCTGACGGCTGGTTTCTTATCTGCTGTGGTGACACTTCCATAGACGTCACTTCTGAGACAGTACGTGACTGAACAAAGTCATTTCTCTGGTGAGGACTGCCTCATTCCTCCAGCTACAAATAGAGGATGACCACTGTTGACTCAGAAAAGTCAGTGTCTTCATTCACTCGTCAGGTCCTAATTATTCTTGCAGCACTCGTTTACAGCAGCTTTGGTCACCATGGTGAGAAGGAGAAAGTGTTATCCTAAGTGTTCTTTAATGTCTTCATTCCAGCAATGCTGTGTTTAGCGCTGATTTAGAGTTTAGAACGTCTTGCTGACCACATATTTTGCCAACTTATCTTTTACTACTAAACAAACTCATATGAGGTAAAAGATGCAGCCTCTGTTCAGCTCAGGTGGTGTTTTTTTAATTAGGAACAGTAACGGCATGCTGTCTCGCATCATAAAATGTTGGCCAGTACAGAAAGCAGTAAGTCCAGCTTGACAACATGCTCATTCAAAACCAAATCAAAGTCTGTTAGAAAGTGAAGACACCAGCTCAACAGCATCTCTGCCTCTCCGTCTCACTCATAAACTCCACCGGCTCGCTGGGCCGGTCTTGGCTGGGGCTGCTCTCCTCCAAGGCTTTTATTCTAATTAAAAGCAATGATTTGTCTCAGATTCAGTCTGCTGGTGAAGAGCTGTTAGATGCTGATCCTGTTGGTCTGAACTAATTCCCCTGGATTCACACACGGTTAGCCTGCTTAACATTGTCTGCATTATCTTAACAAGACACACAAAACACAAGGCAGCAGGACGATGGGGATCATATAAAAACCCTGAATTTTATCCAAGCACAAGTCATAATCACAACACAAAAACACTGGATGAAATGTGCTTTAAAAAGGCACTCCAGTGTAGCGTAAAAGAGACTGGTGTCAGAAAGCACCTGCACAGACAGATTGTGTGAAAATCGCCGTCGCCAAAATTCTGCAGGTGAATCTACGTAGTCATCTTTTCGATCCAAAAGTTGTCAGACATATAGCAAGGTGCCAGCAGCTACTGTACTCCTACTGATGTTCTGTTAGTCTGGGTTAAAAAACTACGCTACACACAGTCTACTGCAGAGACTACCACTGCCAAAATACTACAAAAACACTAAAAACTACAGCTTTATCAGTGGATTAGGTCGGAGAAACAACAGCTGGTGAAGCAGACTTTGATGAAACTATCCCAATCTGGCAGACAGCAGCAGAGTTCAAGAGTGGGCATCTGCGAAATTTGTAAAGCTAACAAACAAATGCTAGTTCAGCATGATGAACAGTTGATCTTTGTATCATTTACAAAAACACACAAGTAATTGCTGAGATCTGATCAGAATCTGATGGAGCGGGTAACACGAACAAACCATCCAAACAGGTGGTAAACAAGCCAAAGATTTAGTTCATTAATCATTTCATTTTGAGGTAAAACTGAAAGACAGCGGCCCTAAAAAGTCAGTACTATAATATGTGTATGTACACAAACGTCCATCTGTATCCATACTGTGATAAGTAGTCACAATGGAAAGTTTAAGTCATCATTGTTATGTTCTTATTCTTCTTTATGCGTGTGTAAAAGCTGTAAGGCGCATTTTAGGAGCTGTTTAAAAATCCTACACAGATTTAAAAGGGCTGAAACTATTCTATGGGCAGCAAAGAGGTGAATAAACTGTTGTCCCACAGTAAGAAAGTTCTGGGTTCAAACGTTCTGCTCAGCTGGAGCCTGTACATGTTAAGTTTGCATGTTCTGTGCAGGTTTTCCTCTGGGTGCTGCGACTTCCTCTCACAGTCTAAAGACATGTACGGTAGGTTAATACGTGATTCTAAATGTGTCATTTGTGGGGTGTAGGGTTGCCTCTCTCTTTGTCTGATCCCTGCAATGGACTGCCCACCTGTCCAGAGTGCACCCAGCCTCTACCCCAAAGTCTGCCAGGACAGGCTCCGGTACCTCACAACCCTCTACAGGATAAGGACGGTACAAATAATGAACGGATGCTACGCTTCTGTTTGACAAGCGGCAGCACCGGCTGGACTTTTACTCCTGCTTACTTGATCCACAGCATCAACAGCATTTTAGTCAACTTTTCAGTGGCTGTGAATTGGACTTTAAATGCAGGAAAATTGCAGGTGACCACAGAGCAGTAGTGTGGCTGAAAGCTTCCAGAGGACTGAAGCTGCTGTGTTTCCATTACAGCACAGCCAACAGTTATCTTTAGTCCAAGTACACCATCGCTAATAGAAACAATGGGTAAATCTATAAAAAAATAAGAACCTCTTCCTCATATTAAGTCACAATAATGTGTTCTTTATGCTACAGGATCTACATCTTCTGATTGTAAATACTATAATATAGTTCAACAGTGGCTCCTCTTCTTTCTAACAGTCAAACAGTAACAGATCACATCAATATCAGTCACATAAAATGTGCCAGATCCCTTCAGTTCGTTAAATAAATGGATAGTGGTGAGTCAGAGTTTCCAGAAAAGAGGAAATGAATTTTAACCAATAGGAGATAAATGATGCTGATCGATTAATGCAATCCAGGTCTTGGTCTAGTATATAAAAAGTCTAATTACCTCCGCCAAGGAGGTTATGTGACACCCAGCGTGTGTCTGTCTGTCTGTCTGTCTGTCTGTCTGTTAGCAAGATAACTCAAAAACGCCTGGGCAGATTCACATGAAATTTTCAGGGGATGTAGACTATGGTAAGAGGAAGAGCTGATTTAATTTTGGTGGCAATCTGGAAAGGATCCTGGATTCTGGATCACTTTGATTTTTTTAGTATGTTTGAGTATGTGGTCCAAAATAGGACAAAAACATCATAGGTTAGTATGTCGTCCAACAAACTGGAACAAGGTGTCCAGATAGCTCAACTGGTTAAGAAGGTGATTCATAAACAGAACTGTGTCAGAGACGCAGGTTTGATTCCAGCTCATGATCCTTTACTGCATGGGTTTCCTGTTTTCCTCTCTATCCTTGGCAGAGGTCTGCACTCTGAGTGCTTTTCTACTTTAACATGAAGTCAGAGGCTGCTGTGTGCAGAATTATGACATAAAATGAGTGATGTGCAGCTGCTGATAAAGAAGAGAAGTCCCCATGAGTCCAGCATGATGCCTTCACACAAAACCTCCATTCAGCATTTCAGCATTTCTTGATAATTAAAGACCCTCTCAGTAAAACTTGATTGTTAATGCTTCATTATGTTCAGAGTGGCCCCCGCTTTAAGTGATTGGCCGATTTAAACTGCTGATAGGAGCAGCCCTTGTCTGATCTCTTTAAGTGCAAAGCTTGCGAATAAATCTCCTCTTACACAGTGACAGTAAAACAAGTGCCAAAAGCGGGCCAATTTTCCACTCCGAAGCTGCATTAAGAGAATAAGCAAGAGTGAATCCGATTAGGAATGAAAGATGGCTGCTGGAGATGGCACACAAGATGCCACTGATCTTGATTATTCAGCCATAACTGGGATTTCAGGCACTGGAACACTTTCCAGGAGGCTTTATTTGGCGGTTGAGAATAACACAACATCAAGGCCACGACTTCTGCAATCACACCCTTCACGATCTGAACGCCATACATGATAAAGACATTGAAGACGGCGGAAATCTGTCTTGAATTTTTTTGTTTGTGATTTGTCAAACAACAGTAGAAGCGTTTGAGTTTTTTGGACTTCCCCCTGCCACAGCAACCACTGTGCCAGTTGGTACATTGTACTTATTGAGAGTGATTCTACCCTAAGTCAGCATCCATCAGGGCACTTGGCAACAGTAGTGCTGTAGCTCCTGGCATAGTCGCCCACTCTTACACCGCCGAGTCGGGCGCAGAGCCACGGCCATGTCGAAGAATGCAGCGGACTCATAAAACAAGATCAGGTAATAAACTGAGAGGGATACAGTATAACTGACAGCTGGAGAAAATACAGCTGCTGAGCGCTACGCAGACATTATGATGAGGGATTACCCAAAAGGCTGCCAAAAAGCAGCAAGTTGCTTTCAGTATGAAGTTGCGAAAGCAGAAATAAGACGAGGCGGCACTCACCACTCCCAGTTTCTCAGCTGCGTTGGCTTTCCACAGTCGGATGTTCATTTCGTCGGAGCCGCTCAGGATGTACTTGTTGTCTGCCGACCACTTTACGCAGATGACGTGCTGCATGCGTTTGGTGTGGTACACTTCCCTGGATTTAAAAAAAAACAAATACAAAGTAAACAACACATAAATCCAAACCCAACCCCTACTGCTCAGGAATATTACATCAAAATGTCCAACTGTGACACGTAAAGCCAAAATGATGCCACGTCGCTGTTGATAAAACAACATTCTGCTTTGGTTATTGAAAAACAAATTCATTTTATGATACAGGTATGGTTAATATTCTGGTACAAAAACATCCTGCTTAGGAACGGATCATGGTTTGGGTGAACATGACGACTTTGTTACGGTTAGAGGTCTTTGTTGTCACGGTTTCAGTAACAAACACTGATCCAAGGTTAGGAAACAATTGTGGTCACTGGTAAAACAAACTCACATCGACTGACAGCAGGAAACAGAATATGGACAGCGGTTCTTTGTCTAAATGCTTTGTTCCTGTTGGGTTTAGCTGCGTTGTCATGGTAACAAAAACAAACACATGGTTAGGGTTATGGATTGAGAATGGTTTTGCTTTTAAAGAAACAATAGGGAACAGGATTTGTAAACAGACAGCAGTCTCTCACATACAGTCCCACATTTTCTCGTCTTATTCGCCCACTTAGCGGCTCTATGGCATCACTTTATTTCCCCAGTCACTCCTGATGATCCCAATAAGCAGGAAAACATTTGCCTGGAAAATCCAGACTGACTTTATTTATGTATTACTATAAATACAAATAAAGGCAGTCTGGCATTGTGATGACAGGAGACGATTTCAAAAAGGAGGGGCTAACGAATGCAGCTTGAACGAGAAAGAACCAATCAGCGTAACACGGATGTGACGCACAAACAAATCGACCTTGAAGTCCATGTAGTCCAAACAACAACGGCATGCAGCCGAGAAAGCGTCGCGGTGAATGATTACTGCCGTTTTTGTCACAAAAATCTGCGAATACATGGGGTACTCTCAAGTACAACACTTATTTTTGAAAAGGCTACGCAACAAAAGACTCCTTCCGAACGATTAGCGGTGTTAGGAATAACTTTGTTAATGTTTGTGTTTGGTTACGGGAGGTGTGCAGGTGTTTCATGGGTAATCCAGGCGCTGAAGATGACGCAGCATTAACTCCCGCCTCCCGTGCTATGATTGGTCGTACCAAACTTTCCTGGGAGGGAAATGTGATTCCATTCGCCCAATGCCAAACTGACTCTCCTGTATCTCCTAACATGGAGATAGGAGATTACATGGAGATTCAGTTTGGATTTTCCAAGCTAGGAAAACATAACTATCAGAATTACTGCTTCAACTAACAGGCTTCATCACTTCAGCATAAACATATGGGATTCCTCCTGAAAGGACTGAGGTGAACGTCTGTTCAAAATATAGATTCAGTGAATTTTAGCAGGATGGCTTTGACAAAAACAACTGGACTTACAAGATCTGAGCACAAAACTAAATCATTCAGACTGGAGAGGGCTGGCAAACACCTGCACACAACAGATCTTTATTCCACTGCACCAGGTCCCACATAAATGTTAGAATAATGAGAACCTTTCATTTAGATGAGCAGCACCAGGACCCTGACATGATCATAATTCATTTGCCACTATTGGACTCAGGTGCAGATTGGCCATCAGAAAGTTTGTGAATTTTCCCAGTGGGCTGGACATCAAAGAAATCCATCCATCCATTCTCTATACACCGCTTTATCCTCACTAGGGTCATGGGGGGTGCTGGAGTCTATCCCAGCTGACTCGGGTGAAGGCAGGGGACACCCTGGACAGGTCACCAGTCTGTCACAGGGCTACATATACAGACACACAATCACACTCACATTCACAGCTACGGACAATTTAGAGTAACCAATTAACCTCAGCATGTTTTTGGACTGTGGGAGGAAGCCGGAGTACCCGGAGAAAACCCACGCATGCACAGGGAGAACATGCAAACTCCATGCAGAAAGATCCCAGGCCCACCCTGGGATTTGAACCGGGGATCTTCTTGCTGCAAGGTGAAAATGCTAACCACTACCCCACTGTGCAGCCCCACATCAAAGAAATGATCTTTATTTTTTTAAAGCTGGCCTTTCATAGATATAGATAGTCAGATATTCAGCAGGTCATTCATAGTAGCAGGTAACCACAGCCTCCACAGCTGAACGTATCTGGGCCATAGACGGGCAGTGTCTGACACCTGTGAAATGTCACTAGCACAGGTTGCCGAATCATTGACAGAAACAGAAAATTTGCAACCAGTGGTGCAGATTTGGTGCCAAACAAAGAAAAAGGCTTTACTGGCTGAAGTCACAAAAGTGTGTTAAGTTATATTAAATGTATTTAAGCAGCCTGCAGGTGATGGTGAGGAGAATGGTGAAGAGGCAGAAACTTTAGAGAGGTGTAGGCAGGTGTTTTGTCTTGTTTAATGCTATGTGCTCTGAACTAGCTAAAGAAAAAGACTACATTTTTTTGTTAAACTAGAGTTTCAATGCTAGACACTATATTATGGGCAGCAATGTCATTGTAGATTAAACAGTTCCAAGAACTGTGTGCACAAGCATTTAGAAACCTTTCTGCTTGTTTGTTCAGTGTTTTAAAAAGTGGTTCTCAACTCTGATGATAAATTGGTAAACATGCATAATTAGAGATTTTTCTCCAAGAACCTTTCTGAATAAGATACTTACACATGGCAGTCTTAATGACATGACCTGTATAAGACCTGTATGACCTGAACATGAAAGGATGAAGGAGGAGGGAACGGGAACCAGCAGAGATCTAACAAGAAAAGCCCTCAGAGAGAGCAGTACTCTGTCAAGGCCGTTCATTCCTCCATATGGCACCGCCTGAAATGTAGCCTTTTTGTTGTGGAAATGCTGCATTTGTTTCTTAGTTATTGATGATCAGAAATCACAGCAAAATAGAATTTGTGCATTTAATACAGATATACCCACAAACAAAAGGACCTTGCTCTGAGCACAGGCGTGTGTTCTGCATGTGTACGTTACATACAGATACCGGATCACGTGACCTAAATATGTAGCAGGCAGCGGGAATTGATGGGACTCAGAAACATCCCCACAATTTAATCAGTTGTTCCTTAGATCATTTCTGACAGATAAGTCCTGATAAGTCCTCAGAGGTGGATTTGTAGTAGGATCACAATCAGCTGATGTAGTGTTCACTGGTTGTCATGGTTACAGTGCTGCTATCTGGCATCGATACAGAAATCTTTAACTAATCCGTGGATCCAGACTATGAGCCGCATCACTGCTAAAATCTAATCTCTTGGTCCTTGTGTCATTTCTGACCTTTCCTGAAAATTTCATCTAAATCTGTTGGTCCGTTTTTGAGTAACGTTGCAGGCAGACAGACAGACAGACAGACAGACAGACAGACAGACAGACAGACAGACAGACAGACAGACGTCGATCATCACATAACTTGGTGGAATAACTACAGCTTCACTTTTGAACGTTATAATGAAAGTAAATTACCATCATTTATGATACATGATTCATATGATACATTTGGACTTCACTGATGCCATTTATAGATACACAGTCTGCGCGAATGGGCACAATTTATTACTGGACCGTGGACCAGTAAACAGTAATTTTTTACTGGACCGAAACAGTTTTTACTGGACTGAATGTTTTATGCACAAATGTACCAAAAGTTGATGTATAATTTAATTTTAATAACTGTTATACAAATTTACTACTTTATTAATTATGTCCCAGATACAACACGACGCCATGGGCGAAGAGAAATTACCGCTTTTATATAGAATAAACCATACAAAATTAACTATTGGATAAAGAAAAGCACTCATTTGAGATCAAAACATAAATCATGTACTCAACCATGCTGGAAGTATAAATCACAGAGCAATGTGGCTGGGTCAAGCAGAGCGACCTTGTAGAAGCGAAATGAGGTGTGGTTTATTTATTTTCTGTTTATATCATGTGTTTTTATCGCGTGATATCGCTGTTCACACGAGAGCCTCTCTGAGGAGCAGCCCTCCCCATCCGGACGGCGCGCCGCTGCGCTGCGATTGCTGTGTGCTTTGACTTTCGGAGCAAGATGGCGGTGCTTCGTTCCGTTGCGCGATCGCATTATGTGGAACTTCGGGGTTACAGGAAAAAAATTACACCGGACATGAGACCAGTAATGTATTAAGTTTTACCGGACTTTTGGTACACAAATCGGATTTGACCGATGGTCCGACGTCACTGGCGCACACTGGATACAATAAATAGAATGAATTTTAAATGTGTTTCAAAATTTGAAATAATTCTGGGTATCAAAAAGCAGCTTATTAAATCAAATCATGTGTCAAGTGATCACTATGGCACTTCATCTTAATTGGAAGACGTTAGAAAATTGGTTTCATTGTTTTACATTTTAGCCTTATACAAGCAACACAAATGATCGAACTTTGTTTTTTTTTGTTTAAAGAAAAAGTTACAGTTTTTTCTTTCCAACAGTCAGCCCCTGTTAATTCATCAACAACAGTGGTGCTTTACCTGCTGGGAAAATGAAAATCTCAGTGGTCAAAAGGGTGTTTGCTGGCGGGAAAACACATTTCTGCTTCCAGACTCAACTGCTCTTACGGCTGACAGTATTTGATTAGCTTTGTAAGCGGTGACCTCCCTATTCCATGATGCCATTTGGTTTACTGTGAAAAAACTGTGGCTATTTGCTCTGGAGCTTGATAAGACTACAAACAATACAGCATGTCCCATTACGTCACATAGCAACCAAACAGTGGCTATGTTTCTTTGTGGCTAAGTAGGCCGGACACATCATGGAGCATCCACAGATGAGCTTTGTGAAGTAGCAGCTATTATCTGCTATGTTAGCCAAGAGGAGAGCGTTTCAGAACAGACCTTTGACTTTATTTACAGACTTTATTATCGAGGGAAGAGCACAGGTGGGACTAATAACAGTAGCAGTTATAATATTAGCTTCAGTAAAGCTCCATTAAAGTGTTCCAGTAAGTCATGTCTGTATAACAGTGAGCCACACAATAACCAAAATGCTTTTAATTCTCATTATTTTTATCCTTAGTTTTTAACCCTGTGGCCAAATAAGCAAACATACTGATTATGATGTGCAGGCTTCACTCAAGACCCTCTACTACAGGTAAAGTGTGCTTTGAAGTGCTGATGAAAAACTGTTTGGACTATTTACCTTTAAATTCCGATATTTGACTGCATGGTGAATAGACTTGATATTTGAATTTTCAGTGAACTAGTTCTTTAACTCAAATCTAAATGAATCACTTCAAGAGCAACATGATACAGCCAGCATACTAGGGCTGCAACTAACGACACGTCGACGAGTCGTCTGAGCACGATATGTCATCAAAAGCGGAAGTGAGCGCGCAATGCAACAGAAATTCCCTTCCGACCGGATCGCGGAACACGGACGAACGTCGGCGCTGCATCGTGCATGTACTATGTATGCACACTGCAGCACGGATGTCCACGTTTAGATACAGCTGTATAGCAAACGCTGACATCCATGTTTACGATAGAACGCGGACATCCGCGCTGCAGCGTGCATACATAATATATGCACAATGCAGCGCCGATGTTCGTCCGTGTTCCGTGCTCCGTGCTCCGGTCGGATGTAATTTCTGTTGCATTGTGCGCTCACTTCCGGTTTTGATGACGTATCGTGCTCAGATGACTCGTCGACGCGTCGTTAGTTGCAGCCCTACAGCATACTAAATAAATAATCATAAAGGAAATATGACAAATTTAAACACACTAGAATCTAATTTACAATTGCACAACAGTATTATCTCTATTCTGAATGAGTTGGAGTGAAGTCAGCAGCATGAATTTTACTCACTATAACAGGAATATGTAACTGGTGGCGTTACCAACCTGCTGTGTCCACCGTCCTTTTGGAAGATGCGGATGGTTTTGTCAAAGCTAGCAGACACAAACTCCCTCCCAGTAGGAGAATAGTCGACATCCAGCACTGCAGAGACGTGGTCCATGTGTACCATGAAGGGCCTGTCCAGGTTCCTCATGTCGTAAGTGTAGAGGCTGATGAGACACACAGAAAATGAAATTAGCCCTTAAAGTGACACCACGAGTAGTAGCATAATGTAATGTGACCACCTTAAATAACACACTTTAAATGTATTGTGCCTCTCTCAGAGAAAACCCACATAAACAATTTTCATGGCATTCATAATAACAGACTCATGAGAGGTCATATTTAGTGGCAGTAAAATACTATTCTGGAAATGAGTGATGTTTTCTTTCTTACTTGTAGTCCTCATTTGCACATGTAAAGTGATAGGCTTCCATGGGGTTCCAGCATAACGTGTTGCTCCTCATTGTCATAATAACCTGAAGAAGAGAACAAAAGTCTACAATAGCTACAGATTCAGTCATATTATGATAAAGAAAAAGGCTGAGAAAGGGGTAAATTCCTGCAACAACTGTATGGCAGACTCTACCTTTTTAAGCGGTGCTGATTCTCTCATGTCATAGAGCACAATACTCCTGTCAGAGGCACAGCTAGCAAGAAGTTCAGTCTGTGGAAAGACAAACCATTTACTTAGAAGCTATCAGGAGGATGTCAGCTTTAAATAAGTCTGACAGTCATCACTTTTTTGTATTTTGTACATGTCTAAACACAAAGGGACACAAACAGAGTGTTGGGTCCAGCAGCTGGTTTCTCACCTCCACCGGGTTGAAGCGGACAGAGCTGAAGCTGTCTACACCCCAGGTAAAGGAGCGGATTGGACTGCTCCTCTGCTCATCCCAGATGTCCACCTGCTGGCCACAAGTTGCAAACACAGCTTCCTTCTGGTGATGGTCCAGTCCAGTAAACACAGTCTGCAAAGGACACGTTTCTTTTCAATATAGCCATAATATTCTGTAACATATGGTGATGAAAGTGTAACTGCCCTTGACAAAAAAAGATAACAAGACAAACAAAAATACAACAGCCACTGATCCCACCTTGCCCAGGATTGTGTTGAGTGGCTCCTCTGCCTCTCCGTAACCCGGTGCCTCCATTTTCCATTGCTTGATTGTTTTGTCATCGCCAACCTGTTGCAATCAACACACCAAGAGACAGCAGCTTGTAAAAAGAACTCTGCATAAGCCCTGAGTTTAAAAACATCTTTTCAAACCTCGTATTAGATGTAGAAGGGGAACAGTTACCGTAAAAAAGGAAGTTCCACAGTAGCGAACAACCATTCCCCGCACAAAACCTTCGTGTGCTTGAAGAGTGCGGACGCATTCGTGTTTGGTCAGATTCCACATTTTAACCTGAGGATGACATTTTATTTTAAAACTGTGAAGCTGAACGATGAGTTCATAACACTTCTATTACATCGGCATAAAGTATTTAATCTCCACAGAGCAGGCAGTTACCTCTCCATCGCAGGAGCCTGACAGCAGGGTGGACAGGCTCTTAGTGTGCTTGGCCATGCAGTTCACCCCGTCTCTGTGGCCATCCAGGGAGGCCAGGAAGGGCTTGGCAAACACTCGCTCCAGCTTCGTGGCATTCAGAGCCCTCGTGTATTCTCTGCTCACCTCGAAGGGATGAAGGGACGGATCATAGTTTCTGGGAACTAACAACAGACAATCCTTAACGGGCTGAGAGGACACATGAGTGCAATGTACGACGATATGAGCTGAAAAATATCTATGCCTGCAGACACACTGACACTAATCAAACATATTTTCACAAATCATTTACAATGTTTAAATATTCCATGAAAATCTCAGTTTTTAGTAAGTATTAACAATAGGCCTGTGTGAGAAAATGAGCAATGAAATTGAAACTGCAATAGACACTCCATGCTGGTTGCTAAAAATCAACACTAATTATCTAAATGAACTGAATTAAAACATTTTATCATGGTAAATTTTGCCGCTACTGCTGTTGCATACCTTACATTTCTGGACTTAAGTTACAGCTGAAATAAAAACAGATTCAAATACATTTTATCAGACTTTAGAGTCCTATTTTGGTAATTGTTAGGATTCCATGTGTATTTGTAGTGGAGATGTTTCTTTGTTCCAACTCTTGCTTACGTTTACTTTCCTTTTAACCCTCTTTGTATGCTTTATATAACTTAAGGGACCTACCGACAAGTTACAGGCCAATTTAGGATTAACTTTCAGTTACCTTAAGCCTTGCATCTGTTAATTATATTAACAGGCTAAACGCATATTATCCTCTGCTTTTATTCATATTTAATTTTACGAGAACAACAAAGATTCTCCAGAGAAAAAAGCGTCTGTTTTGTAAGTTTATCGAGTTAAAGAGTAGGACTGACCACACCACCCTGACTATGGCTACTGTTTACTGAGAAAAACCGATTAGCATTACCACTAGTTAGCAAACAATGCATAGCTTTTCCGAATTTAACATATTTTTACTTACCTCGCTGAATATCTAGTTTGGTCTCCCGGACATAATCATCCGGATTCCTTGAAAGAACTTTAACTTTCATTTGGAAGCGGACTGAAAATGCTCACACACCTAAACAATGTTAATGTTAGCAAGAAAAAGCCCAGAGAGAACTGACTGCATCGGCCATGTGTTGGTGGAGGAGAAATTCGTTGGTCCCGCGTTGCATTGTGGGATTTCCAGTCCTCCTGATACGTCACTGACAGGTAGCGAAAACTGTTGTCAAGTTACAACATTTAGCGAGAAGAGAGCAGGAAATGCAGACATGTGGTCTTCACATCCACGAATAGAACGAGATAATGAATGAAATCACATTCTTGCCAAGACCAATACAAGACAGGAACTATGGCAAAACAGAATGCAAATATCATTAAGACAGAATATTTAACATCAAAAAATCTAATTTAATTCCATGTAAAAAAAAAAATAAGGAAGCAAAGTGGCTTTATGCTATACAAATGAGTAATAATTCTATCTCAAGATATGATATGTATTTTCTTAAAAGAATTTTAATAGTTATTTTAGAGAATAGTGAAGACATAATATTGATGCTAAACAACATCATTCCTTAAGAAAATATATGCAAAAATAATACACAAACTTAGACATAGGAAATACAAATTAATACGATCTCAGAAGCACTAGATAAAGACATATTTACATAGTTGTATTTTTTGACTGTGCACAGCACTTTGGTCAATAGCATTGTTTTTAAAGTGCTTGATAAATAAAGCTGGAGTTGGAGTTGCCATCAGAAATGATGCGATATGTTGAACAAGTGTCCTGGGATATGATTTTGGTTGTGTTTGTGAAAGTCTGATCTGCTTACTACAGTAAAAATGTTTTTGTCATGTCAAGAGTTCGGGTTCCTTTTTACTGTCACTGAAACGCATTTGCAGAAGAAACATTATAGTGTATATGGATGCTACTCATAGCTGGATATAGAACATGCAGTGTTTCAAATTTCCGCTGAGCCAAAATAACTTATATTGTCGAGGCCTCTGGAAAATAATTAGACTGTGCAGTTTGTCTTGAGCAGGGGTGTCAAGCATACGGTTCATGGGCCAAAACCGGCCCGCCAGAGCTTCCAATTCAAATTTTAAAAATCGCAGAGAAGACTAACTGCAAATTGTATAATTGTAAAACTGTAAATTTGTAACAATTTCTAGACCATGACAAGTTGTTTGACCATAAAGTAAAATATCATATTGTTCATTTCCAGACACCTATGACCAAATGCTTTGTGATTTTGTAGATACACTGTGATCTGTAAGTTGTAAATGATAAACTGAGGCATAATGTTGTTGAAATTTGCTTATTTTTTATTACTAAATTTCAGAGTGTTTTATAGAAAAAAGATAATTCGTTAAATATAAATATTTTCAGAATGCAATTTTTTGCACTAAAACAAAGGGGAAAATATGAAGTGTATTTATGTTATCATGCTGTGATTTTCCCAGTGCGGCCCACTTGAGATCAAACTGGGCTGAACTACAGGTCTAGAGTGTATTATTTTGAAAGGGGCTTCCGGCAGTTGTGCTTTCAAAGGCGTCAACTTGATATTTACTAGATACTAGCAGCAAGGTCGAGCCGTGGTGCTTCAACTTGACATTTGAAATGCGGGGGACCACCGCATGACAAAAACGTGGTTAGTTAGTTGGTAAAATGACACCGTCTTCTAGTTTGTGTACCATTTTAAAATTCTGCAGCAGGGACAACGAGTCGTGTCAGTTTTATAGTAAGTTAGACTTTTAGCTTTAACACGCGGCTAGCTGCCAGACGCTGCTAACATGAGCTCAGGTCCAAATCACGGCACCGTTACCGAGACAGGACTGTCCAGGAAACCCGTCTCCGCTGTGTCGTTAGCCGGACATGCCCGGCAGTTGTTCAGCCATGTGAGGATAGAGAACCTGGCGGCAGGAGTGAGTGGTGGAGTTGTATCGACGCTGGTGCTTCACCCGCTGGACCTGGTCAAGATCAGGTTTGCAGGTACAGAATGAAAGTTTAAACAGTGAGGCTGTCTGTTGTGATAATGGCATCTAAATCATCAGCAGTACTGTAAATTATGAGGTATATAGACTATAAATCTAAATTTTCTTTGAATGCAAACCAAAACTGCTTGTAAATCTTAAAATATAAAAAATATTTCCTGTTAAGCAGACGGCATGCTGCTAAGATGTAACTTGATCCTTTTTAGAGTCTGTTGATAAGTTTCATTTGGACGATTTAACCGTGTTGATGTCTTATCAATGCAGTGAGTGATGGACTAGAACTGAGACCTAAGTACAGTGGCATATTTCACTGTATGAGGAGCGTCTGGCAGCAGGAGGGACTGAGAGGACTCTACCAGGGAGTGACACCCAACGTTTGGGGTGCTGGAGCATCTTGGGGTCTCTACTTCTTTTTGTACGTGCATGTGTTGTATCTGCATGATCGTGTTTTTCATGAATGACAGCAGCACTGAACATAATCTGTCTTTCCCACGCTATCTTCCTTTACAGCTACAATGCAATCAAAGGGTACACAAAGGAAGGCCGGCAGACTGAACTGAGCGCCACAGAACACCTGGTGTCTGCCGCCGAAGCAGGTTAGTCCCACGTGTTTAAACACTGTTGCCCAATGCACACTCAGTGACAACAGCTAGATAAGACTGCTGCAAGCTGGATGGAACCGACATGGGGCAGATACAAATTAGTACACAGCTCCTCTGTTCGTCGTTGTTCCACATGCTCACATGGAGATGATTACTTTCAGCAAAATTAAGTTAGGAGCTGAAAACACAAGGATTTCAGCAGAAGAAGGCAGAGAGGGAGGTGGGCTTTATTGTTGCTACTGTCAACTACATCAGAACACAAAGATGCAACAACACATGTACACTGCCGTTCCATGAAAACTCCCACTTTTATCCATGTGCTAACATACACACGTGGACAAAATTGTTGGTACCCCTCAGTTAAAGAAGGAAAAACCCACAATTCTCACTGAAATCACTTGAAACTCACAAAAGTAACAATAAATAAAAATTTATTGAAAATTAAATAATCAAAATCAGCCATCACTTTTGAATTGTTGATTAACATAATTATTTAAAAAAACAAACTAATGAAATAGGGCTGGACAAAAATGATGGTACCCATAACTTAATATTTTGTTGCACAACCTTTTGAGGCAATCACTGCAATTAAACGATTTCTGTATTTGTCAGTGAGCGTTCTGCAGCTGTCAACAGGTATTTTGGCCCACTCCTCATGAGCAAACAGCTCCAGTTGTCTCAGGTTTGATGGGTGTCTTCTCCAAATGGCATGTTTCAGCTCCTTCCACATATGTTCAATGGGATTCAGATCTGGGCTCATAGAAGGCCACTTTAGAATAGTCCAACGCTTTTCTCTCAGCCATTCTTGGGTGTTTTTGGCTGTGTGTTTTGGATCGTTGTCCTGTTGGAAGACCCATGACCTGCGACTGAGACCAAGCTTTCTGACACTAGGCAGCACATTTCTCTCCAGAATGCCTTGATAGTCTTCAGATTTCATCGTACCTTGCACACTTTCAAGACACCCTGTGCCAGATGCAGCAAAGCAGCCCCAAAACATTACTGAGCCTCCTCCATGTTTCACCGTAGGGACAGTGTTCTTTTCTTCGTATGCTTGGTTTTTGAGTCTATGAACATAGAGTTGATGTGCCTTACCAAAAAGCTCCAGTTTGGTCTCATCTGTCCAAAGGACATTCTCCCAGAAGCTTTGTGGCTTGTCAACATGCATTTTTGCAAATTCCAGTCTGGCTTTTTTATGAGTTTTTTTCAGCAGTGGTGTCCTCCTTGGTCGTCTCCCATGAAGTCCACTTTGGCTCAAACAACGACGAATGGTGCGATCTGACACTGATGTACCTTGGCCTTGGAGTTCACCTTTAATTTCTTTGGAGGTTGCTCTGGGCTCTTTGGATACAATTCCAACGATCCGTCTCTTCAATTTGTCATCAATTTTCCTCTTGCGGCCACGTCCAGGGAGGTTGGCTACTGTCCCGTGGGTCTTGAACTTCTGAATAATATGAGCCACTGTTGTCACAGGAACTTCAAGCTGTTTAGAGATGGTCTTATAGCCTTTACCTTTAAGATGTTTGTCTATCATTTTTTTTCGGATGTCCTGGGACAGTTCTCTCCTTCGCTTTCTGTTGTCCATGTTCAGTGTGGTACACACCTTTTCACCAAACAGCAGGGTGACTACTTGTCTCCCTTTAAATAGGCAGACTGACTGATTATGAGTTTGGAAACACCTGTGATGTCAATTAAATGACACACCTGAGTTAATCATGTCACTCTGGTCAAATAGTTTTCAATCTTTTATAGAGGTACCATCATTTTTGTCCAGGCCTGTTTCATTAGTTTGTTTTTTTAAATAATTATGTTAATCAACAATTCAAAAGTAATGGCTGTTTTTGATTATTTAATTTTCAATAAATTTTTATTTATTGTTACTTTTGTGAGTTTCAATTGATTTCAGTGAGAATTGTGGGTTTTTCCTTCTTTAACTGAGGGGTACCAACAATTTTGTCCACGTGTGTAACTGCACAAGGGTTTTCTAATCATCAATGAGCCTTTCAATAGCATTAGCTAACACAATGTAGCAGAACACAGGAGTGATGGTTGCTGGAAATGTTCCTCTGTACCCCTATGGAGATATTCCATTAAAAATCAGCTGTTTACAGCTACAATAGTCATTTAGCACATTAACTATGTCTACACTGGATTTATCATTCATTTAATGTTATCTTTATCAAAAAAGAATGCTCTTCTTTCAAAAATACGGACATTTCTAAGAGACCACAAACTTTTGAACGGTAGTGTACATTTGTGAGGAGAAGACACATAAAGCAGAAAGGATTTATGTCTGTAATTGTAAAGCATATTCTGCCTGATCATTCTTCACTGTGTGTACAAGGCATAACTTGCTTTGCTGTTCCTGTGTTCTTTTATCAGGCTCTCAGTAGGGTTTTATGGAGCTCACAGCTACTATCTGTTACACTGTAACATTCAAATTTTGCTTGGACGGTATCCAATGATATACCATGTGGAAAGAAGCAGCTCTACTCTCAGCCTTCAGTAACTAGTTTATGACTTTATTGTGAGCCGGTGACCTGACTATTACAATGTTGCAACGATGGTGCTGGCATGCAGAAACAATGGTGATTCTGTTTCTACATGCTCTGAATTTTCATTGGTCGACACACACCCTGATATGGATTCGTCTCCAGTAAGCTAATGCAGCACTGCAGTGCCCAAAACAGTTCCGTTACAGTCAGCTTCTCCTGGATCAGGCCCCTTTGATGGTTCACGTTTGGAGGAACTGAACCACTTAGTCCTGATTTGCAAAACGTAACTACAAAAACATTCTACAGTTAATGAGGGAGCCATGTGTTAACAATTATGTGTGTCTAATCAAATTTCATTGCAGTAATTTGCTATTTGTTCTTACCCAGGCATCCTAACACTCACCATAACAAATCCAATCTGGGTTACAAAGACCCGGCTGGTGCTGCAGTACAACGCTGACCCAACCAGCAAGCAGTACAAGGGGATGGTGGACGCTTTGATCAAGATCTACCGCCATGAGGGCTTACCTGGGCTGTACAAGGTGAGACGTCAGTGTATTTTTGGATTTCCATTTAATGTAGGACTGTATGAAGTGCTCAGTTTAGCCAGTGGTAATAGTAATACTGAAGCTGTCTCCACTAGAGGGCGTCACCAGCCTGTGTTAGTGGTAGAAATCTCATGACTAATGGGAATCATATACAAAGTCTTAAGCTGTGTTTTAACTTTTTTTTAACTTCATGTGAATTTTATTAACCTGGCAAATTAATTTTGGCTAAATTCCTCATTGAAAATGCACCAAAAGGTAATTTACGTATTTAGGGATAGTTGTGTTGGTTTGAGTGTGTCAAGACAGAATAACTTACAGACTGTGTTCTCAAAAGGGTTTCGTCCCTGGTCTGTTTGGTACATCTCATGGAGCGCTGCAGTTCATGGCCTATGAGGAGCTCAAGAGAGACTACAACAAATACAAAAAAGTGCCTTCAGACGCAAAGCTGGTGAGTCATTAACCATGAGCCACAGACAGAATGGAAACATGCCCACTGTTCAAAAAAAATGAGGCATAAAGCTTGTAACTTTTTCAGTTAAATAAAATTAAAACCACAGTTGATAACAAGTGACTCATGGGTTTTCCCGTACTTCTTCCTCCCTGCCTCTGTCTCCATTTGTCTGACTCTGTAAACAGAGTGCACTGGAATACATCGGAATGGCTGCATTATCTAAACTATTTGCCGTGGCCACAACGTACCCGTATCAGGTGGTCAGAGCTCGACTGCAAGACCAGCACAACAGATACGACGGAGTCATGGATGTCATCAGACGGACGTGGCGGTAAGAAGCTGATCTGTTCATGACAGAACAAACATGCCACTCTAATTACTACACCAAGGAACGCAGCAGAGTTATGTGGTGATTTGTCTGAACGTCTGTTATTCCGTCTGTGTGCAACATTACTCAAAAACAGACGTGTGGATTTGGATGAAATTTTCAGGAAAGATCAGACGTTATACAAGGACCACCTCATTAGATTTTGGCAGCGATGCGGCTAATAGTCTGGATCTACAGATTTGTGGATCCAGACTGATTTTTCATGTCATGGCGAGATGATGACATGGCATCACTGTAACCATGGCAACAAGAGAACACTACATCAGCTGATTGTGATCCTACTACAAATCCACCTCTGAGGACTTATCAGGACTTATCTGTCAGAAATCAGACAAAGAACAACTGATTAAATTGTGGGGGTGTTTCTGAGTCCCATCAATTCCCGCCACCTGCTACATATTTAGGTCATGTGATTTGGCATCTGTACATAAGGTAGACATGCAGAACACACACCTGTGCTCAGTGAAAGGTCCTTTTGTTTGTGGGTATATCTGTATTAAATGGACACATTCTATGCTGCCATGATTTCTGAGCATCAGTAATAAACATTTCTGCATTTCTAAAAAACAAAATGCTGACAGTGCTATGTGAGGGAATGAACAGCTGAGTTCTGCGCTCTGAGTGCTTTTCTTGTTGGCCGTCATGTCCAGTTTGATTAATGGTTATAATTTTGTCACTTTCTGTGCAGGAACGAAGGCGCCATCGGCTTCTACAAAGGCATCGTCCCAAACTTGATACGTGTCACTCCGGCCTGCTGCATCACCTTTGTAGTTTATGAGAATGTGTCTCGCTTCCTCCTGGGGATTAAATGAGGCTTAAATGCATGGCATGGACAAAGACTGTGAGCTCACACTGAAATGATGCTGCCGTATGGAGAGGAGCATGCTGAACAGAGGCCCGACTGTGATCAGAACATGTAAATGTGCTGACATGAGGATCCACTCTCAGCATTCACATAGAGTGGATGAAAAAGTTATGAAATAGAGCAACACAATCACCAGTGGACAAGTTTTTCTTCTTATTTCAAATCAAATTCTAGCTTGTCAGTGATGCATGATGCAGCCATCATGTCTCCGATTCAGACGCACAATTAACTCATGTGGCGGTAGTATGTGGCTGGAAATAACACCGCTGTGAAGATCCCTTTTTTTAGACTGATGTGTTCTGTAAGTCAGTGTTTTGGGTTGATTTCAGAGGCAGTCGATGAATCAAGTTTTTCATCATAAGGTAGTGATGTTTACATTTAATACTTTCTGGCAGCAGAAAGGGAAAACTGAACGATGAAAAGCTTAATTATAACCTTCAAATTAAAGATCTTCTCAGGTGTCTAGCTGCATGTTTGTGTGATTGTAGTTTGTCTCTTCAGTTATTTCCTTGAGAACAGCAACAATGAGGATGGCTTTTGCTGCAAACAGACCAGCACACTTCTCCCTGAATTCATACTTTATCTGCTTTGTTTTTTCTCTTGACACAAATTGTAACTGCAGAGCTTTCTAGCATTTTGTTATAAAATCCAAACTGTGTTCTACCTGCAATGTGTCATGTGTGATATATGGAAGTACATTAAACGTGTAACTTTATGAAGTGCGTGCTATTTCAGAATTCCTAAAATGTTGCAAGAAATAGTATTGTTTTAGTGACATTCTTTAAAAAAAGATGACTTTATTAACAGTAATAATGCATATACAAAAAAGTCATGAGTACATAGTTTACACATTATCAATGTGTGTTTAATGGTTGCTGTGTCTAACAGCAGAACAAGCAGAAACTGCTACAGTACAGAGTTTATTTCTGGGAGACAGAACATCGTGTTCTGGTTTAAAGGCCTCTCAACTAGTGTTCAAGTTACCATCACTGATGCTGTGACGCCTCAGCAAACCACACCTGATCATTTTAGAGGGCCAGATAACATACAGTTACCCTAACAAGACTGGAGCCTCCCTTTCACGTAACTTTTATTCATTTCTTATTTAGGCAGCTCCTCAATGATGATCCTGGATACAGAATTCCAGCCCGTAGAAGCGTCTCCTCTGGGGTAGTCAGCGCAGGTCCCCACCCACACCGCCACATCCACCAACCCCGCTTTGACGCCCTCACACAGGCCTTCAACTGGAGAGAGAGAGAGAAAAACACAAGCAGAGGACAGAGCAAATGACTTTCAGGGAACACCCATTCTGTGAACTGTGTTGTTGTGTGTCAGTGGTGAACTTTGTGAAACCTAACTGGAAGAGTGATGCTTTAAACACCGGCTTTCCAAGCTCCAGAACAGTTGTATAACCACTTAAAGGCAAAGTTCAGCGTCCTTCTTGCCGAGTTTGTACAGAATGAAAACAAAGAAGCATATTTCCCAAAATGTTCGGCTGTTGCTTTAAATTACAGTGGCAAAGGATGTTTGTGAGCTTCTTAGAATGACTTGGTTTTCAACATTACACTGTTTTTAAGCTAATAACACCAAACAGTTCACATCCTTAGCCACATTTTTTAAATATAGCCCTCAAACATTAACAGTGTTGTTGTGCACTCTTGGATTTACTGACTGGCCAAAACCGCTTTAGCAGTGATAACATCAAAACAAGTGACTTTATTAGCAGTGGATCAGACATACACAACACTCAGGAGGAATTCTGCATCATTCTTCCTCAAAGACTTGCTTCAGCTCAGCCGTACCTAAAGTTTGTTTGGTGTCAACAGCAGTCTGAGGGGATTCTTTTACATCTGTGTTTGAGGTTTGAACTGATTGGGCCACTCCAAAAGGTGGATTTTCTTTGTTGTAAGTCATTGTGCTGCATCACCCAATTTCTACTAAGCTTCTATTAGAAGGTAGGTCAGACCTCGACATTATCCTGAAGCAGACTCAAGCCATGATGATGCCGCCACCATACTTCCACCGTATGCAGCGTTATTTTCACTCACATGGGATTTAATTTAGCCATAGTCTCATGAGTTCACAGACATTTTCCCAGGAAGTTTTTGGACTGTCAAGGTACAGGGTGACACAAAAAACGGGAACTTTTTAACGATCCAATAAAACCGAGAGTGATGGAAGAAAAATATTTTATTCATAGTAATTGAAACCTTAAAACATGCCATTTAAGAAACAATGATGGAATTGTCATTTTTTAAAAATGACTTCCTGTAGATGGCGTCCTCCTGTACAAATACATTCTTGAAATCTGCTGTTGAGATTCCTCATTAACCACTGCAACATCTCAGCGGGGATACTGTGAATTTCATCCTGAATTCTCTGTTTTAACTCATCCAGAGTTCTTGGTCGAGTCGTGTACTCTTTACTCTTGAGATAGCCCCAGGTAGATTTCAAGAATGTATTCGTACAGGAGGACGCCATCTACAGGAAGCCATTTTTGAAAAATGAAAATTCCATCATTGTTACTAAAATGGCATGTTTTAAGGTTTGTTACTATGAATAAAATATTTTTTTCCATCACTCTTGGTTTTATTGGATTGTTAAAAAGTTCCCGTTTTTTTGTGTCACCCTGTACTTATTGGCAAATTTCAGGTGTGTTTTTTCATATTTTTCTCGGAGAGCAGCAGCTTCCTTAAATGTGACCTATTCCACTGACACGAAGCTCCGTATGTGACTGGTGTAGGTTAGACTCATGAGCACAGATGTTAGGCAGCTCCAGTGATGTCTGAGGTGTTTGTTTGACTTTAGTGAGGAATCTGCATTTGGACTTTTGTGTCACTGATTGGATTGAATGCTAACTGCTAACTATAATTAACTGTTGTTGATGTCATTAGCCAAGGGGGTTCACATACTTCTCCCAGCCTACACTGGGAATATTTGATTTGTGTGTTCAGTATAGACAAGAATAACTCGATGGCTTGTGTGTGGCGTTAGCTAAAACGAATGGTGTTTGATCATGATTGCAAATTGGGATGAGAACAATTCTCTCACTCTTTCTTGCCACAGTGTGCATTACGTGCCACTAAAGAAGACAGTGTTGTTTCTGATTATTTATCGTACAACAAAGCCGATAACTTGAGTCGTACCTGAGGATGTTCTGTGGATGTTGATGGTTGAGTTGAGCTCAGGACTTCCTTGATCTAAGTAAATGATGGACTCTATGGGCAGCGGCCCTGTGCACTCCGCTCCATTGAAGGTGAAGTACCACCTCTGACAGCAGGCATTCTTACACTTGAGTCTGAGGGAGCCACTGAAGAGAACTCTGAGGGCGCTGTCTGATCGCAGCTTGGTGAACGTACAGTCCTGCAACACAGCATACAATCAGTGTGTACCTGTGTATCATTTATGAGCATGTGTGCTGACTGAAATGTAATGAAAAAGACACATAACACTTACAGCTACTTTACCCAGGTCGATACCATAATTCAGGGAGTTCCAGGCGCACTGCTTGTAGTTGGGCTTCCAGGGCTCCTCGAATATCTCACTAACGCACTCTCCTTTTTCACCCTTAAGCCCATCGCGTCCTGGGATACCTGGAGTCCCTGGAATACCGTTGGCTCCAGGGTTACCATCTCTGCCGGGGGTTCCTGCTGGGCCCTGCATGCAGCTGCCAAACTGGAAAAAAATACAGACAGAAGAGGAAGTCAAGGCACAGACGTACAACAGCAGCAGAACCTATTGTTATCAAACTTCCTGTTTTACATTTTCTTCTTTTTCCTTCCTTAAGGGGTTAAATCCCTGTTTGGGCTGCATGCATCACAGACACCTAAACGCTGTAACCCACCCAACCATCACACACAAGATGCCAGATTATACCTCATTTACAAGTCTTATAAACAAATACACTGCCATCGGGCCGAAACAAGTGTAAAAGCAGATGTGATCCAAACCAAGGCGAAGCAATAGAACCTGCAACCATGAAGCCAGTGAATGACAGATTGAGTGTTAATGAGGAACTGAAGGCCTGGCGATGGCCTAAATTAGTAGGTGTCTGGCCACACATCTTGGTGTGATTCATTGCCCTGTTGGGTCTTCTGCTATGTTTAAACAGATGCAGCATCTTGCTCAAGCTGACTCAAATACGCAGAGACACACAGAGACTGGGGAGCTCGCCAAAACCGACCACATACAGAGATAAACACAATGAGGTTCCAAATAGGTTTGTGTAACATCTTTCTTCAAAGATACGATTTTGGCCAACAGATTCTAATGTGTAGGTTCTCTGCTGAAGCTTTTTTTAGCTGCCGTGGGTTTCTAATTTTAGTTAGGTGATTTGTAAGTCATTCTTTCAGCCAGGAAGACAGACATAAACTGACACGTAGAAGTGCGTCCTCGCCCTTAAGCAAACAGTGATGCCAAAAGTATTTGGATCCGAGTTTTTGTTGGGTCATTGCTGCCCTTTTACTCAGCATGCAGCAGGGGAGCAGTTATAGGAGGCACATGGCCAAGAGGCATTAAGGAAGAAAAAAAAAGAAAACCCAAAAGAAAGCAGGAGAAGAGAACAAAGAGCTTTTACTCCAGTTTCACCATCTTTTCCTGACCTGAGCCCCTCGAGTAAAGTCTGAAAATGCATCTCAGACTGTGTGAATCTGAAAAATGTTTTAACAGATAGAGTATTGTAGTGTCAGCTGCTGCGTCACAGATGTTTGAGAGTCTGGTTTTGACATTAATGCTAGAGAACCTGGAGACGTAAGAGCTGACATCATCGCTATAGGAAACTGTGAAGTCTGTGATGAAACCAGTAAATTATTGGATGGCATGCACGTGCTGTAATAGTGCTGGAATGTGTCCTTAAGAAAAAAGGACAAAACCTCAATGCACCTTGGGTGTATAGCTGGAAAAATGTGGGAATGATGCAAGTTCTGCATGAGTCTTAGAGCTCAGTCTCAGCATTTTATTAAGGGTTGGATTTTTGGAGAGCCTTCAAAGCAGACTAATGAATGGAACCTCTGTCCACTTAGACACACAGCTGACTTTTATATTAGCTTCCAGTCTGCTGTTTCTATAGTGGTGCCTACAGAGGCTGCCTGCCTGCATGAATTTCACTCCAGCCCTTCTGAGTATTAGTAGTACATGGTCCATTACTGTAACTGGAAGCATAAAGGCTGCATTTGCCCCCAAAGTGAAGAGGAAATGGTAGCATTTCATGCGTTAGTCAACATCGAAGCAAAGCCTGAAGCTCTCCTGGAGCATGCAGAGCATGGGCATAGAGCTTTGAGAGATTTTAGATTCAAGGGATCTCAAGTAAGATGCAAAATAGGATTTTACGATTACCATGTTGTTCAAATAAGTAGATCTTCCATCTCCAGAGTGTCTAGTACAGTTGGGCTTTTCTGCATCATTTCCAGTGCACTAGATACAGATGGTAACAGAGGATGCTATTTATTATATGCTTCCACTGCGGTTGTGGAATAATAAAGAGCAACTGCTTAGTGGTTTTCAAAGTGGGGTCTGCAGACTTCTAGGAGTCCCCAAGGGGAGGGTGAGGGTCCACAGAGTCTCAGTAAAATAAACAGCAGCTTCAGTTTCATCTGATTCCCTGGAGGTAAAAATGTGTGTCCACTCTGTTCCTTCACTGCCCAGCTACCTACAGCACAGAGGGTTATGTAATTCTGTACAAATATAGTGGGAGATTGGGTAAGATGAGAAGAAATGAGGTGGAGGACAGTACAATTAAACACTAGAACCCTGCCATGGGTTTATTTTGTAATATTATTATTGGAATTTTAATATAAGATAAGTTTTTGACCAAATTCAACTCACACAGCCTAATTTTAAACTGCTGCAACAGTCCCACAGATAACAAAGAGGTAGACAGTATGAGCCAGACCCCAACTTCCTCTTTGGGATTTTATTTTCTTATGTCCACTCTGTCTCCTGGAGAAGAGCCAAACCTGGAATAACAGAGAACCAGCTGACTTCACAAAAGCTATAAAGCTGCATTTTCTCCTCTGCTGCTGCAGCAGGTAATTTTGGAGAACATTTTGGTGACCAAACTCCTACATGGAGATGAATCAGCTTATTTAACGTCATTTAGGGGAAATGAAGTCGTTTAAAGACACGAATAAAAGAACACCTTGGCTCAAAAAAGTCCGGGATGAACGGGATAAATGATGCAAATTAATCAATGAAAGGTAAACCAGATGCGTGAAAAATGCAATAAAGCGCGATAAATTAAACACAGACCGTAACAGTATAATGAAATGTATTTTCAGTAGTTGTGAGAAGTTGCTAAATGTGACTAGAAAATAAAGTTAAACTCGACACATGATAATTCACTTCTCCATTATCAGATCCTCTTACCTTGTCAGCATCAGGATCCTTTCGGTATCCTCTATTCCTCACCTTTTCCACGCCATAAAGAGGTAAAGCCAAGCAGAAAAGAAGCAGCAGGCGGGCAACAAAAGGAGACATCATAGGAACGACAGCGGACTAACAGCTGCTGTGCTCAGTCTGAGATCTGAGGCGACACTTGGACTAACTGCAGCCGCTTTGAGTCCAGAGGAGGCAGGACGATGGAAGGAGGAGGAAAAACATCCCTGTGGCATTCAAATGGGCAGAATGGGCTCAGTGCAAGGGAACGTATTAGTGTTCAGACAAAATCTAAAATCCATCTCATATTGGATGATTATTGACACACACACGCAGAAATTAATTTTTAATTCAATATTCATCCAAAATGAAACAGCACTGATACAAAATTTTATTGAAAAGATACATTAAAAAATGCAGCATAAGTGTCTCACAAGGAGCATTTCTTAGCTAAACTAGGTCTGGATACAACAAGAGCCCGTCCACATGCCAGAGGAGAAACATAAAGCAGAAACATACAAGATTCCCTTTTAATTAGTGTTATCGGAAATTCTGCTGTGACTCCCAAATATAAAAAGGAAATCAGTTCCTTGCACAGCAGAACAGACATTATAGCAAGACTTACTCTCAAATAAATCACAGCAGTTGTTCTGGAAGTACTTGAAGTCCAGATATGTGGTCTGTGACCCATATGTTATAAATAACCCCCAAATAAATCTCTAAATGCTCATTTTGTAATTGTAATTAATAATTAGTGGTTTGTGCTTCTACTGATAAATAGTGCAAATCCTGTTTGATTGGCTTCCTCTATTTGATTCAAAGTCTATGAATTTACAGCATCACACATGTAAAACATCTGCAGTTTTTTTTCTTTTGGAGGATCTTTGAAGATGAGGCACATTCTTTGAGAAAACTACAAAGCTGCACTGAACCCAAATCCACAGGACACGTTTCTGAAGACGCCGCAGCACAACAAGGGTTTGTACAGCAGGAACAAGTAAGAAATGAGCGTAAAATGAAAAAATATCTTTCAAGAAAAGTTTTCAAAAACAAAAGCACATATTCAAAATTCTCTAATAATGAACTACATCAAGTTTAAGGAACAATAAAAAGAGGCACATAACGCGTATCACAGGAGGAGATTTCAAATCATCTTCCAGGAAGAACAATAAGACATTCAGGATCAGTTCACCACAGGAAGAGCTTCCCTCGGCTGAATGTTTGGCAATATCATGACCTTTCTAACAAAACTTTCAGTGTCGCAACTAGTCCATTAAAAAACTTAATTTCTACTATAAAAAAGAATATTTACATAAATATAGTGTTTGTGTACTAGCATGCATTCTATGTCATTGAACTATCCATCTATAAAAGAGCATGCGATTACATTACGTGAACATTGGTAGCTGTATGGATGGATAAACCTGTGCATCTGCAACATTCAGGCTAAAATGACAGTAAAGCTGGAAGACACAGCCGTCACCCAAACAAACTACATCATCTAAAACCTTTAAACTCAATCAAAACCCACAGATTCTGGTCCAACATACCACAGCTGAAATACTTGGGATATGTTCCATTTTGCTGGCAATGAACATTAACTGGCTGTAATCTATCAGATATTATAACCCAACAGGTACACATCCACTAGTATCGAGTGTGGCTGCAGTGGTTTCATGGATGGATGGATGAATACATCATTTTGGCAGGTCAGACGTGTCAACAGCTGCTGTCCTTTGGGTCCTTGCTCTCCTCTGGCACCTGGTGCACCATCTGGTGGGCGGAGTCTTGGATTCCACTGGTGTGTGATAGATTTAAAGCTGGATGCTGCAGCTGCTGTCCAATGGGAAGTGGCCTGTTCTCAGACAGCTCGCTCCTTGGAGTCATCCTAAACCAGCCAGGACAGGTTACAGATCAGGAGCAGTTATTGTTTGTAATGATATAGTTGCTCACTCTGGCTTAATGCCTGTTACTGAATGGAAGAATTGCTTCGACATGAACAATGTAGGATAGATGAACTTTGGGACCTTGAACATGGCCGAGCACATGACATGAGCCATGAAGTCACATTTTAACAACAGAAGCCTAAAATAAATGGACAAGTATATGTGTTTCTGCTTTTCTGAAACATTAAGGTACGGAGACAACAATTCTTACCTCCCATCTGCAACTCTGTGCATGCTCTCTGAGCGGCTGCTGACCTTACTGGAGCTCCCCCCTTTGCTGCGTCTCTCTCCCACCTCCCTCTCTCTCTCCCCCCTCCTGGAGCTTCGGCTGGAGGTTCCTCTGTCCAGGTGCTCCCTGGCTGACATTTCAGACAGGGAGCCTTGCATGTGGTGCTCATGGTTGCCCAGCGCAGAGGTGCCTTGATTGACTGTGGTGGAGGCATTGGAGGGTGTGAGGCCCGTGCTCGTGCCCATGGACTTGGAGATAACCTTGAGCTTGTGGGAGCTCGGCTTGTAGTGCTTCTTCTTGTGCTGGACGCGACTGTTGTGCTTGAGGAAGAACTCGCAGGACTCCTGAAGCACCCGGCGGCTCTCACTGATGGGACTGTGGGTCACAAGACAAGAGAGTAAAGGCATAAAAGATGAGCCTGATTACTCTGACTGTATGAGAATGTATCTATGTTTACAGCTGTAGTGAGAGATGTGGTCTTACTCTCTTTTGCGGGTTCTGTTGAAGAAGTAGGCCCATTCTGAGCAGGTCTTTTTACTGCTGACCCAGAACACTGCAGATATTCCAACGATGAGTGTCATCAAGTATTTTACCAGAAACAGAGAGAGGTCAGGACGGTCGTGCTCCGTAGTCTAAAAGATGAAACAAACAGGGTATTGATTGACACATCCAATTTTTGGCTCAAAATAAATAAGAAATTTGAAGCTAAAGCATCAGGTACTGCTAGTTTTCAGTGTATTGCAGCACTCAATAGCTCATGTATCATCCACTACGTTTTTACAGAACTGTCAAAATCAAAATATGTATCAAAATGCAATCATAGTGAGGATTTCCATATAGTGTTTTGCTGAGCTGGCTATCTATTATCTCAGTTTTTTCCCTATTCATCTTTCCACACCTTGTTGAGCTTTGTCTTAAAGCTGTTGATTTTGTTTATTGAAAGTAATGTAGTTGTTTGGTTTTGATCATTTTTGACCCTATTAGTTGCTTGTCTCTGTTTGAAAAAGGCAAATCATATTAGAAATCGTATGCTGCTACTACTGGCCATGTGCTCTAATCTAGTCAGCCGTAATAAGACAAAAACTTTCAATAAATTCTTTCTGCCAAGTCAGTGATTTGATCATGTGGAACTTGCCAGAAAACAGTATTCACACTGAGTGAGCCACAGCTACCTTGTAAGAGCAGGGGATGCTGTACTCCTGACAGCGGTCGTTGATCCAGGTGTTCTCCCAGGTGCTGCGGTAACTCTGTTCGTAGGTGTAGCAGGCTAACAGGGTGACCAGCGGGACCAAGTAGAGGCAGCTGAACACACCGATGCGGATCATGAACTTCTTCAGCTTCTCTTGGTTGCGCTCGTCGTGCTGAATGACCTGCCGGACGTGGTTGAGAGAAACGATACCTGCCAGAATGAGAAAAAGGCCGACTATGACGCCGACACACAGTGGAGCAATAACAAAGTAGCGCAATGCGTCCAGGTCGTAGAGCCCCACAAAGCAAACTCCACTGATGCTGTCGCCTTCAACCTTGTTCAGAGCCAGCAGCATGACAGTCAGTGCACCGGGGATACCCCAGGCAGCAGAGTGGAACCACACCTAAAGACACAAGAGACAAAGAACAATACTGTCAGCAGGATGTACGACAGTCGTGGCTGCTAATTTTAAATGCATGTTCAACATTTAATTCTACATCATTGTAATCTCTTGCTGTTTGCAACTGAAATGATTTTCAATTCTTAAGAACCTTACCGCTTTCTTCTCAATAGCCTCGCAGCTCCATTTGGGTCCAGCTGCCAGAAACCATGTGATGGTGAGTATGACCCACCAGACAATACCAGCGATGGAGAAGAAGTAGAGAAGCATAAAAAGTAGAGTGCAGCCTTTGCTCTGAGAGCCCAGCACCACTGTGTCCACACTGGCAGGGTGGGTTGCTTTGATGCACGCTGCATTGTTCCCCAACAGGAAACCTATAAAGTATATGAGCGAGACAAAGCTGTAGCAGACGGCGTAGAAGATTATGGGGCGCTCGGGGTAGCGGAAACGCTTGACATCAATCAGGAAAGTGAGGAAGGTGAAGAGCGTAGCACACACGCAGATGATGGAACACACGCCAATGAAACTCTTGGCAAATTCAATGTCATGGGGTTTGAAGTACATGTTGGAGCAAGGAGGAGCACAGTCCTGGGCCCCCAGGAATGATGAGCCATGACCCGGCTTGGTTTTTAGCTGCAGTGGGCACCAGAACCCAAGGTCTCTTTTAGCAGCTTCAGAGATCACTGGAGTGGTTGGAGGAATCATAGAACCATAAGATAAGCCACATGGCTCCAGCCTAGAGGATAAACACAAGAACAGTACAATGGATTGATCAAATGACTGTACCACAAAACACATTCAATGTCACCAGGCTTCCTTTGATGATGGTTATCAACTTTCTTTGTTCATCTATGTTTTCTGTTTCAGACACGTTCAGAAAAAGGGAAGCGTATGTCATGTGACTCTTCTTCTGCACAAAATAGACCAATGGTGTGCCTCGCTCCTACTTCAGCTAACAGGGTGTTATAACAGACAGGAAAAAGAAGTTGATGACAGTAATTAATGACAAGCGCTGCTACTGCAATGCAAGACAGAAATGTTGGTAGAAAACTGTTATTCGTGTGTTAATGTATTTATTTTACCAATCAGTGGTCTAGTAGCTGCAGTACCAGCAAGGTAAATGAAGTTGACAGGAAGTGAGAACCAGGTTAAAAAAACAAACAACATATGCATTTTTACGTCACCAACTGAATGCATGTACGTTGCTACGGCAACACCACACATACAGTGCAGTGTTTCCCCTGGGTTGAAATGGCTGTGAGGTGGTGGGGGCACTTTCAGCTGAAAGTTGTTTGGGGGGGGGGGGGGGGGGGGGGTGAAAGTGAGGCTCTTCTTACAGCAGATTTAAACCTTGAAACTCTGAGTGTAGCATGTTAGCTCCTAGCATAAGTTACCATGGCGATCTAGCCAGATTCAAAGACAGGCTCTTTTTTGATACTCCAAAACTCTGACTTCAATCTTCCTACATAGTGTAGCCATCAGGTCTTATGGGTAATGATCTTCTGGATTGTTTGTTGATGTTCTCTTACTTGTCACACTGCAGCTCAGGAGGCCAGGTGATGCCAAAGACGCGAATATTTTCCTCGCAGTCGAACAGAACGGCCTCACAGTCCTCTCTGCATGGACGAAACACGTTGTTCTCTTCGGTGCATACTGGGAAAAAGGCTTGGCAAAGGAAGTGGTGGACGTCTGGAGAGCAGCGCAGGTTTGTCAGGGGCATGAATGGCTGGAATGGGAAAGACAGCAAAAAGCCATTAGATTCAAAATGAATTTGCCTCTACGAGACTCATGGTTGCAATCTCTGCTTGAGTGAAGTTACCTGAAAATACATGAACTTGTCAGGGTTCTATTTATGAATGTCACATCCACAAAATTCAGATACAGGATTCATTACCTGCATAGTGTGCAAGAACCTCTGAAGGATTCATATCCACCTTTGTGACATCAAAACCAACATTACTGCATGATTTGTTATATAGTACCCACTCCCAAAACAAAATGTTGCAGCATGCAACGTCTCAGAGTCACCAATAGGACATGAATTGAAAATAAAAAATATTATATATAAGGACAACTGACATTTTTGCTTATCAAATGGTCAGGAACTGAACTGCACAGATTGAGATAAGCTAACACGGAGTCATTACCTGTGCTGTACACAGACAGATCACGCTGACTGTCGTGCATGGTTAACCTCCACAAGCCTATTCTGATCTAAAAAAAAACTGTAAATTCCATTTTTGACTGTTTTCCAGCTGTGGATTATCTCTGAAGATGTTTCCAAGAGATGCTACTGATGTACAGATATTTACAGTCTGCCTGAGGAGATTAATTCAGCGTTTCCAAAGAATGCACTGTTCCACGCTGCTCTTCGTCTTCTCCACTGAGTTTGTGGCCATCACTCTTTGTGGATTTGTTGGTATTAAACATGAACTTTGCAACCCACAGCTGGAAGACAGACAGGTACAAGTGGTTTGATTTTTCCCATGTGATTTGCATGTGAAGTCTATGTAACCAAATATTTCAGTGTGTGGACTGCTGAGGTCAGAGATGGAGCCGCTGGTTTGCAAAATGATTAACAAGAAAACAAAGTCAGCAGAAAACGACACAAAATCAGATTAATCTTTAGACATATCTCACGCCTTTGCTTTTCTGACAGCACATGGACAACTTTTTATTTTTATTTTTATAAAATATATTTGAATAGAACCAATCGGGTGCAAATCAACTTTGCTTTATTTAAAAGGTCACATGTCAAAAAGCTGGAGAAACACGCCTCTATACAGAGTCCTAGCTTCATTTCATCAAACTGCAGTGCCCTAAAGCATGACACAAAGCTGCTCATTCACTAGCTGGAAACCATATTCCTCTGTTTCAACACGCTGGTCATGAGCTTCAAGACTGAAAAGGGAGGGGAGGACGCAGTATAGGTTGCAGGAAATGAGTGCATGGACATTTGAAAACACACAGCGACAGGCCAAGAATGCACAGGGCTGTTCATAGGTGGGATGCAGAGGAGCCAGAGTATGTGGCATTTATCAGCAGCTTTAGACTGAAGAAATCTTTATTCTACTTGACTGAATCCAGATATTGTCAATGTTATTTATTGTGTATTTAACCTTAAATAACAGTACACAGTTCAGAAAAACATATCATAAACATATGTAATGCAAACATTGAAACTGTCACCAGTTCTCCCTGTATGAGCCCACCAACAGCTACGAACACGCAGAAGATGGATGTTTTAAAGTACTCTTGGTTTCAACTTCAAAACTATTATCTAACTTTTAGAAAGAACCCTGTCTGTCTCAACTGCTCATATTTGTAGAAAAACACTAACATACACTAGAGCACAGTCAGCTATGCAGCGATTCCTCTCCTCTTCTTCCTCCTGAAATCCAGTCTGGCACTCGGCCCACATCTCTGGTTCCTGAGCCTGGCCCCTCTGACACTGAGCGTCCTTGTGTCTCTCCTGTGGAGGTCCTGGACTCCGAGCTCCTCGTGGCTCAACAATCTGACCTTTTTTGCCTTTACAGCAGTTACTGTAAAAACTGCCCTCATTTCAGAACCCTTCAACCAGGATCAGCTGTACAAGTCGACCTGATTTGCTATTAAGGCAAAATCCTTTGCAGAGAATTTCATACCAAAGAATTTTGAGGATTAAATGATTTGGAAAATGACTAGGCTCTCACTTTTCAAAGTCTAGCTCAAACTTTTAAGACCCTCAAGTGTTCCTGTCCGTTACAGTCCGTCCATCAGTCTTTCCATTCTCTTTGTATTCTAACACTTCAAACTTTTCTGTTTCAAAAGCTGGCAAACACTGTTGGAATCTGGGACCAAGGGCGGAAAAGGTTAGCCCTCCTCCGGAAAATCCTAGCGATAGGCAGGCCTGAGCTCAGAATAAAGCAGAAGTCTACGTGATTCCAGCGGGCAGGGCTTTGTGATAAATCGCTGCACACTTTCAAAGAGCGCTGTGCTCAGTATGTAATACCGAATGCAGCCCCGAGAGAGTAAGATTGTCACCTGGGAGACAGGACAGCGGAGGTAAAGCCTTGTACGGGGAAATAAGTGAGTGATTAACTGAGAGAGGATACTCATTGTGGTATGCGCAGGAGGCTTTGTGTGTGACTGGGTGTGTCCCTCCCCTTCCTCCACATATCAAAGGCCCCTCACAACAAAGTCGATGAAGTTGCCCGTGGCCAAAGTTGCTGTGAAATCAGAAGCCTATACTTTTGCCAAATGCCACACAAAAGACTCCTTCAACAGATCACTGTTCATGCTCAAGATGCTGACACCAAATGTGAGTAACCCAAACCCTGGAATGCCTGGACACTGGACGCCGCTACTAGAGAAACAGAGTTCACTGCTGAGGGATGCAAGACAACACCTGGTCTGAAGGCACATCAAAGTGCTTTAGCCATCACATACTATGATTTTTAGGAGTATGAAAACATCAATTATCGGCAGATAACAAAAAAAATCACTTCCATCATACAGTACTTTATACTGATAATTATATTTAGTCACTGCACAGAGCAGTGGCTAAAGCTGCATCTGTTATGATTTTAATGGATAGAAATGACTATTAGTCTGAGCAGAACACTGAGATGTGAATTCTCCTAGGTTTTGTGTAATGGAATATTAACTATGATGATACTGCAGCTGTTGTGCATCATATTGTTTCAAAAAAGACAAAATTGTTGGATGTGGCCTAACACTGTTCAAATTCCCACTGCATCCCAGGCACACATTTCCCAGAGCAGCAGCTGAGCGTCATCTGAGAGCCATTGTTGCTCAGAGTCAGACTGTCAACTGTCAACCTTTTTTTACAGCGATTACAGCCATTTTCCTCTACCAGCAGAAAAATATCTGTTGCATTTAACCTGTCAATGTTAAGACACTGCATTTTTCTTTTTGCATCATGATGATGACCTAATTAAACACTGGATATCTGAAGGTAATGCTAAAAGCAAAATCTGAAAGTTGATGAAGTCTGGTGACATGTTGACCAATGACATACTCTGACACAGACGCATGACAAATACTGTGGATAGGAATTTGTTTATTAAAAAAATCTATTTTTAAACTCTTCTTATCAGTATGTCCATATGGTGTTACAGAATAAAAGACACATCATAAGCAAAATAAAGAGTCACTGTCATGTCTGAGCATTTCCACCTTTAACCTTCATTACTGCTTCAGAAACACTGCTTCAGACTTTAGGGTTTCAACAAACCTGAGAGATCAATCCTGTCAACTTGCATGGAGCTTTCTGTACCGTTCTTCTTCTTTAGATTCAGTTTTTGAACACATATGGAAAATTGAGTCCAACATTATAAACTGAGAAAATGAATAAAGGTTTCTTAAATAAGGCTGATTAGGAGCTCTCAGTTCTGAACCTTACGTGTCTCTGTAGACTAATTTCAGTCGTTCGGGTGAAAGTCAGAACATCACACACATGATGGGCCAACAAACACAAAAACACTTCACACAAATACACGATACTAGCAGAGGAACAAATATAGCCTATGTCCCAGTGAAGGTTACACAGGTGCCACGCTTTTAAACTGAACAGGACACTCTGTGGTGAACATTTCTGAAGGAACAGATGCTTTGTCCAGTGAGTCCAGAAGAAGAAGACAACCCAAAATGACTGAGAACTTGGGAGAAGATCAACAATAAACTGCAAAAGCAATGACTGCAAAATTATCTCCTTATCCAAGCGGTGAACTGGCTTGTTAGCGCAGAGTAGACAATTAGATGTTATCTGCAGTGGTCTGGTCAGAGCCACTGATTCTACACACTCACTGTGTGTTCAAAGCTGTTACATGATGATTGCTAATATTTGTCACACTCTGTGCTTGGAATGCATTTAGAGGTTCAGTTTGGGAAACTGTGACGGGAGCATAATCAGACTATTAATGACCCTGAGCGGAAAACAACATTAATTAAATTCTGTTTGAACACTTTTGTGCAGAGTAAAGTTCTGTCTGTTTACACTGCTGTCATCTGCAATACAATTTCTTTTAAAAAATAAAAGTAACATATCTGGATTTTTGAGAAAAAAAGCAGGAGTTTTGAATATTAAAACAAGAATGAGCACACCAGTGTTGTTAACTTCTGCTGCAGGCCAACAGCATGCCGATGTTGTTGTTTTTAATGACAATAATCTAACAAATGTATGAAGAGACCTGCTGCTTTTAACGCCATCCGTTAAGCTGATGTTTGAATTTACATGGATCATTTTTTATCTTTCGTGGACCTACCTTAAGTGGTCTCTATTAGAAGCATCATCACTGCTACTCTCTAAAGTTTCTCATTAGAATGTGTCATGTTAGCTGGCCAAAGCTCAGAGATGCCTGTCAAAGGTGGAGTGTGGTTTTAAAAAAATGCATGCAATGCACAGATGTGTGTCACTGTGACACACAAACTTGTATCGCATACCTTTCATTATCTAGACCAGGGGTCAGCAACCCGCGGCTCCGGAGCCGCATGAGGCTCTTTCATCCCTCTGTTGTGGATCCCTGTAGCTTTGGAAAATAAATAATCAGCAGGCTATTTAATTAAAATTTCTTTTATTTTAGTTTGTTACTTTTTAAGATTTAATTCTAAATGTGAAGATTATGGTGATCTTGTAACATCAAAATAAAACGTCTTAATTTTTGTCTGTCAAAATATGCGTCCCAGCCGTCAGTCTCCGACACTCGCCGCCTGCATGTATTCATTTGGAGTCCTGTTGATCTTTGGATCCCAGTGTTTGCTCTGCATTCATTCAGCAGTGACGGGGCTCCATTCCTAAATCCTAGCCGTCGCTCCTTTAAATTTCTTTCTTTTTCTTATTGTCACAAATACACCACCGCTGCACGTCTCTTCACAGCAGAGTCCTGCATTGTGTCGGGTACTCGTGAGTACTAAGGTAAACTACGGATAACTGTCTTGCTCAGTATCTACTCTTTGATATGTCAGGTTAATACCACGTTACTCATGAGAGCACAGCTCAATGTCACGTCCAGCATCCAGGCAGCAGGTCAGAGAGTCAGAGGAGTGTCGTCTTGGAAAATAGGGAGTTTTAAAATGTGATTTGAGAATTTTTTTCACAAGCATGAGAATCTTTCGTTGTTATTTCTATCCAACATCACACCCCATGGAAACCCAGCTGTGAGAATCTTTAAGTTATGAGAGCAGCTGGTAAGCGCTGCAACTTAAATTTTAGTACAGATATAATCTGTATTTGTGCAATACACACCTTCAACAAATTCAGCCTCAGGCATTTAATTTTCTTTAAACCTTCTTAACTCCATTACAACATATAATATTAGAATTTGGGTTTCAACTGTTTTTGGCATTTAGTCAAATACTGTTCACACCCAAACCATTGAGGTTGTAGTGACTGTCTCACACAGTGCCACAACAAAACAGTAAGAATAAATCTGTAAAAGACTGGGCCCTGAAATTAAGAACTGATTGCAAAAACTAAAAGTGAACAATAAACAAAATTTGCATTAAAGGGGAACTTCGTTTTTTTTCAACCTGGGGTCTGTTTCCATATGTCATTTCATACATGTGAGTGATGGAGAAATGAATTTTCGACATAGCTCCAGTATTTAGCCAGGCAGGCAGCTTAGCAGCTCAGCTAGCAGCTCAGCTAGCGAAAAGTATAGGGCAACTGCCCCCCCCGCGTCAAAGTCCACCCTAACGTGCTTTTTTCCCCCCACTGACCTGCTCGGATAGTCTCAACGAGTGTCCCACAACATAACATAACAAGTTGCCCCATACTTTTCGCTAGCTGAGCTGCTAGCTGAGCTGCTAGCTGAGCTGCCTGCCTGGCTAAATACTGGAGCTATGTCGAAAATTCATTTCTCCATCACTCACATGTATGAAAAGACATATGAAAACAGACCCCAGGTTGACAAAAAACAAAGTTCCCCTTTGAAGCTTAAATGCCAGTGCATATTTTATAGAAGAAAAATAAATACAGGCATCTTGACTTGATTGTCGTGTTATTAAATCTGTGATGTGGGACTCACCTCCATGTTACTGGCTGCAATATCCTGATCATAGTGCTCCATCATGTTGGGAAAGAAGGTCATGTTGTAGGGCATCCCCAAACACCGATGCACTCTGATAGGCTCACAGGTAAACAGACTGTGGGAACTGCAGCTTCTCACCCATATCAGCGCCAGGCACACCCACAGTGGTCCTGGCATCAACATGGCAGCGGCTGGCTGGGAGCGAGTCTATGTTTTTAGGGTAAACTAGAACAGGTTTCTTTTTGGCTCCGTGTGAGGATATTTTGGCCCGAGAGCTGAATTCCCCTGGCTCACACTGTCATCCACGTATCAGTTCTCCTGGGGACATAACAGTGGAGCCGGTGGGCGTAGGAGCAGGTAAAGCCTCCTCTTCATCAGTCAGCATGAGCCTCTGGGTCTCAGGTAGGAATCCCACATCCCTGACATGAACATAATTATAGTTAATTGGGTATATTTCCTGCCACACAAAGATTTGTCTGTTTTAGATCATAGCCCATTTTTCAACAAAACTTGTCTTGGGAAGGAAAACAAAACAGGACAATCCTTTTAGCTGGTTATTACTATATTTACTGTAGAATTGCAGCCTGTCAAGCATTGTTCCATCACCTAAACAAAGAAATGTAACTATTCTTCATTATTTCAGTGTAGCTCTACAAATCCCTTGACATCCTCAGGCTAGAAGTTTGAGAGCAATGTTTAAAAACACATCAGTCATATGGAATTAAGAGAGCAAAATCCAGTCAATCCTGAGAAGACTTTGAGTGCATGAATTTACACAAGGTGGGGAATGCTAAAGATCCACGCTGATTCAGTCGAATGAGTCTCAGCTTGTTGATGCACATTAAATTTCACCTTGAAGTGTCAGGGATCCACATGTGCACTTGCATTATGAGGAACTGAGATTCTTCTTGAATGCCTGACAGAAAGTAATACTTTCTAGATAGATAGATAGATAGATAGATAGATAGATACTTTATTTATCCCTTTGGGTAAACTCAAGGCATCCTGTAGATCACATGTGACACGATCAAGAAAATAAGGAAACCAACAAACAAAAGAACGTGCAATTAAAGTGCAAATCATGCAGATCTAAGAAATAAGGTGCAAAATTGTTGGCATTTGCAATAAAATGTGCAAAATCATTGGTACTTATATCAAAGAAAGAGTATTAAATGCCTTATTACACTAAAAATCAACCAGTAATAAGCATATATGAGATCAGTAGGTTTAGAGTTACTGATGGTGATTTCACAGGGGCCATACAGAAAATAGAGATATATATTTACATATTTGATTTAACTTCTGCTCACACTATACACAAGGTAGTGTTTAAAGTTGATTATATACTCATATTATCCTTAAAGAGTAAAAAGATATGTGGTTTATATAAGTGGCTGAATTCCTGATAGTTATGATAAGTAATTTTTATCAGTGGTGGTGAGAGTTTATTGTTACTACATCACTGTTTATATGTTCAGTCTCCATAGTGCAGTCTGTGGGTAAGTTTCCACTATTGCTCTAGTAAAGAGAAATTTTAGCTGCTTATTAGCATAAACATTTAAGTAGCACATTAGCATTAAAAAGACAACAAAAGTTAGCAAAGTAAACAACACCGCCACTTCGACACAACAAGCTCAAATGTACAGGTGAGTGAAAACAAAACTAATAAGCTGCTATTGTGTCTTTGTAACTTCGTTAATCTTACAGCTAAGTAGTTTAAAGAATATGTTCGTCCACCGCCTGCAGGAAAAGCCGTTTTCCCGTAAATTAGACGCCAACTGTCGGGAGAGATTTCAGTCAACATCCCTGCGTCGGTGGCTGCCGGGGGAAAGGGGCCCGAAACAACTTGGGTAAAAGAAAGTAGAAACAGAGTAAGAGGATAGAAATACGAAATGTAAACACTTACCTCCAAATGCCCAGAACTTTGTGTAAAAGTACACTACATGGATACGAGTCGTAGCAGTTCTGTACGGAACTCGGTGGCGTGTTTCCTGCGACGGACTCCGCGAACGTCCGTCTTTTCTTGTCCGGCTACTTCTGAACTGAAGATGCGTTCAGTACAGCAGGAGATTTTACTTTTTTAATTAATGATTGCTAGCATAAGGATGGTTAACAACTGATGGCCTGTTGGTGAAACAACCAAAACGATACATGATACCAAGATTGTACCAGATATGGGAGGAAATGCATTTGATTGTACTTTTTGGACGATGGTTCTATTCACTAAACTATTACCGCAAAAACGCTTGAATGTTTATACTCTGAATCGACGAGGAGCACTTGAACGCATCAGCTGTGCAGCTGGCAGTTCAAGGATGAAACAATTGTGCATAAAAATCTGGTGATATTGGGCTATTTTCCGAGGTTTTTTAAATTAAAAAATCTATTATTTAAACATAATTTATTGTATATTTTGTATCTGTACACACTATGGTGAGTGAGGACGCTGGTGTAGTTTCCATAAATACCACTAGATGGAAGTCACAGATGTGTTAACTCAGTATTGAAAGGATTATAGAGAGCTACAATAGCCCCATAGCAAGAGAAAATACTGTCACATGATGAAATCTATATGGAAATATAGTTACTAATTCTATAGATGCTTCCAGGAGTATATACATTTATGTTGGCATAAATATTAAACATAAAAAATAGCAGTAAAATCGCAGCTGAGTACAACAATAATAATAATAATACTAAATCATCACGAGATGTGTTTTCTTGAGTACTCTGTCATTAGCGCAGCAGAATGGAATTAAATAAAGGCTGTACTTCCCCTAGAAATCCCAGTAGGACCCCTGGTGTCCCTCCAGGCGCCTGTTCTACTGTATGTAGTACACATACGGGCATTGGTACACTTTGCATTGCCACAATTATCCACCGGGGGGCGCTCTCCGCTGACCGTGTCTACATTCATGTGACCGCGGTGGAGAGGCGGGGTTTTAATGTAACAATTTAGGTGCTACAGTGTGTCCAATAAAGTGTCGGTGATAACTGAGCGCATCTGCTGCTCTCTGCCTCCGTTTGATGCTACACCTCGGACGTCAAATGACAGTAGAACCAGCGGCGCCGCCAGAGGGGACGGGACCGATTAATAACACATTCATATGAGGTGCGTAAGCTTGTGGCACATTAAGATTTAAGGAGCTGAATACTGGCAGCTCCTCAGTGGGTTTTAGTGTGGATTTTGTTTTGGGTTACGCGCTGTGTTGGATGCAACAGGATGACTCCGCTCGGTTGTTCTCTTCTCCTAGTTTGTGGACCGAGGCGCTGGCCTGTTGCTAGGAGACCTTTTGACAGCTGGAAGCATTAGGAAAGTGACAGTTAATGTACTAATGGTGTCTGTTGATCTGGCAACCCAAACCTTCCTCCTTCTCTCTCCCTCTCAGTCCAGTTCTCCTGCACACTGTTCGCTGCGTAAAATCCTAATTGTGTCTTGTGCGTAAAAAGGCAACATTAACACCGTGGTGGTTTTTCAGTCAGGAGATTACAGGGGTTTGCAGGGAACAATGGCCTACTTGTTGTGATTATCAGATTCTAAATATATCCACCTATTTTTTAAATAGTTTTCTGAGGCTCAACTCTCAATTAGATTAAAAAAGATCCTATGGTGTGATGTGAAACTTTATAATCTCATATATATTGAGACATTTATTTCAAACAATGAGCATTAAAGATTTGTTCTCATAGGGGTTTCCAGTTTGCTTTATTTACCTCCTGGAGACCACCATGTTGACATTAGTGCAGCATGTGTTGGTCCGTTGCGAGCTGGACTCTGTGTCACAGGATGAGCTCCTTCTCCCCCTCATCAGTCAGTAGCAGTTGCCTGTGGCCATGCATCTGAAGGTCACTCATGAACAGATCGATCACTAGATCTCGCTGGGGACTACACTCAAGAGCAGCCAGTAGTACACACAGCCCTGCCCACACTTAAGGTGAACCGCATGCACAGTACACAGGCTTCCTTCTGTGAAATCAGCATTTAGGAGTAATGCACAGTGAGTGAGTTGTTTTCCAATCAGAGAGCAGCTTAGATTTCCAACTGCTTCCTTGCTGAGCTCTTGTGCTGCTGAATATTATGTGTGGAATATCAAATTTAGGTGTGTGTAGCACATTATGTCAAGGTTGTAGCTACACCAGAAGGACTTGGTGTAATTTGGACTCTCAACTTGTTGGATGAAGTGCTGAGCTTATTTATTCTGTTCTCTGAAGTCTACCTGCCTGTAGCTGTCACAGTGCCCGTGCTTTACATGAAAAAGGCCCTGAAAGAACAGCTACTGGAACTGTCAAAGTCAACACCAGCGCAGAAATAAAAGGAGAAGTCAGCATTAGGCATGACGTGTGGTAGCATCCCTTCACACGTCGCAGGGGAGGTTGTCACGGTGCGGCTGGGTCGGCCGGATGGACTGAGTAAAGCTGACATGCTGTTCTGTCCTATCAGGCTGATGTATGTTCCCAGTGAGGAGACTGCAGTCCTCAGGAGCCACACAGCGCCTCCCCACCACCTCCACCTCTATCTTCTGTTCCTTTGTCTAGGGGCATGCCTTCTGAACCCAGCCTCAGGTAGGTGGCTCCATCAGTCCACACATACAGACTGCACATTAACACTCAAGGTTCATGGCACAAACAGAACATAATCCAGTTACCGTGTATGCACTGAAAAATGCACTGAATTTACCAACTAATATACACAAGGGATGACTAATTTAGGCCTTAGATCGCTATTCTTTTTCCAACCTGAGGAAAATCCATACAGGATCAATATGTTGTTCAATGCAGACATTCCCGGGGTGCAGGCTCTGCTAGCTATCTCCAAACAGGCAGCCCATTCACTCCTTTTACTGTTTGGATGTAGGCAAGGTTACACAAGGACAATCCATCAAAAGGATAAAGATGTTGGCGTTCTGTATTTTGTTATTTTATTGCAAATTCCAATAAAAAGTTCAACAATAAGGTAGACTAAAAACTTTGAATGCAGCCTGTCTATGGCTCATTCACTCCAACTAGACACACTTCCTGCATCTTTACAAACAGGCTGCAAATAGGTATTTTAGGTTCACAGCTGGGGAAAAGGACCAAAGTGTGTCTCTGAAGTGTGTTGTCTGAATCTATTGTCAGTGTACATGGGATTTACATGAAGGAAACTACAGTATCTACATTCGTCATTTCATCATGCGCCTGTCCTGCTGTTTTTCTTGTTAATATATTTCAGTTGCTGTTGGATGAAAATTAAGCGGTGTTTCACGGTAGAATATTTGCAGATTAATTCAAAACTGGGCCCCACTTTTTACTTCAAATGAAATAAACTCTTTTTTTAAACCAGCATGTCCCTGACTTTAAAATGCAACAATGTTCACTGTTGAAAGATGCTTTTATAAGATAGTGGCCTAAATTCTAAAGCAATTTTACACATCAAGGTCAGCTAACTACCCACACAGAGGGAGCACTATTCATGCTTTAAAAACAGGTGCCTCGACACTGTGAAATATAACTTCTGATTATATCATCTTGCTCTCAGCCTGTAGACCACGACTTTTTAACTGTGCTGAAGTCTGCTGGGCTGAAGGTGCAAACTGGAGCCTGACTCGATATATGGGACAGCTGATATTATTATCAAATGCTAGCTGATCACAGATACATTGTCCAGTGTGTGCTAATATTTAAAAAGCTTTTCTTAATATAGCAAAATACAGAGAAAGATACTATTTAGAAATGGTTTCACAGTTTGTCCAGGAGAGCAGCTTCTTTGTTGACAATACCGTGCAGTCGGCAGCACATGTAGCAGAGTGTGTATCACAGCGGAGCAGATGGTGGTGTGAGGTCAAGCGGTGCGGTCATGGGAAGTTACTAAGAAGCTTGTGAAATGCATTGCTGAAAAGGT